>NW_006794332.1:812957-857841 GCF_000442215.2 Lipotes vexillifer | reverse complement strand
TGCTGAACTTCCACTGTAAGCAGCAAACTTTAAGGAGCCAAAGAGGAGTCCCCAGTGGGCAAGGGGAACAGAGAAGAGAAACATGTTAAATGTAAACTTAAAAGACAGTAAAACGGGACACAACCTCCATTCAAATCCCAGAGATGTGGGCAAGTCCCCAAAAGTAGTTGTTAGATTTAAAAACTGGACAAACCTCATTTCAAAAACAACAACAACAACAACAAAACACAGAAATAAATGCCTTAAGAGTATTTAAAACATGCTTCCATATTTCAAAATGTAAAATGTAACATGACAGGAGCTTTTGTGTGTTTGACATTGTGTCTGGGAAGGAAGGGCCAGAACCTGGAACCTTTGGGACCTGCTGTTCCCAGCCCTCGTGGGGCTGCCTGATGCTCATAGGCCCAGACCTTGGCCCAAAAGGAAAGCTTGAAAAGTTGCATTGTAAAGCCATTTAGTGTCCTTGACCAATTGCATCCCTGATAAGAAGCAAGAGACATTGTTGCCTGGATGAATAGAGGGTGTGTTTCAGCCCTGAGACATTTTGAGCCAAAGAGCTTGATTTTCACAGAACTTTTCTCCGGTGATTTTTCCAGTTATCCCTGATACTTCTATGTACTGTAAATTACCTTTTGGTTTGTATATTCTTTCCTATCATATCAGACTCTAAGCTTCTTGAACACAGGGATTGAGTTACATTCGTTGTTGTAAATCTGCCTTAGTGACTGGCACATAGTAGGCATTGGATAAATATTTCTTGAAGGTAAAAATGAACTGCTTCCAGCAATATCTTTTTCATGGGGTGAGATGATGAAATGTTATCAGATAACATTTTGATTTCAGGTTATGAGTAAAGCAGGAGCAGGGGAGAATTATGAATAATGAGTAATAACAATAATATCACCTTTCATTTGTATAGACCTTTCACAATAACCATTTGAAGAGTCAAAAAAAGACTACCCTCATATTCAAAAGGGACAGAGCGTATGAATCCCTAACTATGGAGATAAAGCATTTGAGAATTGTAGACCTCTATCTGATTTGTAGAAGGCATTTATGTCAGTTTTACCATTATGTTAGACATATAAGTCATGTTAGCACAGAATGTAGAATGTGAAAGTTATAACAGCAGCTCTCTGAGGATGGTTTTGGGACCTCTACTGACCTCAAAACTTTTTCAGGGAGTTCACAGGTTAAAATTATTTTCACATTATACTGCAATGTTATCTGCCTCCTTCAGTCTTCTTTTGAGTGTATAATGGAGTTTTCCAGAGGCTAAATAAGGTGATCACGTCATCGCCCTAGTGATTAATAAAATGTTTGCTTGTGTTTTCTATTGTTTTAAATTTTTCACAGCTGGAATTTCTAAAGCAGTAAATATTGATAGATAGGACACACACAAGCAAAAGCTTTTGGGAGCGCTTAATAACTTTTAAGAATGTAAAGCAGTCCTGATACCAAAAAATTGAGAATTATTAGCTTTGGAGTCAAACAGATATAAGTTATAACTGACTTCCCAGTTATTGACCTTTTCTAAGCCTCAGTGTCCTGGGCATAAGAGTAACATTTACATCATGGAGTTGTTGTGAGGATTAAATAAGAAAATATAGGCAAGCAACAGAGCTCAGGGTTGAGTATACAGTCAACTCTTAATAAGTGGTTTATCATAATTGTAAAGGAATGATAACGTGAAGTGACTTCCAGAAGCATTTTTTGGCCCTTTGGAAACCAAGTTTTCTTTGTAGACTCCACCCATCCTCCAAGGGAAGGAGAGGAGAGGAGGTGAGAGGGCAGAGCCTTCATTCCTCAACCTTGAAATCAACGGGACACTGACGATTCTGCTGCCTCTGACTTCTGGAGGGTGTGGGTTCACTGGTTTCAAACCTGCTGCTAGAAGCTCCTGTGCGTAAAGCAGAACAGGAAACATATGATGTCTCCCTGCTGGTGGTTAGAGCAGAAGGTCATCAATTTCAAGCAGGAGGGGCAAAGGGCTCTATGCTTCTGACCAATGGCCTTTACAGAGACAAATCTCTGCCACTGACAATAGTCCCATATGGAAGTTATCAAGGACCATGCTTTTTCATTTCTTAGAGAAGCCTTGTTCCCGAGAACTGCTGCATTCAAAATAGTACAGTACAAATGTTATCAATCATAAGGTAATCAAATTTACTTTTCTCTAACACTTCCCAATTAACGCTTTCATATGCATAGATCTATAACACCAGAGCTAGAAGGATCTTGGTGATTATTTGAACAAGGCCTCTAACATAGAGTTGACACGGAGAAAATAGGACTCAGACAATTTAAAGTTACTTGCCCAAGATTATACAAATAATGGGAGAACCGTGATCTTATTAAAGTTTAGGATAACTTGATGATGTATGCTATTATATTATGATATAATATATAATAATATTATATTATTTATTAAAACCAATGTGCAGATGAGAGAACTTAGGTTTAATTATTTCCCCAGAGTTAATCTACTGAGTAAGTGTTACTGTACTACAGTAAGTAGTATGGATTCAAGTCTGGATCACCTTAGGGGGCTTCACCACTTTATTTACAGAATTACTGTCATATTTTGGGTAAGGCTTACTTCCCAGAAAAACAACTGTGAGGAACAATTGATTCTGGAAATGCTGGTAGTAGCGTACCTACCCTTCCTTCCTCCACCAAACACTTCAGTCCTGCTGTATCCTCCCATATCTCAAGAGTTCTCAGTGTGTCCCTGATAAGACCCTACCTATTGGGAAGAATGAGCATATTCTTGGGAGGCACTAATACCGATGACGAATTGATCATCCTCAGGCAAAGTTGATGACTCTAATGCAAGAAGCTTACTCAGAAATTTTTCCTTTGCTATTTTGTTGCTGTAGTGGAAATCCCACCACCGCCTGTTCATTTACATTATCCTTCTAAAGGCCTTTACTAAGAATGAAACGTTACTTCGTGGAGGTGATGCACTAACTTTATTCAACACCATAAACTGGCTTTTCATATTAACTTAGATTAGTTCTGTATTGAGGTCAAGAAGGAATAGTGACTATGATGAGAGCAATAGAGGTGGGCAACCGAAGGGCGCTGAGTATCAAGGGAAGTCTTACCATAGTTCCTTCTACTCTGGTTTGAGCTACACAAATGAATCAGTAAATATCTTCCTAATATTGTAAAAGATCTTTACTCTTATGGGTAACCCCTAATTATGATAGAGTGTGGGAGACATATTCATGGACACGGGGTTTTGGTTCAGTGTCTTTCTCTGCTTCTTATAAACTATGTGACTTTGAGTAAGTTATTTGACCTTCTGAGCTTCAGTTTCCTCAAGTATGAACAATAATAGCTACCTCATAGGATTTTTGTTATAAACTTAATAATGGCAACACGTATCATCATGATTACTAGTTAAGTAGTGAACTATGCTATTAGTCAGGATCAACTAGGTTATGCTACAATAACAAATCAATCCCCAAACCCTGTGGCTTAATACAACAAAAGTTGGCTTTCCACTTGTACTACATGTCCTCTATGGGTTAGTGGGCCGCACTCAGGAACCCAGGCTGGCACTCTCCCCCATATTGTATCTCACCCATTTGAGACATGTGTTTCTCTCAGTAACCCCAGCAGAGGAAGAGAGCTCTGGGGAGTTTTGCACCAGCAATTACAACCTTTGGCTCAGAAATAAGACATGTCATTTCAGCTCACAGCCTGGTGGCTAGAGGTATCCTCGCGAACTCACCTAATTGCATGGTGCCTGGATATAGAGGAAGCCCAGTGAATGTTTGTTGAAGGAATAAAGCAATAAACAAAAACAACAATTTATGTAAAGCATTGCTTCTATGTGCCAAGAACTGATTTACACATTTTTCTTGTTAAATGACTAAATGGACACAGCTAGATATAAGGTTAGCTCTGGGTACTGATATTAATGTACTTTCATAATATATGATTTTAGAAAAATATTAAATCTTTCTTTTCCCTTCCTTTGCAGCATCAGTTTAGAGAGGATAATTCAAAAGCCGCTAAGTCCTACATTCGGTTTGCCTCATTTAAAAACTATTCATAGGAATTTGACAATGACATTAGGTGTCTCCATTACAGCTTCATACATCAGTTAATGTGAGCTTGCTTTCAAGTCCGAATCTAAAAGTCCAGGTGCATCTTAACTCTGAACGCTTTGAAGTTTACCCATCCTTATTTAATGCGATAATGTAATCTATACGTTCAGAATCCATTTGAGGGGCAGTAAAGGGAAAATGGCACACCAAAAGGAAAGATGAACTGCTCTCTGGGGCGAAATCTATCTTGCATATGCATTCATCTTAGGCAGACACTGTTGTTTAAACTAAAAATAATCACAGCCAGTTCTGTGACACTAACCTGCTTACTTACTCCTGTATAAATCAAGAATGAAAATGAGGACAAAGGTTGGCAGTGAGTCTGATGATTATTTTATGTCCATGCTCATGCTGTTTCATCCTGCCTGGAGGAAAATGGCGCCTGTGTGTTAGATGCGCACGTTCATTTCTCGAGTTGTAATTAATTTACTTGGGTAGTTGTTACCCATAAGAGATTAGAATGCTGAATACCCTATTGACTCTAACAATGCAGACAGATTACCACGTAATGCTCGGAAAAAACTTTGCCATGACCGTCAGCTCCACGGCGTTATCCAGAGGGCACCGCTTACTTATTTTTGTTCCCTTGTCTTTCACCACATTCTAAATTGGTATACCTGTGAACACATTAATAGTCTTAATGGATACCCATCCACCCCAAAAGAATGTGAATCCTGGAAAACGACAAAAGAGAAGAATACTCATTCAGAAAAATTAAAGGGAGGGGAGTTAGCACTGAGACTTGAGGGGGGAAAAAGAGGAAGCTGAAAAATAGAATTTACATAATGAGCAAAGGAAAAAGGTTAAAGCCTTGTTTTATTCATCTACTGGCTCTTCTTAAGAATGCCTCAAGGATTAGAATAGACACTAGTCATATTCGTACCAAATATGAGGAAAGCAGCCTGAGGATATTCCTTCTTTTTATTCCTCAAGAAACAAGCAATTATTTCTTATCTATCTGGGGAAATCATTGGGGGGCGGGGCACCCAGGAAAAAAAAACCAACAAAAATACAAAAACCCTGAGGAAGTAATCTTTCACACTTCAAACATTTCTCATGGCTCTGTTTGTTATCATGAAGCAATCCTGTCAGGTAGTCTTAAAATCTTTTGAATTCTTCCTTACAGAGTTTCCCACTTCAGACAAGAAGCAGCTGCCTATAACAAAATGACAATTATCAAAACCTAAACGAAATGGAAGTTGTTTGCACAACAGTCAATCTGTTCAGGCTGTGACTGCAACAAACAAAATGAAGCTAAGACATCTCAAATAGTTATATTTTGTGCAGTAAACAGCTCAAGTATTTCCCTACTCTCTCACAGGGGTACATATAATACCACTGTGATTTTAACATTGGGACAGGGACACATTTCTTAGCGTCTCTGATGGTCTCAGATGCCCCTTTTTGTGTTCTCATTGCTCTGTGTATTTCTCCTTTGTAACACTAACTACAGCTGGAATTTTACATTTACTCATATGATTGTTTTAGTAATGTTTGTGTTCCCTAGGCATTGGATCCCTGAGGACAGCAGACATGCCCCCTTCTTGGTTCACCATTGCGTCCCTGTCTCCTGGCATAGGTCTGGTAATTGCAGACGTGCATGGATCTGTGTTGGATAAATGTATTAATGAAGGTAGATAAAACTGTTAATTAGTTCAGTTAAAGTCTGGGACACTGATTGTAGTCCCCCTTGTCACCTCTTTATTCTGTTCTCCACACCCTTATTCAATGTGCTCTTTACCCAGGGACTGTCTTCAGTAACATTTTCCACTTCATTTTTAGAACTGTTTTATATTTATAGAAAAATTGCAAATATAGTATAGAGAGTTCCCACATACCCTGAACCCAATTTTTCCTATTATTAACATCTTATATTACTGTTTCTTACAATTAATGAACCAATAGTGATATATATTATTGTTAACTAAAGTCCACTCTTTATTCAGATCTCCTTAGATTTTATGTAATGTTCTTTTTCTGTTCCAGGGTCCCATCCAGGATGACACAGGACATTTAATTATCATGTATCCTTAGGCTCTTCTGGCTGTGACAGTTTCTCAGTCTGTGCTTTTTTTTTTTTTTTCTTTTTCTTTTTTCTATGACCTTGACAGTTTGAGGAGTACTAGTCAGGTATTTTGTAAACTATTCTTCTGTTGGGATTGGTCTGAAGCTTTTCTCATAATTAGACTAGGGTTATGTATTTGAGGGAGGAATACCACAGAGGAGAAGTGTTATTTTCATCACATCATGTCAAGGGTACATTTATCAACATGACATAATCACTGAGATTGTTGACCTTGATCACCTGGCTGAGGTTGTGTTTGTTAGCTTTCTCCACTGTGTGCAGCTATACTTAAGTGATCTGGGACTTATACCCCATATTCCAGAAGGTGAAATATCTAAAATTATTTGAAATTCTTCTGTATGGGAAACTTGCCTATTCTCCCTCATTTATTTATTTATTCAATACTTTACATAAGTATGGCTCGTGGATATTTATTTCATATATTAGGTTATAACCCAACACTACTTTATTTATTCTGTCGCTCACATTGTTCCAGCTCTGGCCACTGGGAGCTCTTTCCGTTTGTTCCTGTGTCTCTTGGACATACCCTCGTCATTGAGGGGTCTTGTTTGTTTGTTTTTGATTTTTTAGTCCTTACTTTCTGACACTATAAGATACTCCAGACTCATCTTGTATAGTTGCTGTCCCATTCCAGGACTCAGCAATTTCAGCTATTTCTTCAAGGAACTTTTCTTCCTTTTGTTGGGGAATGGTCTTAGAAACCAAGATCTGCCTACTAGGTGTGCTCACTGCTACTGGGGGTATTGTTGCTTCTAGACCAACTCAGCTGATGCAGCAAGATATTGCTGTATTCATTTGCAAATACATGCATATCTATACCTATTTTTATATGGAACCATCTGTATCTATGTTAAGCTAAACATGAGTTCATACTGATGTTTCTAATTCTGATTCATTGCAACATGGATCACTCTAGCCTCTTCCCTGTGTATATCTGTAAACTTCCACTCCAGCAGTGATAAACTTGGCTTCTACCATCCACCATCCATTTACTTAATTGTTCAATTCCAGTCCACACATAGAGAAATATCAGGATTGTTAACTGATATTCTTGCGGGATATGACTTTATCAACTAGAATATGGTGCTTATCTACAACTTCTTTTGCCTTTAGTTTTATATTCCACTCATTTCCAAAGTTACTTTGGTCAGCACTTTTTTCTCCCACCCCTTCCAGTGAGGTTGTCTTAAACATTTGCAACACAGATTGTTTTAAGACAGTATGCTTTACATTCTGTGACTACTAGACCTCCAAAAATGATTTTTTAAATAATTTACAAAAATTAAGGCTCACTTTTTGTGCTGTAAAATTCAGTGGGCTTTGATAAATGCATAATGTCATTATCCACAATTGCAGTGTCATACAGAATAGTTTCACTACCCTAAAACATTTCCCATGCTTCACCTATTTAACTTTCCCTCCCCTTTCCCCCAAATCCTTGGCAATCACTGATATATATTTTTTTACCATTACTAGATTTTTGCCTTTTCCAGGTGCCATATAATTGGAATCATATAACATATAGCTTTCTTTAAATGGCTTCTTTCACTTAGCTATATGAATTTGATCTTCATCCACATCTTTTTGTGGATTGATAGCTCATTTCTTTTTATTGCTGGGTAATATTCTATTGTATAGATGTGCCACAGGTTGTTTATCCATTCACTTATTTAATGGAAGACATTCTGGTTGCTTCCAACTTTTGGCGGATATGAATAAAGTTGCTATAAATTATTCACTTGCAGATTTTTTTTTGTGGTACACGGGCCTCTCATTCTTGTGGCCTCTCCCGCTGCAGAGCACAGGCTCCAGACGCGCAGACCCAGCGGCCACGGCCCAGGGGTCCAGCCGCTCTGCGGCACGTGGGATCCTCCCAGACCGGGTCATGAACCCACGTCCTCTGCATCGGCAGGTGGACTCCCAACCACTGTGCCACGAGGGAAGCCCTCATTGTAGTTTTGATTTGCATTTCTCTAATAATTAGTGATGTTGAGCATCCTTTCATGTGTTTGTTGACAATCTGTATATCATCTTTGGAGAAATGTCTATTAAGGTCTTCTGCCCATTTTTGGATTGGGTTGTGTGTTTTTTTGATATTGAGCTGCACGAGCTGTTTGTAAATTTTGGAGATCAATCCTTTGTCAGCTGATTTGTTTGCAAATATTTTCTCCCATTTAGAAGGTTGTCTTTTTGTCTTGTTTAGGTTTTCCTTTGCTGTGCAAAAGCTTTTAAGTTTCATTAGGTCCCACTTGTTTATTTTTGGTTTAATTTCCATTTCTCTAGGAGGTGGGTGATTTATGTCATAGAGTGTTCTGCTGATGTTTTCCTGTAAGAGTTTTACAGTGTCTGGCCTTACATTTAGATCTTTATTCCATTTTGAATTTACTTTTGTGTATGGTGTTAGGAAGTGTTCTAATTTATTTCTTTTACTTGTAGCTGTCCAGTTTTCCCAGCACCACTTATTGAAGAGGCTGTCTTTTCTCCATTGTATATTCTTGCCTCCTTTATCAAAGATGAGGTGACGATATGTGTGTGGGTTTATCTCTGGGCTTTCTATCCTGTTCCATTGATCTATATTTCTGGTTTTGTGCCATACCATACTGTCTTGATTACTGTAACTTTGTAGTATAGCCTGAAGTCAGGGATCCTGATATCTCCAGCTCCGTTTTGCTTTCTCAAGATTGCTTTGGCTATTCGGGCTCTTTCGTATTTTTATACAAATTGTGAAGTTTTTTGTTCTCGTTCTGTGAAAAATGCCATTGGTACTTTGATAGGGATTGCATTGAATCTGTAGATTGCTTTGGGTACTATAGTCATTTCCACAATGTTGATTCTTCTAATCCAAGAACATGGTATATCTCTCCATCTGTTTGTACCATCTTTAATTTTTTTATCAGTGTCTTATAGTTTTCTGCATATAGGTCTTTTCTCTCCCTAGGTAGGTTTATTCCTAGATATTTTATTCTTCTTGTTGCAATGGAAAATGGGAGTGTTTCCTTAATTTCTCTTTCAGATTTTTCATCCTTATTGTATAGGAATGCAAGAGATTTCTGTGTGTTAATTTTGTATCCTGCTACTTTACCAAATGCATTGATTAGCTCTCCTAGTTTTCTGGTAGTATCTGTAGGACTCTCTATGTATAGTATCATGTCATCTACAAACAGTGACAGCTTTACTTCTTCTTTTCTGATTTGGATTCCTTTTATTGCTTTTTCTTCTCTGATTGCTGTGGCTAAAACTTCCAAAACTATGCTGAATAATAGTGGTGAGAGTGGACATCCTTGTCTTGTTCCTGATCTTAGAGGAAATGGTTTTAGATTTTCACAATTGAGAACAATTTTGGCTGTGGGTTTGTCATGTATGGCCTTTATAATGTTGAGGTAAGTTCCCTCTATGTCTACTTTCTGGAGGGTTTATTATCATAAATGGGTGTTGAATTTTGTCAAAAGCTTTTTCTGCGTCTATTGTGATGATCATATGTTTTTTCTCCTTCAATTTGTTAATATGGTTTATGACGTTGATTGATTTGCATATATTGAAGAATCCTTGCATTCTTCGTATAAACCCCACTTGATCTTGGAGTATGACTTTTTAATGCGCTGTTGGATTCTGTTTGCTAGTGTTTTGTTGAAGATTTTTGCATCTATGTTCATCAGTGATATTGGCCTGTAGTTTTCTTTTATGACATCTTTGTCTGGTTTTGGTATTAGGATGATGGTGGTCTCATAGAATGAGTTTGGACTGTTCCTCACTCTGCTATATTTTGGAGGAGTTTGAGAAGGATAGGTGTTATCTCTTCTCTAAATATTTGATAGAATTCACCTATGAGCCATCTGGTCATGGGCTTTTGTTTGTTGGAAGATTTTTTTTTTTTTGTGTGTGGTACGCGGGCCTCTCACTGTTGTGGCCTCTCCCATTGCGGAGCACAGGCTCCGGATGCACAGGGTCAGTGGCCATGGCTCACGGGCCCAGCCGCTCCACAGCATGTGGGATCTTCCCAGACCGGGGCACGAACCTGTGTCCCCTGCATCAGCAGGTGGACCCTCAACCACCACGCCACCAGGGAAGCCCTGTTGGAAGATTTTTAATCATAGTCTCAATTTCAGTGCTTGTGATTGTTCTGTCTATATTTTCTATTTCTTCCTGGTTCAGTCTCGGCAGGTTGTGCTTTTCTAAGAATTTGTCCATTTCTTTCAGGTTGTCCATTTTATTGGCATATGGTTGCTTGTAGTAATCTCTCATGGTCCTTTGTATTTCTGCAGTGTCAGTTGTTACTTCTCCTTTTTCATTTCTGATTCTATTGATTTGAGTCTTCTCCCTTTTTTTCTTGATGCGTCTGGCTAATGGTTTATCAATTTTGTTTATCTTCTCAAAGAAAGAGCTTTTTGTTTTATTGATCTTTGCTATCAGTTTCTTCATTTCTTTTTCATTTATTTCTGGTCTGATCTTTATGATTTCTTTTTATTTTTAGAAGACATTGGGGGTAGGAGTTTATTAATTAATTAATTAATTTTTGCTGTGTTGGGTCTTCGTTTTTGTGCAAGGGCTTTCTCTAGTTGTGGCAAGCGGGGGCCACTCTTCATCGTGGTGTGCGGGCCTCTCACTATCACAGCCTCTCTTGTTGCAGAGCACAGGCTCCAGACATCCAGGCTCAGTAGCTGTGGCTCACGGGTCTAGTTGCTCCATGGCATGTGGAATCCTCCCAGACCATGGCTCGAACCTGTGTCCCCTGCATTAGCAGGCCAATTCTCAACCACTGCGCCACAAGGGAAGCCCTGTGATTCTTTCCTTACACTAACTTTGGGGGTTTTTTTGTTCTTCATTGTCTAATTGCTTTAGGTGTAAGGCTAGGTTGTTTATTTGAGATGTTTCTTGTTTCTTGAGGTAGGATTGTATTGCTATGAACTTCCCTCTTAGAACTGCTTTTGCTGCATCCCATAGGTTTTGGGTTATCGTGTTTCCATTGTCATTTGTTGCTAGGTATTTTTTGATTTCTTCAGTGATCTCTTGGCTATTTAGTTGTGTATTGTTTGACCTCCATGTGTTTGTATTTTTTACAGTTTTTTTCTGTAACTGACATCTAGTCTCATAGCATTGTACTCAGAAAAGATACTTGATACGATTTCAATTTTCTTAAATTTGCCAAGGCTTTATTTGTGACCCATGATATGATCTATCCTACAAAATGTTCCATGAGCACTTAAGAAGGTGTATTCTGTTGTTTTGAGAGGGAATGTCCTATAAATATCAATTAAGTCCATCTTGTTTAATGTATCATTTAAAGTTTGTGTTTCCTTATTGATTTTCATTTTGGGTGATCTGTCCATTGGTGAAAGTAGGGTGTTAAGTCCCCTACTATAATTGTGTTACTGTTGATTTCCCCTTTTATGGCTGTTAGCATTTGCCTTATGTACTGAGGTGCTCCTATGTTGGGTGCATAAATATTTACAATAGTTATATTTTCTTCTTGGATTGATCCCTTGATCATTATGTAGTGTCCTTCTTTGTCTCTTGTAATAGTCTTTATTTTAAAGTCTATTTTGTCTGATATGATATTTACTACTGCAGCTTTCTTTTGATTTGCATTTGCATGGAATATCTTTTTCCATCCCCTCACTTTCAGTCTGTATGTGTCCCTAGGTCTGAAGTGGGTCTCTTGTAGACAGCATATGTACAGGTCTTGTTTTTGTATCCATTCAGCCAGCCTATGTCTTTTGGTTTGAGCATGTAATCCATTTACATTTAAGGTAATTATCCACATGTGTGTTCCTATTACCATTTTCTTAATTGTTTGGGGTTTGTTTTTGGAGGTCTTTTCCTTCTCTTCTGTTTCCTGCCTAGAGAAGTTCCTTTAGCATTTGTTGTAGAGCTGGCTTTGTTGTGCTGAATTCTCTTAGCTTTTGCTTGTTTGTAAAGTTTTTAATTTGCCTGTTGAATCTGAATGTGATCCTTGCTGGGTAGAGTAACCTTCATTGTAGGTTTTTCCCTTTCATGACTTTAAATATGTCCTGCCACTCCCTTCTGGCTTGCAGAGTTTCTGCTGAATGATCAGCTGTTAACCTTTTGTGGATTCCCTTTTATGTTATTTGTTGCTTTTCCCTTGATGCTTTCAATATGTTTTCTTTGTATTTAATTTGTGATAGTTTGATTAATATGTGCCTGGCATGTTTCTCCTTGGATTTATCCTGTATGGGGCTCCCTGTGCTTCCTGGACTTGACTGACTATTTCTTTTCCCATGTTAGGGAAGTTTTGAACTATAATTATTTCAAATATTCTCTCAGTCCCTTTCTTTTACTCTTCTTCTTCTGGGACCCCTATATTTCGAATGTTGGTGCCTTTAATGTTGTCCCAGACGTCTCTGAGACTGTCCTCAATTCTCTTCATTCTCTTTTCTTTATTCTGCTCTGTGGTAGTTATTTCCACTATTTTATCTTCCAGGTCACTCATCCATTCTTCTGCCTCAGTTATTCTGCTATTGATTCCTTCTAGAGAATTTTAAATTTCAGTTATTGTTTTTGTCATCATTGTTTGTTTGCTCTTTAGTTCTTCTAGGTCCCTGTTAAACGTTTCTTGTATTTTGTCCATTCTATTTCCAAGATTTTGGATCATCTTTACTATCATTACTCTGAATTCTTTTTCAGGTAGACTGCCTATTTCCTCTTCATTTGTTTGGTCTGTTGGGTTTTTACCTTGCTGCTTCATCTGCTGTGTGTTTCTCTGTCTTCTCATTTTGCTTAATTTACTGTGTTTGGCGTCTCCTTTTTGCAGGCTGCAGGTTCATAGTTCTGGTTGTTTTCGGTGTCAGTCCCCAGTGGCTAAAGTTGGTTCAGTGGGTTGTGTAGGCTTCCTAGTGGAGGGGACTGGTGCCTGTGTTCTGGTGGATGAGGCTGGACCTTGTCTTTCTGGTTGGCAGGACCACATCCAGTGGTGTGTTTTGTGACCTTATTATGATTTTAGGCAGCCTATCCGCTAATGTGTGGGGTTGTGGTCTTGTCTTGCTAGTTGTTTGGCATAGGGTGTCCAGCACTGTAGCTTGCTGGTCGTTGAATGGAGGTGGGTCTTAGTGTTGAGATGGAGATCTCTGGGAGAGCTTTCGCTGTTTGATATTACGTAGAGCCAGGCGGTCTCTGGTGGACCAATGTCTTGAACTCGGCTCTCTCACCTCAAAGCCACAGGCCTGACACCCAGCCAAAGCACAAAGACACTGTCAGCCACATGGCTCAGAAGAAAAGGGAGGAAAACAGGAAGAAAGAAAGAAAAAATAAAATAATAAAAGAAAGAAAAATGTTATTAAAATAAAAAATTTCAAAAAATTATTAAAAATAAAAAACATTAAAAGTAATTAAAAAGAGAAAGAAAGGGGCTTCCCTGGTGGTGCAGTGGTTGAGAGTCCACCTGCCGATGCAGGGGACGCAGGTTCGTGCCTCGGTCTGGGAGGATCCCGCATGCCGCGAAGCAGCTGGGGCCATGGGCTGTGGCTGCTGGGCCTGCGTGTCTGGAGCCTGTGCTCTGCGGCGGGAGAGGCCACAGCGGTGAGAGGCCCATGTACTGGTTAAAAAAAAAAAAAAGAAAGAAAGAAAGAAGAGAGAATCAAAACCAAAAAAAAAAAAAAATTCCACCAATGATAGCAAGTGCTAAAAACTACACTAAAGAAAAAAAAAACCAAAAAAACAAACAAAAATGGACAGACAGAACCTTGGGACAAATGGTAAAACAAAGCTATACAGGCAAAATCACAGAAAGAAGCATACACATACACACTCACAAAAAGAGAAAAAGAAATATATATATATAAAGGTAGAGAGCATATATATATATCTGTATATATAAAAAAAGGAAGAGAGCAACCAAATCAATAAACAAATCTAATAAGCTCTAAATACTAAACTAAGGTAAATATGAAACCTGAAACAAATTAGATACAGAAAGCAAACCCCAAGTCTACAGTTGCTCCTAAAGTCCACCTCCTCAATTTGGGATGATTTGTTGTCTATTCAGGTATTCCACAGATGCAGGGTACATCAAGTTGATTGTGGAGATTTAATCTGCTGTTCCTGAGGCTGCTGGGAGAGATTTTCCTTTCTCTTCTTTGTTGGCACAGCTCCTAGGGTTCAGCTTTGTATTTGGCCCCGCCTCTGTGTGTAGGTCCTCGGAGGACGTCTGTTCCCCACCCAGACAGGAGTGTGTTAAAGAAGCAGCTGGTTCGGGGGCTCTGGCTCACTCAGGCCAGGGGGAGGGAGGGGTACGGAATGCGGGGTGAGGCTGCGGTGGCAGAGGCCAGCGGGACGTTGCACCAGCCTGAGGCCCGCCGTGCGTTCTCCCGGGGAAGTTGTCCCTGGATCACGGGACCCTGGCAGTGGCGAGCTGCACAGGCTCCCCGGAAGGGAGGCGTGGAGAGTGACCTGTGCTCGCACACAGGCTTCTGGGTGACGGCAGCAGCAGCCTTAGCGTCTCATGCCAGTCTCTGGGGTCCACGCTGATAACCGTGGCTCGCATCCATCTCTGGAGCTCGTTTAGGCGGTGCTCTGAATCCCCTCTCCTCACACACCCCGAAACAATGGTCTCTTGCCTCTTCAGCAGCTCCAGACATTTTCCCAGACTCCCTCCCGGCTAGCTGTGGCGCACTAGCCCCCTGCAGGCTGTGTTCATGCAGCCAACCCCAGTCCTCTCCCTGGGATCTGACCTCCAAAGCTCGAGCCTCAGCCCCCAGCCCCGCCCGCCCCCGCAGGTGAGCAGACAAGCCTCTCGGGCTGGTGAGTGCTGGTTGGCACTGATCCTCTGTGCGGGAATCTCTCTGCTTGGCCCTCCGCACCCCTGTTGCTGTGCTTGCCTCTGTGGCTCCAAAGCTTCACCCCCGCCCACCACCCCCCATCTCCACCAGTGAAGGGGTTTCCTAGTGTGTGGAAACTTCTCCTTCCCAGCTCCCTCCCAGAGGTGCAGGTCCCGTCCCCATTCTTTTTTTTTTTTTTTTTTGCAGTACGCGGGCCTCTCACTGCTGTGGCCTTTCCTGTTGCTGAGCACAGGCTCCGGACGCGCAGGCCCAGCGGCCACGGCTCACGGGCCCAGCCGCTCTGCGGCATGTGGGATCCTGCTGGACCGGGGCACGAACCTACGTCCCCTGCATCGGCAGGCGGACTCTCAACCACTGCACCACCAGGGAAGCCCCCCTCCCTATGCTTTTGTCTCTGTTTTTTTTTCTTTTTCCCTACCCAGTTACGTGGGGAGTTTCTTGCCTTTTGGGAAGTCTGAGGTCTTCTGCCAGCGTTCAGTATGTGTTCTGTAGGAGTTGTTCCACATGTAGATGTATTTCTGATGTATTTGTGGGGAGGAAGGTGATCTCCACGTCTTACTCCTCTGCCATCTTGAAGGTCTCTCTGAAAATATATTTTTAAACCAACATTTATTGAATATTGATTATGTTCCATGTTTTGCACAGATACTTTTATATCCCTCATTTATTCATTCATTCTTCAAATATTTATTGAATCTCTAGTACTATGTGCAAACTCTTCTAGGCACTGGGGATGGAGCCATGAACAACAGTAACAATAATCCTTCCTTTAAGGAGTTTTTTTTCTAGTTAAGGAAAACATTATAAATGAATGAATAAATAAATATCTAAAATGGCAAGTAAAGCTGAGTGTTTATAAAAAGTATGACAGGGTAGGGACTTCCCTGGTGGTCTGGTGGTTAAGAATCTGCCTTCCAATGCAGGGGACGCAGGTTCGACCCCTGGTCGGAGAACTGAGATCCCACATGCCGCAGGGCAACTAAGCCTGTGCACCGCAGCTACTGAGCCCGTGAAGCACACCTAGAGAGCCCGCGTGTTGCAACTGCTGAGCTTGTGCACCCTGGAGCCCACACACCACAACTCGAGAGAAGCCCGCACGCCACAGCAAAAGATCCCGCATGCCGCAATGAAGATCCTGCGTGCCACAACTAGGACTCCACACAGCCAAATTAATTAATTTTAAAAAATTTAAAAAAAAATACCCTTATTAAAAAAAAGAAAGCGTGTCAGGGTAAGGTAGGCTGCGGGGTATATTTTGTGTCAAGTGGATTAGAAAAGGCTTCACAGACAAGGTTGACATTTGCCCAGATATTTAACTGAAGTGAGAAGGTGGGTAAGGAATAGTTAAAAGTATATGCAAAGGCCCTGAGGCTGTACCATACCTACCATGTTCACATTTTAGAAAGATCAAGGTGGCCAGCGTGAATGAAGCCGGTGAGAAGAGGGGAATGTGAAACACTGAGATGAGAGAGGAAAAAGTTAGGAGGGCAGATTCTATAGGGTCCTTTGACCATGGTGAGCACCTTGCATTTTATTCTAAGATAGGAAGCCACTGGAAGGTTTGAGCAGTGGAGAGAGCTGATCTGCCGAACACAGGCAATGTTTCCCCTTTTTTCACTCAGAGTAAAAGCCAAGCACTCATCTGCAAAGTTGTACTGGAGCAGCTTACTGGAAAATGGCAAATATGGTAGGATTCCAGCAACATCACTGCAAAGGTCTGGTCAGACAATTTTTACTTAAAAGAGGTACCATGAGGGAAGGGCATCTGACTCCTGTAAGTTCATTAACAATGCCATAAACACAAAACTGTTTTAGAATGTCTCTTATTCTTTCAGCGTGCCATCACGTGTTTGTTCTCACTTTCATCCTGAGTGTTAATCAAAGAAGGCAAAGTCCTGTGTTAAATTCGAGGAAACTGAAGCATAATGATTTTAAAATGATTGCTAGCAGCTATGAATGAGCACTTACTATAGCCAAGCATTTTCTAGCTGTAGATAGATAGATAGATATAGATATGTATATTTTAAACTGTTTAGTCTTCCTCCAAAACTCTATGAGTTGTGCCATTTTATAGATGAGGAAACCGAGGAACAGAGATGATGTATCCTGCCCAAAGTCACACAGCTGAAAAATGGTAGAGCTAGAATTCATCTGGTGTGTCTTGCACCAAAGGCTGAATTCTTATAGGCTCAAAGTCACATAGTGTATAGACAAGAGGCTTGGTTCTCAGTTTTCTTTCCATAACAGCAACTATAACTTGGTTCACTCACACTAATCCTAGACACCTCCCTTGGGACATCTCTCTCGTGTCTCTGTTTATGCTGTTTCGGCTGACGGAATTTTACTCCTGATTCCAGAAGTTTATATATATGACCCTGTTCTGGCCAGCTATCCTGGTTTAGACTGATGGATTCAGGGGTGGGCATGTGACCCAAGTTGACAAGGAAAGACTTCATTTTGGAAACTCTTCCTGAGGGGAAGAGAGGATCTTTATTTCCACTGTGAAGCTATTTGCAAGGAAATGCTGGCAGCCGTATTGTCACCTATTAGAGGAAGGGGAGAGTGCACTGAGATGCAGCCAACAGTCAGGAGGAATGGAGACAACCAAGAGCCATTGGACTTGCTTGGGTCCCTGAATTCACCTGTGCCTAAAACCAGCTTCTCCTGAATCTTTCCATTACTTGAGTCAATAAATTCTCTTTTCATAATCCAGTGCTATTTAAATTTCGCTTATTTGTGACAAAGAATTCTGACGAATGTAAAAAATTGCCGAGTCAACCATAGTAATAACGTAGTCATAGATAAAGTCTTTATTTTTTAGATCTTAAGTTTAGACCTCCTAACTCTGCTGGCACATGTGGTTGGGGGAACAATGGGGAGAGAGAGGCCTTAACCTGGAATTAAAAGACTTGGATCTAATTTCCAACCCCAGCTTCTAGTAGTTAAGTAGTCTTCAAGCAAAGCCACACACTCCCTGAGCTTCATTCTGTCCCACAGCAAAATGGAGATTATGCAAAGTACCTTGAGTGTCATAAGAAATGAATGAGATAACATATGTGAAAGCATCTATCAGATTACCTGGCACATGGTAGGAGCTCAGTAAACATTAGCTGCCTGTCGGCTGCACTGTTCCAAGAACAATCTTGACTTTTCTGAACTGTGAGACTAACAGCTTCAGCCTCCACCAATTGTGCAAACATTACACTAGACTTAATACCAGGAGGTTAATATGATGTGAGCATAAGATGTCCATTTTATCTATGAGAGGAAAAAAAAAAAGGCTCAGACAGGCAAAGAAACTCAACCTAAAGACAAATAGTTTGTCAGAAACTTAACCTAAGAACAGTTCGTAAGTGGCAGAATCAGGATTTGAACCAGTGTCTGGTGACAATTGAAACCTATATTTTTTCTTCTGCATTGAGATTTTCCTCAAAAAACTGGCTCATATGCATCACAAATCAAGATGTTAGGCTAAAGATATCTCTTGACTAAAGCACATATCCAGGGATGCCAAATGTACCTCTCTATTCAACTGAAAATCAGGAGAAGTTGGAAGGGCACCATTATTTTTTACTTTGGAGAAGATGCTGGAAAATCTGCACCCTTGAGGTCCAACCATTAACTCAGTAAAAGTGAAGAAAATGCTTCTCTATACACAGTTCCCATTTTCCTTCTAAAAGAAAAAGGAAAATAAAATCCACATCTCTGCATCAAACTCTCTCCTCTCATTCCTAATCAATCTTAATGTTTAAAAGGATCCTCTGAATAATTAAAGTGGTCATTGTGGAAGAGGCATTATGATACAAAGGGACAATTGGTTTTATATTTGCCATGGTTCTCAGGCCTTGAAGGCTTGAATGCTTAAATGAGGGAAATAGTAATATATGGCTAAAGAGTTCATTCATTGCTGTTTGTTCATCAATAATAGATACTTTCACTTAGGAAGGTTAAGTGACCCATGCCTTATTTGCCCAGTTTGGTTTTGTAGTCTAAAACACACCCAGGAGACAACTGCATTCTGCCCTGCCTGCAGACATCCTCTCAAACCAGTCTTGTCTTAGCTGCTATGCTGTGTAACTGGAACTGCAATTTAATGCAATTCCTTGTCCATTTCACTGATTGCAACTATTTAGTACATTCTCAAAGAAAGATGATTACAACTCGCTCGTTCTTAATGCTTAATTTATTTACATGCATGCCTGCTACAGAGTTATTTTATTCATCTCCCAAATGATGGCATAAAATCATTGAAAATTGATGGGCAGTAAACATGGTTATTCCGCCACAGTCTTCAGTGGCGAATAATACCCACAGTTGCTCCTAACGCTGGTTGACCCGAGGTCCATTGCTCTTAAAACCCAGCCATAATGAAGGCAGTACAGACATAAAATTTCTTTATTGCTACTTTGTTCTGACAGTACTTGCACAATAACAGATTTTCTGAGTTTAAATAAAACCCGTACCAAATTGGCATTTTTTGTGCTGGTACTGAAGAAAAACCACATACATTTCCTCTTTTTCTTTCTCTTTCTTTTCTTTTTGAAAGAATGTAGTATTAGCAGGGAGAAAGGGTGAATTTTGGGAACAATGACTGCATTCTAATTGTCTCTTCTGTTGTTGCCTGGGCCAGGCTATTCACATTAAGCTGAACAAATGCCACATTTGCATTTCCGATAAGTGCTGGCATTTTTTGCATTTCTTTGGCAATTCTCATTTCAGTTAAGAACACCTAAAAATTTACCTAAATTAGTCTACCAGGATTGCTCAACATCTCATCAAAATTGGGAGGAAAAAAAATAGGATTTTTCTCCAAATTGCAAAAAGTCTTGAATCAGCATAAAGGACTTTGCCCTTTTTATTGGAGGATTAGATTAAGAATGAGACAATAAAGTGAAAACAGGCAGAATGGGTATTTCCTTCTTTTTTTTTTCCTTTTCTCTCTAAGAAAATGGCAGAGGTGAGTTGGTGCCAGCAGTCAGGGAGCATTAGCTCACATGCCAGACAGCAGAACGCATCAGTGAGTATAATCTTCCTGCTACTTCTTATCTAAACAGCATCCAACAGCCTTCCGTTCCTCCATTTAAAAAAAAAAAATGCAGGGACTTCCCTGGTGGTCCAGTGATTAAGACTCTGAGCTCCCAATGCAGGTGGCATGGGTTCAATCCCTGGTCGGGGAACTAAGATCCCACATGCCACACAGTGCAGCCTAAAAATAAATAAATAAATAAACAAATAAATAAATAAAATGCAGCTTTTATTTTTTTCAACCAAAACAAAATCCACACTCATGCTGCCTCTTTCAAAATCACATTATTACCTTATTATAAATAAGGACTAGACATTTCCCTCCAAAGAGGTTGCTGGGGGATTGCCATGAATGTACTGTTTGTACTGCCAATTATTGGAGCTTCTGATATCTGGTTTCCAAAAGATAGCAGAGAGGAAAAATCAAAAGGTAACTGAGCATTCTATCCCCAATCTCATGACCTCCTTCCAGAATATAATCATCACTGCTAGATATTCAAAGTTATTTCTGATAAGAGCTAAAGTAAAATGACTTGAAAATTAAACAGCAAACAAAGGAGCATGAACCTAATTTCTTGAGGATTACACATTTCACTTCTTTCCCTTTTTTAGTTTTTAAAGGATTCAGCCTCAGTGCGAGACAGCTCTGGTCTCACTGAAATATAGGGGCACATCTGACTTCCTATCCTCAACTAATCTGAAAGAAGAGCAGAATTTCCTTTATCATAACTATGAATGTCTCAGTTACCCAAAGAAACGTACATAAACCTGTCCACAGTTTTGTCTGTAAGTCTGACCAAATGAAGGGCATGGCACAGTTGTCTTTGAAATAATATGAGATGATAGGATTGTAGATAATCAGTCTAAGACAGAATGCTTCAAACAAGAAAGGAGAAAGAAAATAAAAGAGAGGAAAGTCTGGATAGTACAGATTCCTCTAAAGAGCGAAAGATGATTCTGATGGAGAGAATGGGAAAGAACAGAGAACAGGGAAATTGGTTATGAAATCCATGCTTTGCATCTCCTTTGTCTCACTTGCCTGGCATCTCCTCACCCTCCATCCTTTTTTTTTAATTTTTTTTTATTTTTTTTATTTTATTTTATTTTTTTCTTGCGTTATGCGGGCCTCTCACTGTCGTGGCCTCTCCCATTTGCGGAGCACAGGCTCCGGACGCGCAGGCTCAGCGGCCATGGCTCACGGGCCCAGCCGCTCCGCGGCATGTGGGATCTCCCCGAACCGGGGCACGAACCCGCGTCTCCTGCATCGGCAGGCGGACTCTCAAGCACTGCGCCACCAGGGAAGCCCACCCTCCATCCTTAACCCTCTGTTCCTCTTTCATCAGGGTGAGGAATGCTCCAAAATGATTCTCACTTGGCAAGAGAAGGGATCAATCCCCACGCAAGCCCCGGCACAGACGTGACATCCCACCTACAAACGTGTGCATGTTACTTAGAGAGAGGCTGTAAATCAGAATTCCCTGGTGTTTGGGGTTGAACGTCGGCTCCCCAAAAGATAGGTGCATGTTTTGATTCCCGGAACCTGTGCATTTGACCTTATTTGGAAAAAAGATCTTTGCGGATATAATTAAGTTGAGATCTTGAGAGAAGATCATGTTGGATTACCCAAGGGACCCTAAATGCAATGTCAAGTGTCCTTATAAGAGACATACAGGGCTTCCCTGGTGGCGCAGTGCTTGAGAGTCCGCCTGCCGATGCAGGAGACGCGGGTTCGTGCCCCGTTTCGGGAAGATCCCACGTGCCGCGGAGCGGCTGGGCCCGTGAGCCATGGCCGCTGGGCCTGCGCGTCCGGAGCCTGTGCTCCGCAAATGGGAGAGGCCACAACAGTGAGAGGCCCGCATAACGCAAGGAAAAAAAAAAAAAAAAAAAAAAAAAAGAGACATACAGAGGAGAACAGAAACACAGAGGAGAAGGTGTGAAGATGGAGGCAGAGACTGGATGGATATGGACAAGCCAAGATGCCAAGGAATGTGGACAGGCACCGGAAGCTGGAAGAGGCAAGGAAGGATTCTGCCCTAGAGCCTCCAATAACTTAATTTCAGACTTCTGGGCTCCAGAATTCTGAGAGAATAAATTTCTGTTTCTCTAAGCCACCCAATTTGCGGTAATTTGTTATGGTAGCCCAAGGGAACTAATATACCTGAGGAGATTGTAAAGATTCTCATGCTAGACTGCACCCCAGAACAATTAAAGAAGAATCTCCACAGGTAGGATCTAAGTAGCAGTAACTTTTAAAGCTCTCCCAGGTGATGCCAATGCACATGAAGGCTGAGAACCACTGACTTTGGTCTCGGGACGTTGCACCTACCAACTGGCAAAAATCACTTCCATGCAGACCCTGAGGCAACCCTGATTTGGGAAAACTTTGCCTTTGTGAGTCTGTCGGTTTGATTTTTCTGATAGAAGAGTTGTAGGTTTTCAGGCTCACCCAAAATGACCCACTTTACCTAATCCTACTGTGATGATCATGACAATAAGAGCTAGTGTTTTTTGAGTACCTACTAGGTGAGGGTACTGGGTATAAAATAAACAAGGCAAACTTCATCCCCGCCCTGTGGAACTTACAGTCCAGGGAGTGATGTAAATATGTAAATAAGCAATTATAATATAAAGTGGTGAGCCAGTGGTGGGGTAAGTGCAGGCTGTCTTGGAATCTTTTTTTTGGTTTTTGAATTTTATTTAATTTATTTTTTATACAGCAGGTTCATATTAGTTATCTATTTTATACACATTAGTGTATATATGTCAATCCCAGTCTCCCAATTCATCCCACCACCACCCACCTCGCCACTTTCCCCCCTTGGTGTCCATACGTTTGTTCTCTACATCTGTGTCTCTATTTCTGCCCAGCAAACCAGTTCATCTGTACCATTTTTCTAGGTTCCACATATATGCGTTAATAAACGATATTTGTTTTTCTCCTTCTGTCTTGGAACCTTTTGGGGACAGGGCAGGTGACCCAGAGTGGGGCATCAGGAAAGATTCTTGGAAGAAGCAGCACCAGTTAAAAACATGTTGCTCATGTGAGAGGCAGGTGGAAGGTGTCCCAGGCAGAAGGAATAAAGAACACGGATGAAGGTATAGAGCTGGGGTCAGCCAACTACAGCCCACGGGTCAAATCTGCATCCCCACCAACTGCTCCCAACCTCCCATAGGCTAGTTTTCCTGGCACAGACACGCCCATTCATCTATTTATTGTCTGTGCCTGCACTGGCACCACCATGGCAAAGGTGAGTAGTTGTGACAAAGACCATTTGGCCTGCAAATCCTGAAAAAATATTGACAATCTGTGTCTTTACAGGAAAAGTGTGTTTGTCCCCTATTCTAGAGTAAAATAAAAGAGCTCGCAATACTGAGGAAGATGTCAGAAGGCTGTAGTTTTCAGTGTGAGTGGGAGAGTGCTGTGGGGAGAAACTCAAGGGGGCTGTTAGAGTCCAGAATCTGCAGAGCCTATAAGACAGAATGCAAGGTTTGGCTTTTGTGCACAAAAGCAATAGTGACCCCCTGAGGTGCTCTGAGGAGGGCAGGCACCCAGTCAGAGTTGCATTTTGGAAAAAAAACTGGCCATGGTATGGGCCATACAGCTAATGAAATAAAGAGCTAGGCTTTGAGCTCAGGCCTCTCTGGAGCTAAAGGAAGTGAGCTGTTCCCATCACACCAGGCGGACCCCTGCAGGTGAAGCACACTAGCAGGAAGGAGCCTGGCCAAGTGAGATAAGCCCAAAGTCTCATTGAAAACTGAGTCTTTTCTCTCCAGTCTGACCTTCAGGCCTGGCTTGAAGGAATTGTGGAATGTGTTAGGGCGTCACTGAAAGAAAAACAAAGGCTGGAGAGCAACGAAGAGGCAGGTGGAGGCTGGAAGGCACCATTTATATTTGTTCTCATCTGCAGGGCTCATTTTCTTCCAGGGTGAAGCAGGGCAGAAGTTCAGGTTCAGAACAGAATGAGGTGACGTAGAGAGGAAAGCACGGAGATGGTTGGCGGTGATGTCCTGAGTGAGCCCTTATTGGGAGATTTCTTCTAGGCGTTTATCAAGGATTCCAGCTCAGTACCCTTCCTACCCCTATTCTAATTGCTTGCTGTGGATGTTGTTCAGAAAGTCAGTGCAGCTTCTGCGACACTCTTTTTTTTTTTTTTTTAATATTTTAATGTTATTGGAGTATAGCTGATTTACAATGTTGTGTTAGTTTCAGGTGTCCAGCAAAGTGATTCAGTTATACATATATTCAATCTTTTTTAGATTCTTTTCTCATATAGTTTATCACAGAATATTGGGTAGACTTCCCTGTGCTATACAGTAGGTCCCCATTGGTCATTTGTCTTATACATAGTAGTGCACATGGGTCCATCCCAAGCTCCTGCAACATTCTTTCTTTCTTTCCTTCTTTCTCCCCGACCTCCTCTCAGTCTGTCTCCCCTCTTCTTTTCCCTCTCCTTCCTTTCTTCTCCTCTTTTCTTTCTTTTTTTCTTGGTTTGGAAACTATAGAAATTTCTGATATTTAAACTGGATTTCCAGCCAATTGGAGCTTTTTCAGTTAATGGTGTCATAATAAGTAAAACACTCTGGATTTTCTTGGAATTGAAGTAGCAATTTCATCATTTTTTATCAGAGACAGTCTTCTGTTAGCCTTCTTGATGAGTGGTGTAAAAACAAAATCCATGTGGACCGGAATTTCTCAAACTTAGTTTCAGGTTAAAATTAAAGATAAACACTTACTGAGAGTTAATGCTTTGCAAAAAAAAGTGTTGTTTTTTTTTTAAAAAAGAAAACCTTTCAGAGTCTTTCATAACTGGAGAAAAATTGACATGCTTTCTGAAATTCGAACTTTCATGCATTAATCCTCCCCAAGCCCCAGTGATGTGGCATACCTGAAAAGAACTGACTTAGGAATAAAATTTAAGCAATCAAATTGGTAAGCTTTTCAATGTTGGCAAATCAGCTTAGCAAAGCCTATGGCAGGTGTCATGTGTGATGGTCGAAGTGTCCAGATGGGACATCAACTAATGGTCATATCTGTCACTGACCCGTCACTCCAATGGAGAGGAATGAGAGTCATTGTTTTACAGCTCTACAGACACACTCCACTGATTTTAAACCTGCCATACCAATTGCATTTTTAAAAAAGATATAGCTTATTTTTATCTTATCTACTCACCAATAAAGCATTGTAAAAAGATGTAAAACTGGAATAAATCTACTTGTTGTAGAAGGGACTTTGTGGAGTTGAGAAGGTAGAATAATGTATGATTAATGAAGGATATATATATATATATATATATATATATATATATATATATACATGAAAAACCTGGGAGATATATATGAGTAAGAAAGAGAACAAGATGATTGAGCCCCATGTGACAAAAGGCAAAAGTGATGTGCTTGATTCCTTCCTCTTATCCCAGTATTTGAAGGTTATTCTAAAAACTGTGGTTGTCCAACCCAAGAATAGGAGGCAGTACCTTTCTCCTTTTCTGACATGAGAATCTGGAATGGTCTACGCTGAAATATTAACAATAGAAAATGATGTAGGTATTGTTGAAGTCCGCCATGGAAAAGCAAGACCTTATCTTACTACAGTCCTGATGCAAACTTGTAAAGGGTTAATGCTATTCTAAATGGCTGTACTGTACAACCACAGCAGTTGCAAAAGTACAAAATACTAGCGTGAGAACTGATCTCCTTGGCATAAGTTACAGTAAAATGCTTTACAGATTGCTCCAAAATGCGAAATAGGAAAACTGAGCTATATTAGACTTTTCTAGATGGAAACACCATTTTCCCACTCTTGGTTTCCATGAGGAGGGGAATTTTTCTCTGGCTTCTCCACCTTTACACGGGAGAAGACTAATAACTGAGCATATGCTTATCCTAGCTCACTGTTCTGTCTTTGAGGGGAGCTTCCTGCAGGGAACATGCTTTTGCCTTGGCCCTTCTGCAGTGGAGGGAACAGAGGACACTGCTGGCCTCAGCATCAGGGAGACCCGGTAGGCAGGTCTGTGGGATTCTGAAATTCAGTAGTCATAAATCTGCTTGGCTTCTAGAATTGGCTACTCACTCCAATTTAGTCTTTTTCTGTATTTTCATTCTCTATCTCTTTTCAAATTTGAACAAAGAAGCAATCCACATACAACGGGTCCTCTGCATCACCTCAATTAGTATATTGGCAAAGATGTTCCAGGAACTTAATGGATTCTGAGAAGTTTTAGCCTCACCAGGATATTATCTAGTAGATGCCAGTTGTTCCAGAATCACAGTCTATGAACTTAAACACTATTGACAGAAATGTTCTCACAAGAGCTTAATTTTGGCACTCTGTGTTTACCACGTACAAGAGGCAAAGCATTTGTCTCCATATTGGCTTCATTTTCACAGAAGGGCCCTTGAGATCTTCCTACATTCTAGCAAGGTTTAGAAATTTGGATGGTGGCAGCTCGACACACTCTGAACTCTATTCAGTATTTTGGCCTCTACAAAATCTTGTGAGCATTTAAATTTTATGCTGCTATATCCACTGACACTGATTCCCCTCATGGAATTGCTTAGGCCTGAGAGACATTCCTCCCAAGAAGCCTCTGCTTCTTATGTAATGATTAAATCCAAAGTTAGTTTGAAGTCTTGTGGGGAAAGTGTCTTTTGCAGTATGAAGCTGCCGCACAAATTTAAGGTGAACTCCCTCTCTTAGTCATGAAAGCAGTTCAAGACAACATAGAAGAGGAACAGCATTTGAGCCAGCCATTCTTCCCACAATTACCAATGAGATCAATTATTTCATCTCCATAGGGGCCAAGTGAGTTAAGGAGTCTGAAAAAGTCCTCCGCCTACCATGGGAATCAGAAGGGGAGATGTGATGATCAGAACACATCTCACATTGCTCCGTGGTAAAATTCAATTTTCTTCTTCAAAGGCAACAAATAGAAGCAAGTTGCCACAGGTAAAATATTTAGTAAAATGTCTTTCTGCATTTTAGCAGCAGCTGGGGACAATGTCTTCAGAAATACAGTATTTGCACGTACAACTATATGTGTAAATAATTGATACACTTTTGGACAACTTCCCAATTTACACGTTCCTCTTTTAAAAAGTAAAAATAAAACCAAAACCAAAAAGCAACCCATGGAGATCAACTAGATGTGTGAAACGCACTTTTCATAAAAGAAAAAAAACCCTAATTCTCATCCCAGCTTGGGCTGGATGGTATGTGTGCTGGCATGTGGACTGGGAAACATGTTTCCTGAAGGGTGAAATGTGAATGTCTAGTACCTATTATTTCAGTAGTTACTGAACTATGAAAAGTTTGAGAAAGAAATAAACTGGGAAAGGTTGACCTGTCTCGTGTGTCTGTGTCTGACCGGCTTCCAGACGGCTGTTCATCAGACAGCTGATGAGCAGAGATTCCAAGTGGGAATGAGAATCTAGGGGTGCCTGGGATAAAAGGGAAGATGGCCACTTGTGAAGAGATGCGGTACAGCAGAGTAGTTTAGGGCTGTGGCTCTGGAATTAGTCAGTTTAGGTCAAATCCTGGACCTTCTACTTTTTATTACTTTAATCTGGGGCAAGTTACTTAACATCTTTGTGCCTCAGTTTCCCCCTATGTAAAATGGTGATGATATAGGGCCTACCTCCTAAGTTTTAAAAATGAAATGAATGACTGTATCTAAGGCACTTGGATCAGTGCCTCTCACTTTAGAAATACCATATACTATGTCAGCAGTCCCCACCCTTTTTGGCACCAGGGACCGGTTTCGTGCAAGACAATTTTTCCACGGACCGGGCCAGGGGGATGGTTTCGGGATGATTCAAGCACATTACATTTATTGTTTGCTTTATTTCTATTATTATTACATTGTAATATATAATGAAATAATTATACAACTCACCATAATGCAGAATCAGTGGGAGCCCTGAGCTTGTTTTCCTGCAACTAAATGGTCCCATCTGGGGGTGATGGGAGATAGTGACAGCCAAAGTGTGTTGCTTATGATCAGTCTACTCTGTAGTCTCGTTTTTATTGCTGTCACTGCAGAAAACCCTGCTCCACGAAGATAGGATGTTGGAAATGGAAGCAGGCTTCTCAGTGCTTTTGTGGCAATCTCAGGATATTCCACCTTGACTTTAATCCAGAACGTATGGAGATGTGAAGCTGTCTCAAACATACTTTTAAGGGCACCATCATTTGTGATCTCAAGCAGTTGATCCTCTCCTAGCACGGACAAAGTCGATTCACCTGGATTACTCACAAATGGGTCATGGATCCATTCCTTCCCAATTCGGGGGTCTTTTGTGGCTGGGAAGTAATGCTCAAACTCTTCTGAAAGCTGAGGTAGGTGATCATGCACCAGCTGGGAAAAAGAAGGCTCTAGCTCAGTCTCTTTCAAAATCTCTGCTAATGTTTGAAACATGTCAAAAAATCCCAATGTTCACTCGTCGCCCCCATAATTCCAGTTTGGCTTTGAATGCAGCCACATTATCTGATGACTTGAACACGGTTGTTGTTCTCCCCTGAAGTGACAGAGTTCGTTGAGCAGGTTGAATATGTCACACAAGTAAGCAAGTTTTGCGACACATTCTGTGTCACTGAAATGTGCTGCCAGTGGTGACCGTTTTTCTAAAAGAAATCTCTGGAGCAGCTCTTGTGACTCAAAAACTCTGGCCAGTGATCTACCTTTAGAAAGCCATCTCACTTCTGCATATAAGAGAAGACGTGTGTGCTCTGCGTGCATCTCCTCACAGAGCTGCACAAACAGACGTGAGTTAAGGGCATGTACTTTAATGTGATTGATAATTTTAATCCCACCCTGCAAAACGTTAAGTTCAGTTGACAGCTTTTGGCTAGCCATCGTTTCTCTATGGATGACACAGTGTGTAGACTCACATTCAGAAGCGACCTCTTTGACCTGAGTAGTGAAACCAGAAAGATGTCCAGTCATGGCAGCCTCTCCATCCTTGCATATACCGACACAAAATGACCAGTTCAGTTTTCCTGATACGTAATCATTCAAAGACTTGAATAGTTCTTCAGCTGTGGTGGTGGTTGGCAACAAAAGTGCACATAACATACCCTCATGCACATCCTCCTGAAAAACATATTGCACAAAAACAAGCATTGTTGCCTTGCTGTCAACATCAGTAGACTTGTCAACCTGGATTGCGTACCACAGTGACTCATTAATCCTCTCTAAAATCTGTGCCTCGATATCCTCAGCTATTTCATCAATTTGTCTAGTTATGGGGCTAGCCAAAAGAGGAACACGTGCCACCTTTTGAACTGCAGCCTCTCCTGAAAGTTCACGACAAACGTCCTTAGCAGCAGGCAGGATCAACTCTTCACCAATAGTAAAGGACTTCTTAGCTTTAGCAATGTGATTAGCCACTAAGAATGATGCTCTCAGTGCAGACACATTTGAGGAAGTGGTGGCCTTCAATAATTGCTTCTGTTATTCGTGTTCACATTTTTTTCTTTTGAAAAACTCTGAAGGCTTGTCTTTTAATGCAGGGTGCTTAGTCTCCATGTGACGAAGCAGGTTTGAAGTTTTCAGGGCTTGGTTGGATAGCCGGTTGCCACGTATTATACAAAGCAGGCTTGGAGAATGTGAATCACCTGTTGCAATAAACCCATAATTTAAGTAGGACTCTTGGTATTTTCTTTTAACTGCAGCTTTCTTTTTGTGGGCAGTCTTAGAGTCTTCTGCTGTCTCATCATTGGGTCCTTCCCCCTTTTCAAAGAAGCTCTCCAGTGACGTTTGTTTTTTACTCATTTTTGCTAGGGTTAGCTTATGGGCTTACCAAAACTGTGACTGACACCAGTGCACAGTGTGGGAAGGAGGTGTGGACAGAAGTGATAAATAAAATAATGGGCAGGCCACGTGCAGACTAAAATAATTGTCGGATTCTGACTTAAAGCCTGCCACCAGATGCGGCTGTACAATTGAAATACATCAACTCACTGCCACTATAAGGCCTGCCACCAGATGCAGCTTAATTGTCACTTGCCACTCACTGACAGGGTTTTGGGTTTTTTTAACATCTTTATTGGAGTATAATTGCTTTACAATGGTGTGTTAGTTTCTGCTGTATAACAAAATGAATCAGCTATACACATACATATAACCCCATATCCCCTCCCTCTTGCCTCCCTCCCACCCTCCCTATCCCACCCCTCTAGGTGGTCACAAAGCACCGAGCTGATCTCCCTGTGCTATGAGGCTGCTTCCCACTAGCTAGCTATTTTACATTTGTTAGTGTATATATGTCCACGCCACTATCTCACTTCATCCCAGCTTACCCTTCCCCTGATAGGGTTTTGACATGAGTCTGCAAGCAATTGATTTATTACCATCCCTGTGCAGTCAAACCTCTCTGCTAATGATAATCTGTATTTGCAGCCACTCCCCAGTGCTAGCATCACTGCCTCAGCTCCACCTCAGATCATCAGGCATTAGATTCTTGTAAGGAGCGTGCAACCTAGATCCCTCGCATGTGCAGTTCACAGTAGGGTTTGAGCTCCTATGAGAATCTAATGGCGCTGCTGATCTGACAGGAGGTGGAGTTCAGGTGGTAATGTGAGTGATGGGGAGCGGCTGTAAATACAGATGAAACTTTGCTCACTTGCCTGCCACTCACCTCCTGCTGTGTGGCCCAGTTCCTAACAGGCCACAGACTGGCACCGGTCCATGGCCCAGGGGTAGGGGACCACTATACTATGTTACTCTCAAATTAACCCAAACTACAGTTGAGTGGGACTTCTTAGAAAGAGTTTGAGGTCAAGTATTGGAAACATGCTGGGCCTACATTGGAATTCTGGTTGTGCCACTAACTACCAATAACTGCTAACTACATGTCACTTATCTTCTCTGAGCCTCAGATTTCTCTTTTGTAAAATGTGGAAAAACTACAGCCTGTCTCCATAGCATCGCCATGAGGATTAAAAGAACAAAAAGTTTCTGAAAGACCTATCCTGCAGTAAACCCTTAATAAATGTTTATACTCCTTTTTCACTTTCTTCCCTGCCCCAACTGTCAATATTCTTCATGCTTTCTCAAAATTAACATCTACTCTAAAAGCCTAAAATATCACCACACTTATCAAGATATTGTAGTTCATCTAGAATCAATGTCATAAGTGAACCAATGAAGTACATCAGGAGATGAGGAGATGGGAGACCAGAAAAAACCCTTTCTGGGCTCCTGAGCTCCTATCGTGAAGGCTGACCTATCTAGAAGTACCCCCATTCAATTACAAAAGTTTATTTGTGCCAGAACAATGCTAGCGGTCAAGGTAGTTACCATAATGAAAATAACACCTTCTCTGCTACAGAGAACTTACATTATAGAAGAAGAGAGAAGAAAAATTCACTGGTAGCTTTAATGCATAGTGACTATGATTCACATACTGACAGATGTACAAACCGAATATTACCAGGGCTCAGAAGAGTAAGTGGGCCTATCTGGTTTGTCCATATGGAAAAACTTCAAGACAGAGGTAATATCTGATCTGGTTTTTGAGGCTGGGTAGAGACTGGATGGGTTGTAATGTAGAACAAAGACATACTAAACCAATAGCCATTGTCTGGGGCTAATTGTGTCTCCCTCAAAATTTGTATGTTAAAGTCCTAACCCCAAGTACCTCAGAATGCATTTGGAGATAGGGTCTTTAAAGAGGTAATTAAGTTAAAATAAGGTCACTTGGGTGGGCCTTATTCCAATATGACTAATTTCCTTGTAATAAGAGAAAGTTAGAACCCAGACATACACAGAGGGAAGACCATATGAAGACACAGGGAGAGAAGATGGCCATATATAAGCTAAGGAGAAAGGTCTTTGAAGAAACAACAAATTTCCCCCTAGAGACTTCAGAGAGAGCACAGCCCTGCTGAAATCTTGATTTCAGACTTCCAGCCTCCAGAATTGTGAGGAAATAAATATCAGTTTTTTAAGTCACTCAGTCTGTGGTGCTTTGCTATGGCAGCCCTAGCAAACCAATACAATCATCAGCAACAAAAGTTAGACATGTAGTAGGTGGTATATTCAGGGAAAGTGCAATTTTCCCCTTAGATGATTTGAGTAGAGGAGTAATGGGAGATAAGAGCAAAAAGTGGGGTTTGATATGAAGAATGGAGGACCTTGAACATAAACTAGGAATCTGTTACTCGGTACTTGAAGGAGAGTCATTTAAGAATTTTGAAAGGAGGATGAATTACTAGATTTACAGGAAGATGACACCAGTGGGTGGGGTGGATTAGAATAACAGAGACTGGGAGGCATAGAGCAGCTGGGAGTCTTCAGGCAACACTTTTAAAAGATATTGAGTTATACTGTAAGTTTGAGGGGAGGTGGATGGTAGCAGCGAGAATGAAAGAGGCAACATTTATGAGACAGAGTTGACTGGATGTGGTGATGGAAGGGAGTAGTGTGACTAGGAGAACATCTGAGGAGGGAAGTCAGAAGGTAATTTGGAGCAAAGTTGATGATTTTATATTTATCTGGTGTAAAGTGTAAAGTAAATATGAGACTTCCTGTGTTACTATACAGTGACTGGAGAAAATTTAGATCTGGAGCTCAGGATAGAAAGCTCAAAGGAAGATATAGAAGCCCTTTGAAGAGCAGAATAATTGCCACCACAGCAGTGGAGGGACAGGCTAAGGAGGAGTATGTAGAAAACCAAAGCATACGTGTAATTGGGAGCTAATAAGCATAAAAGACTTCAAGATGATTAGGATTGTCAACATTGCTCAAAGTTGTATGGATGGTAGTAGAAGCACAGAAAGTCCGTTGTTTTTGGTGATCTTTAAGAGAATAGTGAGAATGGAAGCCAGGCTATAGGGCAAGGCGGGTTATGTAAAAGAACAGGGTTGTGCATGACCCTGAGAGTGAGCGCCTCCTTAAACTTTGTCTTCTATCAGTACTTTACCTTTTGCCTCACTCTGCTCCTGGCCCTCTCATAGAAGCAAGTGGGCTTGGCATGAGGCAGTAGGGAGTCATAGGGACAGGTCCTAATGGAGAGAGAATGACAAATTCAACTTATTTTTTAACTTACTTTATTGTGACATCATTTACATAAGATAAAATACAACAATTTAAAGTATACAGTTCAATAAGTTTTGATAAATAGTTGTAACCACTAATAAAATCGAGATGAATATTTTACCAACACAAAAGATTTAATCATTCCCTTTTTCATCCAATATCCTCCTCACCCCCAAACCCCAGGAAACAGCTGATCCACTTTTGTTCACTATATATTAGGTTTCTCTTCTCTAGAGTTTCATAAAAATTGAATTGAGTACTAAGGACTGTTGTGTCTCTAGCTTCTTTATTTTAGCATAAGTGTATTTGAGATTCATACATATGTTTTGTAATTTTTTTTCTCCTGAGTAGTTTTCCATTGTATGAATATACCACATTTTAAAAAGTCTATTCACCTGTTCATGGACATAGGGATTATTTCACTTTTTTTTTTTACTATTATAAATAAAACTGCTATGAATACTCACAGTGAGATTCCAAATGGTACTGTATTTTGAAATTTAATATTCTGATTGTTTATTTCTAGCATGGAACAACACTTGATTTTAGTATTTTGGCTTGTGTGTTTTAGAAATTTTGCTAAAATGACTTAGTTCTACTAATGTTTTAATAAATTCTTTTGGATCTTCTATGTATCTGAGAAAAAATAGAAGTTTACTGCTTTCTTTGAATGTGTATGCCTGTAATTCCTTTTCCTTTCCTAATTGCACTGGCTAGAACCTCCAGGACATGTTGAATAGAAGTTGTAAGAGTGAATATCCTTGCCTTGTTCCCAGTCTTAGTAAGAAAGCAATCAGTCTTTTACCTTTAAGTAAAGTATCTCCTGAAAGCTTTTGTAGATGCTCTCTCTCCAATTAAAGAAGTTTCTTTCTGTATCTAATTCCATCAGTTTTTATTATCAATGGTTGCTGAATTTTTCACATACTTTTCTTGCATTTATTGAGGTAACCAAAAATTCTTTATTTTCCTAAAGAAATTATATGGGTGAATTACAATGGCGGTGAATTAAGTTAATTGATTTTCAAATGTTAAACCAAACTTACATTCCCACTTGATTATTGTGTATTATTTTGATATAACTAGATTTGATTTTAATACTTTATTGAGGAAGTTTTGATTCTATGTTTATGAAGAATATTGTTCTATAGATTTTTCTCTCTTGTAATGTCCCAGGATTGGTTTTATGTTTTCATTAAATGTTTGGTAGAATTTGCCAGTGAATCTGCTGGGGTCAGGGTTTTCTTTTGAGAAAAGTTTTAAAGTTTAAATTCAGTTTTTTACATTGATATAGGGTTTTTGAAATTTTCTATTCTTAAGTTTGCTTTATAATTTGTATCTTTCAAAGAATGTATCCATTTCATTTAGGATGTCAACTTTTAGTGGTATAAAATTGTTTAAAATATTTCTGGATTATTATTTTAATATCTGTAGTTTCTGTAGTGATATCTCCCATTTCATTCCTCATTACCCCCACTCCTCATTAAATATCAGCCTAACTAGAGATTTATTAATTTTACTAACCTTTTCAAAGAACCAAGTTTTGATATTATTGGTTTTTCTCTACAATTTGTCCATTTTCTATTTTATTGATTTCCATCTTATCTTTATTATTTCCTTCCTTTCACTTATTTTGCTCTTATTTTTCTTCTATTTTCTTCTTAAAATAGAAGTTTAGATAATTTATTTTAGAATTTAATTCTTTTAAAATGTAAGCATTTAAAGATATACATTTTCCTTTAATCACTGCTTCAGTTGCAGCCACAAAATTTGATGTTTTGATTTAATTTTTCTCCAGTTCAAAATATTTTCAATATTTCTTGTGATTTCTTCTCTACCAATAAGTTATTTAGAAATATATCACTTCATTTCCAAATTTTTGAAGACTTTGAAGATATATTTTTGATATCTAATTTAATTTTGTGTGGTCATAAAATATACATTCTAAGATTTCAATCTTTGGAAATTTACTGATTTTTTATGGCCCAGAAGAGAATATCTTAGTAAATATATGTGTGCATTTTAAAAGAATATATATTCTGCTTTTATTGGATAGAGTGTTCTAAAATTATAAATTTGGTCAAGTTAATTGATAGTGTTGTTCGAGTCTTCTATATTCTTCTTGATTTTGTTTGTTCTATCAGTTGTAAAAGGAATTTTGAAATTTGAACCATAATTTTGAATTTTTTATTTCCTCCTTTCTTCTATCAGCTTTTGTTTCATGTATTTTACAACTCCGTTTTTCAGTGCACACACATTTAAGTTTGTTATTTCTTCTTGATGAATTGGTGCTTTATTACTAGGTTATGTCCCTTTTGTCATTGGTAACATTTCTTGGTCCACTTTCTTTGATATTAATTTAGTCACTCTATCCTATGATTAGTGTTTGTGTTGTGTATCTTTCCCTTCCTTTCACTTTTAAACTATCTGTATCTTTGTATTTAAAGTCAGTTTCTTTTAGACAGCATATATTTGGGGTTTGCTTTTGTCTTAGTCTGTTCAGGCTGCTATAACAAAATACTATGGACTAGGTGGCTTATAAACAAAAGAAATTTATTTCTCACAGTTCTGGAGGTTTGAAATTTCAAGATCATGGTGATGCCATGGTGAGGTGAAGGCCCTTTTCCAGGTCATAGACTTCTCTCTGTGTCCTCACATTGTGAAAGGGACTAGGGAATACTGTGGGATCTCTCTTATAAGAGCACTAATCCCTATCATGAAGGCTCCACCCTCATGCCCTAGGCACCTCCCAAAGGCCCAATCCACCAATACCATCACATTGGACATTAGGATTTCAACATATAAATTTGGGGTGGATACAAACATTCAGACCATAAAAGCTTTCTTATCCAGTCTGAAAAGACCAACTATTTAATGTAATTGTCAATATGTTTATTTTACATCTATTATCTTGTCATTTGGTTTCTATTTGTCCTACTTGTTTCTGTTCATTTCTCTGCTTTTCCTGCTTTCTTTTGGATTTATTGAACATTTTTATAACTACGCTTTATCTCCAAGTCTTATTCCTTAGCTATAATCTGTTTTGTTTTTCACTGGTTTCTCTAAGGTTTACAGTCTACATCTTTAACTAAGCACAGTCTATATAAAATAATATTATACCACTTCACATATAACATAAAAACCTTCTATTTGTCCCCTTGCATAATTTGTGCTGTTTTTGCCATGCATTTTATTTCTACACATTACAAACCCTATGATATGTTGTTATTTTTTTTACTTTAAACAAGTATCCCCTAAAGAATTTTTAAAGTGACAAACTAGTTTTTATATTTCCAACATATTTACCACTTCCTGTTCTCTTCATTCCTTTTTGTAAATTCAGATTTTTCATATGGTATATTCTGTTCCCTTTTCCTGAAGACTCTCCTTTAATATTTCTTACAGTTCAGGCCTGCTAGCAATAAATTGTTAGCTTTTGTGTGTCTAAAAAAGTTTTTATTTTCGCTTTAATTTTGGAAGATATTTTCACTGAGTGTAAAATTCTAGGATGATAATGTTATTTTTCTTTCAACACTTTTATTTTTATTTTTCCTCCCCCCGCCCCACTTTGGCTCTACAGGCAGGATGAGGCAGTTCTGTTATTCTATGCTGGGCTTGGCTGGATGACTCTGCTTCAAGCTGTGGCATCCGCAGTAGCTTTGATTTTCCCTGATGGTCTGTGGGCAGTTGGGGTGGCTCTGATCCAAGTGGGTTCATTCTGGAGTCCAGCTTGATGGGGCAGCAGCTGCCCAGGGGAAGTTCTTTTTATGGCAATGGCAGAAACATATGAAGCTTCTCTTTTTTTTTTAATTAATTAATTAATTGTTGGCTGTATTGGGTCTTTGTTGCTGTGCGCAGGCTTTCTCTAGTTGTGGCAAGTGGAGGCTATTCTTTTTTGCAGTGCGTGGGCTTCTTATCGCAGTGGCTTCTCTTCGTTGTGGAGCACAGGCTCTAGGCACGCGGGCTTCCGTAGTTGCTATGTGTAGGCTCAGTAGTTGTGGCTCGTGGGCTCTAGAGCACAGGCTCAGTAGTTGTGGCACAGAGGCTTACTTGCTCCACAGCATGTGGGATCTTCCCGGACCACGGCTTGAACCCGTGTCCCCTGCATTGGCAGGCAGATTCTCAAACACTGAGCCACCAGGGAAACCCCCTCTTTCAACACTTTAAATTCATCATGCTGTTGCTTCTGGTTTACATAATTTTCATGTAGTCTGAGGTGTTTCTTATTATTCTTCTATACCTATTTGACTTTTTTCCTTTGACCAATTTTAAGATTTTCTCTTTATCTCTGTTTTTCAACAATGCGATTGTAATGAATCTTGGGTTCTTTTCTTTTTCTTGCATTCTGTTTCTTTTTTGGATCTTTAGATTTACAATTTTTGTCAAATTTTGAAATTTTCTGGCCATTAGTTCTTTTTCTTTTTTTTTAATTTTATTTTATTTGGCCCCACAGCATGGCATGTGGGATCTTAGCTCCCCAACCAGGGATCCAACCCATGGCCCCTTCATTGCGAGTGCAGAGTCTTAACCACTAGACTGCCAGAGAAGTCCCCCATTATTTCTTTTAAGTATATTTTCTGTTCTGCCCACACACCCTTTTCTTGGACTCTGATAATATGTATGTTAGACCACTTGATATTTTCTTTGAGGTTCTTCTTGGGTTTTTTTTTAAGTTCTTTTTGCTTTGTGTGCTTGATTTTGGGGTGGTTTCTATTATTACTTTTTCAAGTTTGTTGAATTTTTTATAGTGCCTAATTGCTATAAATCCTGTCCAGTAAAATTTTTATTTCATGTATTTTATTTTTTATTTCAAATTTCATTTTGTTCTTTTTTATACCTTCTATTTCTATCCTTGTTACATTATATTTTCCTTTGAATTTTTGAGCACACTGAGCATGTTTGACATCCTTCTCTGCCAATTCTATCATCTCTGTCATGATGGATCTGTTTATATTGATTGATTTATTTTCCTATTTATAGAACTCATTTTCTTGCTTCCTTGCATGTGTAGCTGCAATTTTAATTGAATGAATTTTATGAATTTTACAAGGTTAAGTGCTTCTTTTTTTGCTCTTCCTTTAAAAATTGTTGGTGGCAGTGAAGTTACTTGTGGATCACTTTGATCTTTTTGAGACTTGACTTTAAGCTTTATTTATTGTAAGTGTAGGGTTACTTTAGTCCCACTAGTAAGTTGTGAGTGTTCTTAAGTCTCTACTGAAAGCCCCATGTATTCAATATAGTCTTTCCACTCTGGCTTCCGGAAACATAATGAGTTCTAGCCCTGTGTGAGCTCTGGGGACGTTAGCTTATAAGTCCCCAGAATTGTTCTTTCCTTGAAAATTATTCTTCGCTTGACTTCAAGAAGTTTCACCTTACTTACGGCATTCAGCCATACTGAATACTTATTGGTATTCAGCCAAAGGCTCAAAGTGACCCCTATGTAGATTTCATAAGCACTTTTGCTTATGGCTCCATTGTTTCTGATACTCTTCCTTGAAATTTTTAGCTCCCTCAGCCTTCCCAATGTACAGTCTCCATTTCCTCAACTCTGAGAGAGTGCAGGGCTTTATTTGGGTTCTTCCTTTCTGCATATTGATCCAGAAACTACCTCTGGGAAAAAAGCTAGGGCTATCACAGGGCTTTTACCTCTGTTTTTTTTCCCTTTATTTATCAAGGACCACAGTCCTCTGTTGCCTATGGTCCAATGTCCAAAAGCAGCTGTTTACATATTTTGTCCAGTTTTCTAGTTATTTGTGGTGGAAGATGAGTCTGGATCCTGTTAGTCTCTCATGACCAGGAATAGAAGTTGTCCAATTTATTTTTTCAATGCTGTACAAAGCAATCAAATAAAATATTTAGGGCACCAACCTATAGAACTGTAGAGTGGAATTCCTTTGCTTTTCAGTAATGAGAACCATAAAGTGGAATTCTTTTGCTTTTCGATAATGATAGCTAGTCATTACTGAGAATCTATCCGTATGAGGCACAGTGCTAGATGTTTTATATGTCTTTTCTTATTCTGTTCTCATAATAGCCTGTAAAAAGAGTATTATTATTCTCACCTAACACGTGAGGAAATAGTGGGTGTAAGCATTAAGTACTAGAGTTAGGATTCAAACTGTGGGCTGTTTTATTGCTCCACTGTTTTGTTCCACTGTGTTTCTCTCCCCCGTGTGAGTTGCGTGGAAGGACAGGGTGGCCGTCCATGAGGGATTGTCAGAGAGGAAAGAAGATTTGAGGGTTAAAAGAGGAACTAGAGATAAAAGCGTGGCCTGGCAAAACCACTATATGTGGGCAGCCTCTCCCCATGACTCACAGACTCCTCAGTTGCAGCCCTGTCCTAATCTAAAATGGAATTTATTTTCCTCACTTTGAAACTTTCATTTTAGATCCATTTGCCCTAATTTTCACAGGTTCTCTGCACCATTCTGAACTTTGCAGAAAGTTTGCCATTTTTCCTCCTGCCACTTGGAATCTTTGGTTTGTGAGGGCTGCGTCTGGCCTCTTATTAATTTCCTCTGACTTCTTGTCACTCGGCTATGCCCCTGCAGGTTTTCTCTTTGGGATATTTCCATCTTTTTCTGCTGCTATTATGAAAGAGACTTTGGTCTCTGGGGTTCTTTCCATAGACTTTTAAGCATATTTTCGTGATCCCTATTATTAAAAAGAATCTTTCCTTGATCAACTCCTGCCTAAGCATGAACCAATTTCTTCCCTTGTATTTTTGGATATGTTCCTTGAGAATGGAACTCAACCTGCCTTTTCTGCAGATGCAGACAATTGCAGCACCTCTCCCACCTGGATTCCTGAACTCATCACAGCACACAAATAGCATCCAGAGATCTGCCTGAAAATGTCTTACCACTCAAATCAAATAGGTTTTCATCAGTTCTGATTTTACTGAATTTAGCTTCTGATTTGGGGATACATGGCCATTAAAATTCTTTATTAGCTTCAGTTATCCTTATTCTCTTTTCTTTATTATGGCTCACGTGCTCCCCAGCTAGACTTCATACAACTGGATATTACTTTACATTCTTCTCCTCTCTGAATAATGCTAAATTCAAATTTGAAATCAAGATCTTTCTTGTATCCAAACCTGTTACCTGTATGGTGCAACTAGTCCCAGAGCTTTTTTTTTTCTTTTTTTGGGGGGGTGGTGGTACACGGACCTCTCACTGTTGTGGCCTCTCCCGTTGAGGAGCACAGGCTCCGGATGCGCAGGCCCAGCAGCCATGGCTCACGGGCCCAGCCGCTCCGCGGCATGTGGGATCTTCCCGGACCAGAGAACGAACCCGTGTCCCCTGCATCAGCAGGCGGACTCTCAACCACTGCGCCAACAGGGAAGGCCAGTCCCAGAGCTTTTGATCTCACTTCTTATTAGGATAAAATTTAAATTCAGTGGCAGATAGGTTGCATCATGCATACCGACTCTAATGCCGAGTTTATAAGGACTCTAAGGACTTGTTAAACTTAAAGGGGGAAAATGTGGCTGTCAATTAGCAATGGATAAAATGTTAATGGGAGAGGAGGGTGGTGACACAGATGTCAAATGTTTGCCAACTCTGAAACATTTTCCTTCTCTGATGACAATGGCTATAGGCTGACTAGCCAATAACAAATATAAGAAAAATAAAATCTCAAACTTTAGACCTGAAATTAATCTTGCGGTATAATTAATCTTTAATGAGTGCTTATTCTATGCCAGAAACTATGCTAAATTCTGTATATAATTCATATTGCTTAATCCTCATAGGCACTCTATGATGAACATACTACTATTATCCAATTTAAAAGCAAGGAAGAATGACACTCCAAAAATTTGTGTAGCTAGTCCAAGGCCATATATATAGCTGATAAGTGGGGAAATGTGGCTCTGAACCCAGTTCTGTCTGATATGAGAACTGACCACTGATCAGAAAAGTATGACAAAAAAGTTTCACTTGTAGGTTTATGAGGCAGAGATAAACCCCTTTCATTTTCCTCTTTGACTCATAGGAAGACTATATTTCCCAGCGTCCCTTGCAAATAGATGGGACCATATGATTGAGTTCTGGCCAGCAGAATGTGGGTAGAAGCGATACCTACAGGTTCCGAGCATATAAAGCTTCTCACACAGTCCCTCTTATTCTCTCTTTCTCTCTTCCTCTCCTGATCTGATGTGATCTGGAAGACTATGAAGCCCTAGGAATCATGGAGCCAATAGAGGGAAGTACCTCAGCTCCCTGAATGCCTTGGTGATGCAGAGCCCACCGCTGGACCACATAGGCCTGTGATATGTGTGAGAAATAAACTTTTATTATGCAAATCAACTCATATTTGGGAAATGTTTGTTATAGGAGTTAGCCTACCCAGGGAAGTTCACAACTCAGGTCTCCTAAAGTCCAGTCCATGTTTTTCCCACTTCCCAGCACAATGAGTCAAATGTATTCTCCAAAACAGGCTCCTCAAGTACTGATCATTTGATTTCCCATCAATTTTGTATTTTTCACAGATGTACATGTCTGTTTCTTATATGTTGCTGCCATAATGAGATTATATTCTTCATCCATTTTCCTTTATCTTGACCCTTAGGGAGGTCACCATTGTGGCAGCAGTGGGACCCATGTCCTCTAATAGATGCCTGCCATTTCATATTGACCTGAGTCTGGTTCTGTCTCTCCTTGTCCTCTAAATATCTCAACTAGAACTTATTTTCCCACGAAGTGTACTTCTTTCTTACACTAAAGTTCAATTTTTTACACCTAAATAACCTTTTCATTCTGATTCTAGGCTGAGGATAAGGAACTCAATACGTTCTCTGAAAATTGGAATTGGGATCCATATTTTGTAGGTTTTCTTTTTCCTGATGTATTGTTGCTTGTTTGGTTGTTTATCTGATGTGAATCTTATGTTCCAGACTTGCTGGTGTCCTTTAAAAGGAAAGGCACTGCTTAAAGAAGTTTTGTGTTATGCTTTGTCAAACACAAACACATTTGTGCTTGTTAACATTCTGTAGTTATTATGGTGTCTATCTGACGCTATCACATATGTTTAATACATGGTCATACTGTTTATGGAATCACTTTGTTACAATTACAGTAAGGGCTTATGTTCACAGCAGCAGGAAAGAAGCTATAGGCTTGTTGAACCAGCTCATTTTGAACCAACTGCCCCTTTCTAAGTACAAATGGGCAGGATGGGCGTGTGCTGCCACACCACCTTGCTGTTAGGCTGTGTGTTGGACAGGGTTCAATTTTCAGCCTTCTCCACATCCCTGGGGCACATTTACACACCCCTACTGAGTTATCTCTGCTCAAAAAAATCCATGCGATGGACTGTTGCCCATAAAACTGCCATAGAGGTGTCAAAGATTAGAACAGTAGAAAGAATTTGAGCCAATAATAATAATAACAACGATAATATAGATGTGTGTGTGCTTGTATGTATATACATATATATATGTACATAGATTTCATTATATTTCAGCTTTCAGTATGAGACTAGATTCTGGAGAATGCCACTCATGGGAATGCCACTCTTAATGCTTCCTAGAGAAAAGCAAAGTGCAAAGGAGCTACAGAGGAGGCAAGAAAAACACTGGCAGAGATAAAGCAGGTTTTCTTCTGACATTTGTGAGATAAAACTAAGGAGACGCAGAACACTCCAGAAAAGGAATTATTCATTCCCAAAGTGTATTTTCTGGAATTCCGGTCCTTGGGAGGTTAATAGTTGCTAATATAAAACAAAGTGTTTTGTGTTCGAATTAGTTTCTTAAAACCTGGGTTAACCAAGTTAAATTGGTTTCTTCTTAGGTCTTTTAATATGGTGAGGAACACGTCAAGAGCAGAGGTGATACAAGGCTGGTTTTGCAGGAACAACTGGTCAGGGTCTTTAATTACAAGAACAGGTATATCAAAACAAAGAGTTCCATCATCACTGCCGTTAACAATGAGCAGTGGGAGGCAGGTCTTTGCAAAACATTTTGGCCTGGAAATTGGAAGACCCAGCAAATCTAGGGGCTTTTGAAAGACAATTGATTTCATGTTTGTAATGTACAGACATAGGTGTTATGCCTAACTTTGAGGCTTTTTTGATGATAAATAACTATTCATGAAGCATATTGAAGTTATGAGGGAGAAATTATAAATTCTAGATGACACTGACCTGATTTATTTTAATTTGGCTTCTCACATCCATGAAGATGGCAAGGAGGACATGGAACCCTGATTTATCACTTTCCTCCTTAAATCAGGAAAAAGAGGTCACTCTTTACTGTCATTCTTTTGCCAGACTCATATTTCTGGCTATATCCTTCTATCTTTCTATAACCTTGTACCCACTCCTTTCTCTGGACTCCTCACCACCTTCTCCATCAACTATCCTCTCTTTGAATCCATCACTTTTCACTATCTCCTTCCTTCTCTTCCACCTTCTGTTACATTTAACTATCCCTCAGCTTTATCACAAATCTTCCCTAGTTACCTCATTCTCTTTAACACCTAATTTCCCAAAGAATAGTCTGTTCTCTGCTTCCTTCACTTCTTTATTTTGCCTCATTCCTTAATCGTTTGTAATATAATTTTTATTTAAAAGATCTCTCCAAACAGAAAGTGTTTGCCAATCATATATCTAATACAGATTTAATATCCAAAACATATAAATAACTCCTAACACTCAACAACAAGAAGACAAGCAACACAATTTTAAAATGGGCAAAGGACTTAAATAGATATTTTCTAAAGAAAACATACAACTGGCTAATAAGCACATGAAAAGATGGGCAACAGGAGCCTGTGCTCCGCAACGGGAGAGGCCACAACAGTGAGAGGCCCGTGTACCGAAAAAAAAAAAAAAAAAAAAAAATTCTGACACATGCTACAACATGTATGAATCTTGAAAACATTATGCTAAATGAAATAAGCCAGACATAGAGAGAAGAATATCGTACTATTCCACTTATACGAAGTATCTAGACTAGGCAAATCCATAGTGACAGAAAGTAGATTAAAAGTTACCAGGGGAAGGGGACCTTCAAGATGGCAGAGGAGAAAGATGTGGCCATCACCTTCCTCCCCACAAATACATCAAAACTACATCTACATGTGGAACAACTCCTAGGGAACACCTACTGAATGCTGGCAGAAGACGTCAGACTTCCCAAAAGGCAAGAAAATCCCCACATAACTGGGTAGAACAAAAGCAAAAAGAAAAAACAGAGACAAAAGAATAGGGACAGGACCTGCACCAGTGGGAGGGAGCTGTGAAGGAGGAAAGGTTTCCACACACTAGGAAGCCCATTCACTGGCGGTGATGGGGTGTGGGCAGGGGGGCAGCTTCAGAGCCACGGAGGAGAGTGCAGCAACAGGGGAGCGGAGGGCAAAGCGGAGAGATTCCCGTACAGAGGATCGGTGCCGACCAGCACTCACCAGCCCGAGAGGCTTGTCTGCTTACCCGCTGGGACGGGCGGGGGCTGGGAGCTGAGGCTCAGGCTTTGGAGGACAGATCCCAGGGAAAGGACTGGGGTTGGCTGCGTGAACACAGCCTGAAGGGGGCTAGTGTGCCACAGCTAACTGGGAGGGACTCTGGGAAAAAGTCTGGACCTGCCAAAGAGCAAGAGACAATTGTTTCGGTGTGTGTGAGGAGAGAGGATTATTTCCCTGTCTGCCCACAGAAGGCAGTGCACTGCCTAAATGAGCTTCAGAGACAGGCGTGAGCCACAGCTATCAGCTTGGAAACCAAAGATGGTCACGAAATGTTAATGCTGATGCTGCAGCCACCAAGAATCCTGTGTGAAAGAAAAGGTCACTATTGACAACCACCGCCCCGCCCCACCCCCACCCC
>NW_006794332.1:792296-812930 GCF_000442215.2 Lipotes vexillifer | reverse complement strand
CCCCCACCCCACCCCCCGGGAGCCTGTGCAGGGACAACTTCCCTGGGAGAAAACATGGTGCGCCTCAGGCTGTTGCAACGTCACGTTGCCCTCTGCCACCACAGGCTCATCTCGCTTTCCAATTATAACTACTGTACCCCTCCCGCAACCCCCCGCCCCGAGCATGAGTGATCCAGAGCCCCCTAATCAGCTGCTGCTGTAATCCCATCCTGTCTGGGTGGGGAACAGATGCCTGAGGGCAACCTACACGCAGAGGTGGGGACAAAACCAAAGCTAAACCCCAAGAGCTGTGTGAACAAAGAAGAGAAAGGGAAATTTCTCCCATCAGCCTCAGGAGTAGTGGATTAAATCTCCACAATCAATTTGATGTGCCCGGCATCTGTGGAATACCTGACTAGACAACGACTCATCCCAAAACTGAGGCAGTGGGCTTTGGGAGCAACTATAGACTTGGGGTTTGATGTTTGTGACTGAGTGGTTTCTTATTTTTACGTTTATCTTGGTATAGTTTTTACCGCTTGCTATCATTGGTGGATTTGTTTATTTGTTTGGTTGCTCTTTTTTTTATTATTATTACTTTTTAATTTTAATAATTATTTTTATTATTAATTTAAATAATTTTATTTAAAAAGTTTTTCTATAGATATTTTTATCTTTCTTTTCTTCTCCCTTTCCTTCTGAGCCATGTGGCTGACAGCGTCTTTGTGCTCCGGCTTGGTGTCAGGCCTGAGCCTCTGAGGTGGGAGAACCGAGTTCAGGACATTGGACCACCAGAGACCTCCCTTCCCTGCATATCAGTCAGTGAGAGCTCTCTCAGAGAACTCCGTCTCACTGCTAAGACCCAGTTCCACCCAAAACCAGCAATCTCCAGTGCTGGATGCCCCATGAGAAACAACTAGCAAGACAAGAACAAAACCACACCCAAGAGCAGGGATGCTGCCTAAAATCATACAAAGTTCACAGACACCCCAAAACACACCAACAGATGCGGCCTTGCTAACCAGAAAAACAGGATCCAGCCCCACCCACCAGAACACAGGCACCAGTCTCCGCCACCAGGAAGCCTACACAACACACTGAACCAACCTTACCCACTGGGGGCAGACACCAAAAACAATGGGAACTATGAACCTGCAGCCTGAGAAAAGGAGACCCCAAACACAGTAAGTTAAGCAAAATGAGAAGACAGAAAAATATGCAGCAGATGAAGGAGCAAGGTAAAAACCCAACAAACCAAACAAATGAAGAAGAAATAGGCAGTCTACCTGAAAATGAATTCAGAGAACTGATAGTAAAGACGATCCAAAATCTTGGAAATAGAATGGACAAAATACGAGAAACGTTTAACAAGGAGCTAGAAGAACTATAGACCAAACAAAGAATGATGAACAACACAATAAATGAAATTAAAAATTCTCTAGAAGGAATCAATAGCAGAATAACTGAGGCAGAAGAACAGATAAGTGATCTGGAAGATAAAATGGTGGGAAAAACTACCGCAAAGCAGAATAAGGAAAAAAGAATGAAAAGAATTGAGACAGTCTCAGAGACCTCTGGGACTATATTAAATGCACCAGCATTCAAATTATAGGGGTCCCAGAAGAAGAAGAGAAAAAGAAAGGGTCTGAGAAAATATTTGAAGAGATTATAGTTGAAAATTTCCCTAACATGGGAAAGGAAACAGTCAATCAAGTTCAGGAAGTACATAAAGTTCAATAGAGGATAAATCCAAGGAGAAACACGCCAAGACACATATTAATCAAACTATCAAAAATTAAATACAAAGGAAAAATATTGAAAGCAGCAAGGGAAAAGCAACAAACAACATACAAGGGAATCCCCATAAGGTTAACAGCTGACTTTCAGCAGTAACTCTGCAAGCCAGAGGGAGTGGCAGGATATATTTAAAGTCATGAAAGGGAAAAACGGACAACAAAGTTTACTCTACCCAGCAAGGATCTCATTCAGATTCGACAGACAAATTAAAACCTTTACAAACAAGCAAAAGTTAAGAGAATTCAGCACAACAAAGCCAGCTCTACAACAAATGCTAAAGGAACTTCTCTAGGCAGGAAACAGAAGAGAAGGAAAAGACCTCCAAAAACAAACCCCAAACAATTAAGAAAATGGTAATAGGAACACACATGTGGATAATTACCTTAAATGTAAATGGATTAAATGCTCAAACCAAAAGACATAGGCTGGCTGAATGGATAAAAAGCAAGACCTGTACATATGCTGTCTACAAGAGATCCACTTCAGACCTAGGGACACACACAGATTGAAAGTGAGGGGATGGAAAAAGATATTCCATGCTAATGCAAATCAAAAGAAAGCTGGAGTAACAATTCTCATAACTGGCAAAATAGACTTTAAAATAAAGACTATTACAAGAGACAAAGAAGGACATTACATAATGATCAAGGGATCAATCCAAGAAGAACATATGACGATTGTAAATATTTATGCACCCAACATAGGAGCACCTCAATACATAAGGCAAATACTAACACCCATAAAAGGGGATATTGACAGCAACACAATCATAGTAGGGGACTTTAACACCCCACTTTCACCAATGGACAGACCATCCAAAATGAAAATCAATAAGGAAACACAAGCTTTCAATGACACATTAAACAAAATGGACTTAATTGATATTTATAGGACTTTGCATCAAAAAACAACAGAATACACTTTCTTCTCAAGTACACATGGATCATTCTCCTGGATAGATCATATCTTGGGTCACAAATCAAGCCTTGGAAAATTTAATAAAATTGAAATCATATCAAGAATCTCTTCAGACCACAATGCTATGAAACTAGATATCAGTTACAGGGAAAAAACACTGTGAAAAATACAAACACATGGAGGCTAAACAATATACTACTAAATAATCAAGAGATCACTGAAGAAATCAAACAGGAAATAAAAAAATATCTAGAAACAAATGACAATGAAAATGAAAACATGACAACCCAAAACCTATCGGATGCAGCAAAAGCAGTTCTAAGAGGGAAGTTTATAGCAATACAATCCTACCTCAAGAAATAAGAAACATCTCAAATAAACAACCTAACCTTACACCTGAAGCAATTAGAGAAAGAAGAACAAAAAACCCCCAAAGTTAGCAGAAGGAAAGAAATTATAAAGACCAGATCAGAAATAAATGAAAAAGAAATGAAGGAACTAATAGCAAAGATCACATAACTAAATGCTGGTTCTTTGAAAAGATAAACAAAATTGATAAACCACGAGCCAGACTCATTAAGAAAAAAAGGGAGAAGACTCAAATCAATAGAATTAGAAATGCAAAAAGAGTAGTAACAACTGACACTGCAGAAATACAAAGGATCATGAGAGGTTACTACAAGCAACTATATGCCAATAAAATGAACAACCTGGAAGAAATGGTTGTTAGAAAAGCACAACCTTCCAAGGCTGAACAAGGAAGAAATAGGAAATATAAACAGACCAATCACAAGCACTGAAATTGAAACTGAGATTAAAAATCTTCCAACAAACAAAAGCTCAGGACCAGATGGCTTCACAGGCAAATTCTATCAAAGATTTAGAGAAGAGATAACACCTATCCTTCTCAAACTCTTCCAAAATATAGCAGAGAGAGGAACACTCCCAAACTCATTGTACAAGGCCACCACCACCCTGATACCAAATCCAGACAAAGATGTCACGAAAAAAGAAAACTACAGGCCAATATCACTGATGAACATAGATGCAAAAAACCTCAACAAACTACTAGCAAACAGAATCCAACAGCACATTAAAAGGATCATACACCATGATCAAGTGGGGTTTATCCCAGGAATGCAAGGATTCTTCAGTATATGCAAATCAATCAATGTGATACACCATATTAACAAATTGAAGGAGAAAAACCATATGATCATCTCAATAAATGCAGAAAAAGCTTTTGACAACATTCAACACCCATTTATGATAAAAGCTCTCCAGAAAGTAGGCATAGAGGGAACTTGCCTCAACATAATAAAGGCCATACATGACAAACCCACAGCCAACATCATTTTCAATGGTGAAAAACTGAAACCATTTCTTCTAAGATCAGGAACAAGACAAGGTTTCCCACTCTCACCACTATTATTCAACTAGTTTTGGAAGTTTTAGCCACAGCAATCAGAGAAGAAAAAGAAATATAGGAATACAAAGCAGAAAAGAAGAATTAAAACTGTCACTGTTTGCAGATGGCATGATAATATATAAAGAGACTCCTAAAGATGCTACCAGAAAACTACTAGAGCTGATCAATGAATTTGGTAAAGTAGCAGGGTACAAAATAAATGCACAGAAATCTTTTGCATTCCTATACACTAACAACGAAAAATCAGAAAGAGAAATTAAGGAAACACTCCCATTTATCATTGCAACAAAAAGAATAAAATACCTAGGAATAAACCTACCTCAGTAGACAAAAGACCTGTATGCAGAAAACTGTAAGACACTGATGAAAGAAATTAAAGATGATACAAACAGATGGAGAGATATACCATGTCCTTAGATTGGAAGAATCAACATTGTGAAAATGACTATACTACCCAAAGCAAATGAAATCCCTAACAAATTACCAATGGCATTTTTCACAGAACAAGAACAAAAAACTTCACAATTTGTATGGAAATACAAAAGACCCCGAATAGCCAAAGCAATCTTGAGAAAGCAAAACGGAGCTGGAGATATCAGGCTTCCTGACTTCAGACTATACTAAAAAGTTACAGTAATCAAGACAGTATAGTACTGGCACAAAAACAGAAATACAGATCAATGGAACAGGATAGAAAGCCCAGAGATAAACCCACACACATATCGTCACCTCATCTTTGATAAAGGAGGCAAGAATATACAATGGAGAAAAGACAGCCTCTTCAATAAGTGGTGCTGGGAAAACTGAACAGCTACATGTAAAAGAATGAAATTAGAGCACTCCCTAACACCATACACAAAAATAAACTCAAAATGGATTACAGACCTAAATGTAAGACCGGACACTATAAAACTCTTAGAGGAAAACATAGGAAGAACACTCTTTGACATAAACCACAGCAAGATCCTTTTTGACCCACCTCCTAGAGTAATAGAAATAAAAACAAAAATAAACAAATGGGACCTAATGAAACTTAAAGCTTTTGCACAGCAAAGGAAACCGTAAACAAAACGAAAAGACAACCCACAGAATGGGAGAAAATATTTGCAAATGAAGCAGCTGACAAAGGATTAATCTCCAAAATATACAAGCAGCTCATGCAGCTCAATATCAAAAGAACAAAGAGCCCAATCCAAAAATGGGCAGAAGACCTAAATAGACATTTCTCCAAAGAAGACACACAGATTGCCCACAAACACATGAAAGGATGCTCAACATCTCTAATCATTAGAGAAATGCAAATCAAAGCTACAATGATTTATCACCTCTCACCAGTCAGCATAGCCATCATCAAAAAATCTACAAACAATAAATACTGGAGAGGGTCTGGAGAAAAGGAAACCCTCTTGCACTGTTGGTGGGAATGGAAATTGATACAACCACTATGGAGAACAGTAAGGAAGTTCCTTAAAAAACTAAATATAGAACTACCGTATGACCCAGCAATCCCACTACTGGGCATATACCCTGAAAAAAACATTATTAAAAAAGAGTCATGTACCACAATGTTTACTGCAGCACAATTTACAATAGCCAGGACATGGAATCAGCCTAAGTGCCCATCAACAGATGAATGGATAAAGAAGATTTGGCACATATTACTCAGCCATAAAAAGAAACGAAATTGAGTTATTTGTAGTGAGTTGGATGGACCTAGAGTCTGTCATACAGAGTGAAGTAAGTCAGAAAGAGAAAAACAAATACCATATGCTAACACATATATGTGGAATCTAAAAAAAAAAAAAGGTCCTGATGAAACTAGGATCAGGACAGGAATAAAGACGCAGACGTAGGAATGGACTTGAGGACATGGGGAGGGGGAAGGATATGCTGGGAAGAAGTGAGAGAGTGGCATGGACATATATACACTACCAAATGTAAAATAGATAGCTAGTGGGAAGCAGCTGCATAGCACAGGGAGATCAGCTCAGTGCTTTGTGACCACCTAGAGGGGTCGGATAGGGAGGGTGGGAGGGAAACGCAAGAGGGAGGGGATATGGGGATATATGTATACATATAGCTGATTCACTTTGTTATACAGCAGAAACGAATACAACATTGTAAAACAATTATACTCCAATAAATATGTTAAATTAAAAAATTAATAAAGAAAACAGATATTAAGTTAAAAAAATTTAAAAAAAAGTTACCAGGGGCTCAGGGGGAAAGGGGAATGGGGAGTTATTGCTTAATGGTTTAATGGTTTACAGAGTTTATGTTTGAAACAATGAAATTTTGGAAATAGTGATGGTTGTACAACATGGTAAATGTAATTAATGCCCCTGAATTGTAGATTTAAAATGGTAAATTTTATATTTTATTTATTTTACCACTAAAAAGAGGACTTTCCAAAGAAATATAATACTTCTCTTGAGGTAAAACAGGGCTTTGTGGACCCATGGAAGTCTGTAGGATTTTTGCCACTTGCTCAGATGCCACTCCCCGTAGGGCCTTTCCTGACCAATTCATTTTAAATTGCCACCTTCCCCTACCTTAGCATTCCCATGCCTCCTCCTTGCTTTATTTTTCTTCATTTATTTGTCTTTATCAAGTTGAGATATTACATATTTTAATTAATGATCTGTTTTTAGTGCATCTCCCTAGCGAGAGCGTAAGGTCTAGGAGGGCAGGGATTTTTACTGATTTTTCCTGCTCTGCTTTATCCTCAGTTCCTGGGACTGTGGCTAGTATAGGATAGGCTCTGGATAAACATGCTTGAAATGACAAGTCAGTGACTACATTCCTAGAAGAACCTCAAATAGTCTCTGAGTGGGACAAGTATTTCTTATTCCATTTTCCTTAGCTGCCTCTCTAATGACAGAGGATTCATTTCCTTCTCTTCTAAGGAAGTTAAGCCAAGAACTAAGAACAGGGAACCATGTGAGGTATAATAAAATCTATTAGAAGCTGGGGAGAGCAGGTGATGGGATTCAGGACACAGCACCTCAAAACAGGGTGCTTTGGAATATTGAATATTTTAAGCTGAAAGAATTTGAGAAATAGCAGGTGCTGGAAAGACTCTCTGAGCTTCCCCTGAAGCAGGTCCTAAGCCCTCAGGTGAGGGATCACACCCCCTCCCCAACCCAAGAAAGGAGTGTCCTTATCTCAGAAGACACAGGGACGCCAAGTGGAATGAACAGGTCTTACTAAGTTTCTCCAGGTTTGTACCCTCAGCTCATCCCCCTTGTCCTATCACATCTTTCCCAGACTGTCCCCTCTTCATCACACCTAATGTAAAACACTCAGGTTCAGCCACTTCTTGGGGTCTTCATTTCCTTATGAAGGCTGTCACATAAAATGTATTCAATTAGTTTGCTATTGAATATGGCTTGTTAATCTGTCTTTTGTTACAGAGCCCCAGCTGAGAACTTAGAAGGGTAGAAGGAAAAGATGTTACCTTCCTTGCACAGCTGAAATAGATTTTTTTTTAATTTAATTTAATTTTTATTTATTTATTTTTTTGCAGTATGCGGGCCTCTCACTGTTGTGGCCTCTCCCGTTGCGGAGCACAGGCTCCGGACGCGCAGGCCCAGCGGCCATGGCTCACTGGCCCAGCCACTCCGCGGCACGTGGGATCCTCCCGGACCGGGGCACGAACCCGCGTCCCCTGCATCGGCAGGCGGACTCTCAACCACTGCGCCACCAGGGAAGCCCTGAAATAGATTTTTAAAAATGGAATACCACCACAATTGCATTTTTAAAATATTTGTTATTTCCTCTGCTAACATAACCAGAAGCTTGCTAGGCTCCAAGGATCTTCTTATTCCAGATGAGCATTTCGAGGGATTATACAAAAACGAAGACAAACAAACAAGAATAATCTTTTTTTACTCACAAAATGACATCACTGAGAAAATGGAAGAGACAGAGGAGGAACTCCTCAGCACCTAATGAATGGATGTTCTCCCTACTGGGAGAAGCCCAGGTGCTGGGACACTGAGTCAGGCATACCCACTTCTCTGGGTTTAGCTGCCAGTTCCTGCCCTGGATGCTTTGAACCCAGAAGAGGCCTCTTGCTCTGGGCTGTCCCCACTGCCTCGCCCTGGCCCCCTGCTTCCTGCCTTCCCTGGCCTCTCTCTGGTCTGTGCTCACCAGCATCCTCAACCTGCCTAGAGCCTAAGTTCCTGCAGATTGCAGGCCATGCTGCTTCTTTTTCTCCCCCAGTCCTTGCCGCAGAGCAGATGCCTCATATGTACTTGTTGAATGATTCCAGTTGAAATAGGAGGTGCAAACAATGATATAAGTCATGCCGCCAGTACAAATCCCCAGGTATTCAAGAGGGCTAAAAATATTTAAACCCACCTGGCCTGCTGAAATCGTTGTTAGATTTCAGGCCCAACTCAAATCTCTCCTCTGCTTTGAAACCTTTCCTGAGTGTCCCCCACTGTCCTCTCCGGGCACTGTGTGCACCCATCTACAGGGCTAAATGATTGCACGTGTGCTCCCTTCTGTTCTGTGAACCTTTTCCAGACAAAACAACATTCATGTATATCTGCCCGCCCTGTTCCTGGGACCGTGCCTGGTGTAGAGGAGATAATCAATCAGTAGTATTGGTTGAGCTTCTCTGATTGTCTCTGCCTCTCTGCCTTCTTCACCCTCCATGTCTCTTCCTCCCCCTCCCTGCTCTCCTCTTTCTACCCAATTGCCTTCCTTCTTTTCTCCTTTAGGACCTGAACCATTTGAATGGGCTCTTCACGAAGCTGACTCATGAAAGTGCATACAAACATCCGGCCATCTTCTCCAGAATCCTCCTTCTGTGGCCCTGAACATATTATTATTATTATCAGTCTAATTCCATCCCTTATCCCAATCAATGGCTCTTAGAACAAGGATTCCTTAAAAATCCAATATGAAATTGTGTGTGTGTGTCTTTGTCTGTGTGTCTGTGTGTGTGTAGGTATCTGTGTGGAGAGAAGTTCCAAGAAGTCTGTGAGTTCTGCCTCCTTCAAACCCCTAAAGAAATTAAGAACCACAGATCCAGATAGTTTACTGTATTATAATATACAAGAAGAATTTATTTTTATAAAATAAATACAGAGACATGAGAAAAAATAAAAATCATTTAAAGTGCTTCTACAGTTTTCAAAGTACTCATCTACCCATAGGCAAAGCCTCAAGGGGACTCTTGTAATCAAAAGTGGAATAGTCACCTGAGCTACCCTTCATTGTATCAGGATATCTAATTCACACTCTTGAAAACTGCTCAGAACTGTAAGCTGTGTCCTACATTCCAGGAAATGTGCAACACTCTGAAAAAGATGACAGATTCAGGATTTTATCCAGAAACAAATTATCATTATTTGTTGCTGACCTGCAGAATTTCAAGTTTCTTGGGTTATGCAGCCCTGAAAGGCACTTCCCATTTGAAAAGGAAGTGCCCCATTACTGCCTCAGAAGGATGAAGGCTTTTGGTGTGTGTGTGTCTGATACATACGTGCCAAGTCTGAGAAATCATTTTGAGCAATTATGCATCATGGTCTTGGATGCCTGGTATTCAATAGTCTGTACAACCACTGGCATCTTACTCCTTATGGACTTCGTTCTATCTGGTCCCTCACCCAACTCTCACCCCTGGCAGGCTGGTCATTAGCCATTCACAGCTTTAATTAAAAGGAGTCCAAGATTTAAGATCACAGGCTCCCTTTAGGGGACAGCCGGATTTCAGCGGGTAGCAGAGGAAAGAAAGGAACTGTTCATGCCAAATGAAGCTTCCCTTCTCTCATTAAATGTGTATAGTTAAGGAAGGTCATGTAGAAAATTGTCCATTCCCTTTCAAGCAGCACCAGAGAAATTCTTTCTCACCCAGCAAAATCAGGGGGATGGCTCTCCAACCACAAGAGTGCTGATAAAGTGGGAGGTCATGGGGCTGAACAGTCAGGGGTGGAGGGCTTGAGTTGGAGTCCCATCTTCATTAATCAAGTGGTCTTGGTCATTGTTTGACCTTTAACAATATTAGCCACCATTTACTGAGTGAGAGATGTTATCTATGTTATCACATTTCATCCACAAAACAGGCTTATGAAAAGGTGTTATTGACTCCATTCTATAGCAGAGGATACTGAGATGATGTAAAGTTAGGTACTTCGTCCAAAATCCTATAGCTAACATGTGGCAGCAGGGGTTCTATCTAACCCCAAAGTTCACATTCTAATCTATTACCTTCTACTGCTTGTTCTCAAAGAAAAATCAACAAATATTTTCACCTCTGGATTTTTCTTTATTTTTTTTTTCCAAGAAGATGGTTATAATAATAAGACCTATCATTTTGTACATGTGCATATACTTACAATTGATCAAGTACAATACAAAATAAAACTTTTTCTCCAAAATCCAAAGGCGAAAGGTAAGGTATTAGTACTTTTGTGTTGGTCAGGGTTCTCCAGAGAATCAGAACCAATAGGATATATATATATATATTATTATAGTATATATAATATCAATATATATAATTATATAATATATATTATATGTAATGCATAATATATAGAATATAATATATATCATATTAATATATAATAATTATATATATATAATTAGCTCACATGATTGTAGAGGCTGAGAAGTCCTGAGATCTTCAGTCACGGGAGACACAGCAGAACCAATGGTATAAATTCCAGTCCAAGTCTGAAGGCAGGAGAATAATGTCCCAGTTTGAAGACAACCAGGCAGAGAGGGAGCAAATTCTCCTTTATTCAGCTTTTTTGTTCTATTCAGGCTTTTCACAGATGGGGTGGGGACCATTCACATTAGGGAGGGCAATCTGTTTTATTCAAACTACCAATTCAAATGTTACTCTCACGCAGAAACACCGTCGGAATAATGTTTAATCAAATGTCTGGGCACTTCACAACCCAGTCAAGTTGACATGTAAAATTAACCATCACAATCCCCCAAATATTTGTTAACAGAAGAGGAAGCTGAGGCTCTGTGTCAGTTGCCCGACGTCATCCAGGTTATGAGAGGCAAATGTGATATCCAAGCATTGGTTGCTAAAACCTTTTTTCTTGTGGACTCCTCCTTCCTCCTAGCCATATCTGTTTAAGTAGGTTTTTTTGTGTCTTGATAGTGGCAAGAATTGCCACTATCGTTGGGGAAGGCAGTTGTGATAATTCCAAGTAAATTTCCGCAGCCATAAAGTGTGGATTATGAGCTCTGTCATCTACTTGCTCTGTAGTTTCCTCCCCTGAAGTGATGGCGCCCACTGGAACAGGTAAGGGATTGAAAACTCACCAACATACACTCACTTAAATATCAGAAAGAGAGGAAACAGGTCAGGATTAACCAAGAGAATCTCCAACTCACATTTATTTATAACCCGAGTCCATCTCCTCATGATCTCATCCTTTGTCTACACCCCAACCCTGTAAATTCCATTCCAATACTTCCTCCAAAATGGAGTTAATTGGGCCATGTGCTACTCTGTACCTAATTATTGTTTACTTCATTTGCATTCTTTTCATTATATCATTAACATGAGGAGGGTGCTCATAGGTGGGGCCACTAAGAGTGACGCCAGCGTTGCTCAGTCTTAGCCAAGATTATCCACTCAGTTGGAGCAGTTGGTGTCCAACAACGTTCTTGGCCCACACTTGTGATCACAACAGTCTAAACACTCTGTAGTGCTTTCTGTATTTGTGGGTTTCTACCAATATCTCCCATTAATTGACTGATAACTCCTGCTACTTTTACCAACTAAACCCAATGTATTTCCTTTCTCCAGTGCAATAACTTTCCCTCTATGTTATTCAGCTTCCGAATTTAACCCTTCAGCCTCTTCACTTGGAAAATCAGGATAGTAATACCTGCACTGCCTACTCCATGGGGTCATGAAACATACATGCAGTACCTTGAATTCCTCTACTTTATTTTTTTTCTTAATTTAATTTTGATTTTATCTAAATAATACATGCAATGTTTTTAAAGGTCAAATAATTACTATGATACCTATAAAGTGAAAGAACACCTCATACCTGATTCTCATTCCCCTTAGGCAACCACTTTCAATTTTCCTTTGTTATTTACCTCCACTTTTCAAAAAAAAAAATGCTTCTTAGGAATCAGGCTAGGTAAGGTCTCTCTGGGTCCCATGGCTCAGTTTGCAGGCTTGCATGTAGTTCTATTTTCTATGTGATTCTTTACTCCATATCCACAGGCCCCAGCTGTGTCTAGTGTCCCCAACTATAGAATCACTTTATTTCAGTCTTTCCAGAGAGTAAATTTCTTGTCTTGTCCTGGCTGGGGAGACCTATGCAAGCTGATGAAAGGTTCTAATGATCCAAACAGAGGTCAGCAAACAATGGCCCATGCACCAAATTTGACCTGCCACTTGTTTTTGTAAATAAAGTGGAACACTGTCATGTCCTTTGTTTAAGTATTGTTTATGGTTGCTTTTGCAATACACCTGCAGAGTTAAATAATTGTGACAGAGACCATATGAAGTATAAGGCTAAGATATTTACTATTTGGCCCTTTACAGAAAGTTTTCCAGCTCCTAAACTATACTTATACAGACTTTCAATCGATCCACCTATTTCTATCTCATTCTGTGTTATAAACTTCAAAATTACCTGAAACTTTCCAGGAATCAATAGTACAGCATCAATCTGCTTACTTCTAATCAGCATTTCACCACTACATGGAGCTGAGTTTCAGTTTTCTCTTCTCTGATACGTCATTTACCACTACTCAACTCAATTCTATCATCCAAAAAAATTGTTGGCATCTCTGTGTTGTTTTGACTCACATTCTCGTTGTCCTTAAAGGTTTATGCTGCTTTTAAAAAAATCTTACTGTCATTTTTGTGGGGTTGAGGAGTTACCAGTTGGTATCTTTTCCGAAAATAATAAGCTTCTCAGGTATTTCAAGCAGGCAGGAATTTAATTTAGGGAATATAGATGTTTAGAACATGGTGGTAAGGGTCAAAGATCAAGCAAGTAAAGGCTTTGCCTGTTCTCAGGTCTCCGTTAGCTTTCAGAGAGTCAGGAAGTTTGCAGGAACCATGAGAAACCACCTGCAGTCATCGCTGATGTTTACAACCCTGACTTTGGTTCAGCACAGCAAACCACGGGGAGGCAGCTGTAAACCCCAGACCCACTGAGGCTGTATCTCCACACAGTCTTGCTAAAGCACCAATAAAATCATACTTGTCTCTCCTCTACCTTCCACCTAATCTGGAAACACTCTGGCAAGGGATTCAGGAAATGTGTTCCCTGGGGAGAGGTAGAAGGAGAATGATGCTGTGTTCCCAACAGCCTAGCACAAGAAGCTAGCAGAGATCAACAAGGGACTTCAGTCTGCCACATTTCACTTCTCAGGCCCCCCTTCCTCCCCCCCCACCAAGGTTTTCATAAAGCCACCACTGTCCACTGGATGAACATTGCACTTTGGGTCCACAGACAGGGTTATTTTGATGTGTCCTGGGCAAATCATTCAGCTTTGGCTTCGTCTGGTCAAATGGAGAGAGAAAGTATATACCTACTTTATGAATGCTGTGAAGAGAAATAAGTTAGTGCATGTTAAATGTTTAATAAACTGTAAAATGCCATATAAAATGAAAGTAGAACCATGTAGCTAAATTAATTCTAGCTTATGTTTCTGACTCCAAAGAATAGCGATGTATGTCTCCAGGGAATATGTCTACCTGTCAATCTCGTCTTGAACTTCTTTTCATCTGTCCTTTTTTTTTTTTTTTAATAAAAAAAGCTATTCCAAACCCTAAATGTAGCAAAATGTCACCACCGTACTACATTTATTTCATTCTTCATCAGCCTATGGCAGATGTTGTGACAGATAATGAGAACCCTGGACAGCTCTAAGACTTGAGGAAAAGTGGCTCAGAGTCTACTTTCTATTACAAAGCCTTGTTTTTATGCAGAGGCCTCAGGGTTACAAGATGTGATTTTTATTTTTATAATTCCAACTGAGGTTTCTTACTGGCAATAGCAACCTCAAATTTTAGTATAGGGCTTCCCTGGTGGCACAGTGGTTGAGAGTCCACTGCCGATGCAGGGGACACGGGTTCGTGCCCTGGTCTGGGAAGATCCCACATGCCGCGGAGCGGCTGGGCCCGTGAGCCATGGCCGCTGAGCCTGCGCATCCAGAGCCTGTGCTCCGCAATGGGAGAGGCCACAACAGTGAGAGGCCCACGTACCGAAAAAAAAAAAAAAGTTAGTATATGTTACAGCCCTATACTAAATGTTAGTATATGTTACAAAATAAAATCTATTAATACCTGTAGTAAAATAATAAAAATTAGTACGTTAACGAATTTGAAAATGGTCCCATTCTTCTCTTTTCAATGCTAGTCTTCTACCTTGATTAGACCACTGGGGTATTAAAGTGTATTAAAATATATAGCAGGATTGTGACCCAATGGAGATTAAATTTGTTTTGTGTTCACTCTTTTTTAGATGGATGGGGCCAGAAAACCGTGTTGGGATCATAAAAGGTGGATTCTCTTACAAGGATGAAGATAGAGAGCTTTTGAATCACTGAAAGTAAGTTTTTTCAGAAGCGTGGACATAGGGTCAGAATTCTATTATCAAAAGGAAGGTATATTCGAAGCTCATGTGCTTTGAGAATTTAAAAGGAAAACCTTCCAGAACCCTGGAAAGATCCTTGGAGGGAGGAAAAGAGGATAGTAATTCTGGGTTCACAAAGGGGCAGATGCTTGAACCAGTTCTTACACAGAGCCCCTGGCAAGGCTTACGCCCCAGGACAGGGCTTCTCAAAGTATGGTTTCTAGACTCTTGAGGATAGGCAGTTCATGAGATGAAAGCTATTTTCATGATACAGTAAGACACTATTTACCTTTTTACTTTCTCTGTTGACCTTGTATCCACATGGTGCAGAAGCCATGGTGGGACAAACTGCTGATAACCTAAGCATGAGTTAAGGCAGTGGCACCAAACTACTGTAGTTAGGATATACTTCACAGTCACATGCTTATGTTTAAAAGAATGCCAGTTGTATTTAAGAATGCCTGTAATGAAGCAGTAGAAATTAATATCTTTATTAAACATTGACCCTTGAGTACATGTCTTTTTAATATTCTGAGTGACCAAATAGGAAAATCAAAGCATGTCTGCTGCATACCAAAGAATGATTATCGTCTGAAGGAAAAGCACTTGTGTGGTTATTTGATTTACAAACTGAACTACTTGTGTTTGGTTTGGAACACCATACTTTGCTGGAAGGAATGACTGAAGTTACTCTGACTTGAGTTTTTGATGAATATTTTCTCAAAAGTGAATGAACCTAGGTTGCTCCATCCAGGTTTGCCCGGGACTTTCCAGGTTTTAGTGCTGAAACCCTAGCACTTACCCAGGAACCCCTCAATCTTGGGCAAAGAGGGATGGTCGGTCACCCTAAGTGAACCTGTCATTTCAAAGGAAACACTGGCAATTTTTGTTGCCAATGATAAAATTTGAGCTTTCGAGCAAAAATTAAATTTTGGAAAACTTGTATCGGCTATTGTGAGCTTGACAGCTTTTCAAAACTTAAAGACTCTTCTGCTAAGATGAAGGTGATATTAATAAATGTGGTACTTTATATCGTTTAATGACATATATCAACATTTGGAAGATCTGCATATCTCAGTGAACCAATGTTTTCCAAATGGTCAATGCATGATGTTACAAAGCCCTGCATGGATAAAACATCCACTTAAAGTCTGAGATGGAGCAATGAATTTTAATATAACAGAGTACCAAGAGTTCATTAATATGGTTTCAGGTTCTACGTTGCAACTAACCATTAAGAAACTACCACTTTTGCTTTTTGAGTTTTGGTTTGGTCTCAAAGAAGAATGTTCCTAATGGATATGGAAAAGCAATCAAATGCCTCTCCCTTTTCTAATTATATGTACGTGTGCAACAGATTATGAAGGACTGATTGAAGAAACAGGTAGGACATTCTGTCACCTATTAAGCCAATCATTAAAGAGATCTGTGGGGGGATTCCCTGGTGGCGCAGTGGTTGAGAGTCCGCCTGCCGATGCAGGGGACGCGGGTTCGTGCCCCGGTCCAGGAAGATCCCACATGCCGCGGAGCGGCTGGGCCCGTGAGCCATGGCTGCTGAGCCTGTGCGTCTGGAGCCTGTGCTCCGCAATGGGAGAGGCCACAACAGTGAGAGGCCCGCGTACCGCAAGAGATCCACAAAAATGCAAGTCCATGACACTCTTCTCATGAAATTTTATTTTACTTAGGTTAACATGTAGTGGGTTTATTATTTCTATTTTGAAATAAATTAATAAATATTTAAATGTTTCTCAGTTTTCAGTTCAAATATAAAGCATACCGATCGATATGAAACCAAAGCTCTTTGGGGACCTTAATAAATTTTAAGAATGTAAAGGAGTCCTGAAGACTTAAAAGTTTAAGCACCCCTGCCCTAGGAAGTGATGGATGTGCTTACTAAGTCAACCGAGATTTGCTGCAAGAGGGCACTATTTCTTCTGGGAGAACCACTGAGAGAAACTAGCCCCTCCCATTGCCTTCTAGGAGAGCCCTGCCCCCCCTCTCTCTTTCAAGAGACCCACCCTCCAATGCACCTCAGTTGCCATGTGAACTGCTTTCCTTAGCCGGATTCTGTGCATTAGGCACAACTGAGCAAGGCCATTTACTCAGCCACCAGCACCTGAGATAACAATCTAGGCTGCGCCCTCTCTGGTCAAGATGCCTCAGAGACCCCTGTATTTACTAAGTACTGGGAATAATGTCAGAGGTGTCTGAGCATCAGTGCTCTGAAAGTCCTAGTCAGACCCCCAACAGGAATGTGTAAGGGATGCTAAATTAACTTAGGGAGAGAGTTATCTTTCCCTCAAAATTGATGAATACAGGACTTCCCTGGTGGCGCAGTGGGTAAGACTCCACACTCCCAATTCAGGGGGCTCGGGTTCAATCCCTGGTCAGGGAACTAGATTCCCACATGCATGCTGCAACTAAGAGTTCGCATGCCAGAACTAAGGAGACCATGCGCTGCAACTAAGGAGCCGGCAAGCCGCAATTAAGACTCAGTGCAACCAAATAAATATTCTTTTAAAAAAATTGATGAGCACATGTTACTCTGTTTTCTTTGTCAAGTTGCTTATACAGTGACATTTCTGAAGACTCTAGGTTTATTACTTTAAAGATTGTACAAGAAACATAGCAACATCATTTTTGCCTTGTCCTTTTAAAATATTAATAGTAAATTCGTTTCCTCCCTTCTTATATTCTACTTCATCTGCTTGCCAGTCTTTAATCCTAGATCAACCCAAACTTCCACTTTCTCTGCCCCTACTCCGCAACTGCTGAGCATAGCTACAGATAACGCCATAACCATGCCAGTTGGCATGATCACCAATGGTTGTTTTTCAACACCAGCTGTGTTCACAAGCTCTTCAGCAGTTCCCTATTTTGCCCCTGGTCAGAGCCCTTTCTCATTCTCATTTTGCTGTTTCAAATCAATACCCTACTCCATGCCAAGTTTCTTCAAAGATAAGTTCTACACCAGTGTTTCAGGGAGACAAAATGTTCAGCAGAAATCATATAACTGTGTTGGTGAAAAAGGATCCTGAGGACAAATCCTTTTGGGAACCATTAGACTCACCAAAAGGAGCTAGTTATACTTTCTGCTGCACTTTTAAGCAGGACTTTAACAGGTTACCATACATTAAGCTTCTGAGGAGGGTCAAGATATTTCCCAAATAACTGACCACACAATCCCTTCCCCCCACCACCACAGAGTATCTATGGGACTTGTGTTTCATGGAAAACATTTAGACAAATATTTCTTTCTTCTGGCCATTTCTACTTTTATTTCTTCCTAATTATTTGCTTTCTAAAATCACTAATGACTTTCTAATCACCTTCAGTTAAGTATTTATAGTCCTAATATTCAATACAGCATGATGTAGAAGCACAAGCATGGTGGAATCAAACATCCTAAGTTGTAATTCTGACTCAACCACTTACTAGCTGTGTGACCTTGGGCAAATTACTTAACCTCTCTTTGTGTTAATATTCTCATCTTAAAGTGGGAACAATACCTATACTTACACTGCAAAGATTAAATGAAACATATACAGAGTGTTTAGAACATAGTGAATACTATAAAAGTGTTATCTATTATAATTAACTATTTGATGTAGTTCGTTTTTGGAAAGAAGAGACTAGTCTTATTCATTTTTATACCCTCATCTATTGTACAGCTCCTGGTACAAACTAAGAACAAAATAAATGCTTGATGAATAATAATACCTACTGTTCTTACAGAGTTTTACAATATACTTTTGCATATGTTGACACATCAGATTCTTACTTAGAGAACCAGAGTAAGAATTAACATCTCTTTTTTTCCCCAGGGATGAAAAAGAGAAGCAACAAAATGGAATAAAACAAAATGAATATAGACAATTTCCCCAAGGTTACACAGGTTAATAGGTGGCAGAGTTAGAACTAGGATTCAGATTCTGGACAATTATCTAACACACCATCTAGCATTATCTGAAAAAAAATTATAGAAAGCATTGAGACATCCCAGTTTTTGACAAAACAATATTCTGCCTAAAAGAAAATTATTCCAGTGAGAAAAAATAATCTGACTTTTAATTTCTTAAATGTGTATTGCTTACTTGAGATAAAAGAACCATCTAGAATCGAAATTGTTTTAAACAATAAGAATAAACAATTTCAAGATGGTATTTGGTTCTGTAGAGAGAATGACAATTTGAGTATTATTTGGCATGCAAGGCAGAAAGGCATAAAAGATGAATTATAGTTTCATTCTCTGAGTGTAAATGGAATGTCCCAAATCAAATCACTTTTTTGAATTCTATGAAGAAATTTAGAAACATAATTAACTGTGTGGAATATTAATAAACACATTCCTGGTGAGGGGGCCGAACTCCAGGGCTGAGGGAGATGTAGACATATGAGAAATTGCTGCTTGTTAGAATGGGCAGGACCACGCGCCATTCTGCCTGTGAAGCAGTGTCCAGCCAATATCATAAATGCCAACCCCTACCTGTCCATAGAGAAGGGACTTAACATTAGATCCATATAGTTCACTTGGTTATATGCTGTTTTCCCTTTGAACCAAATTAGTCCTTTCTCCCCCTTGCACGCTACTATGTGTTCATCTTGAGATTTCCTCTGGTCTCCATCCTGACCCATCTTCTCTTGGCCTGTCCAGACTCTGAACAAGGAGTTCTACCGAAGGACAGACACAGTCTGGGCCCTGCTGCCCAATTCTGATATCTAGATCCCAATTCTGGACTCTTTACCTTAACTGTAACTACTTATTGGCTAGGATATGCTGAACCTAGTCTTGGTTCCAATGTTTAAAAATTTATTGTACCAGCATATTTGTTCAATGCCAAGGTGCGCAAAATCTGGCCTATAGGCCAAATCTGGCCTATAGCCTATGCTTGTAAATTAAATTTTATTGGAATACAACCATGCTCATTCATTTTTTTTTTTTGGTTGTCTGTGGCCGCTTTCACACTATAATAACAAAATTTATTATTTGCAATAGAGACCATATGGCCCACAAAACTTAAAATATTTAATAAGTGGCCTTTTAAAGAAAAACATGGCTGACCACTGTACTATACGAACAGAAGCCCCAGATGTGTTATTTTGTTATATTGCTACTCTCTTTATCCTGACCTTCCAGCCAGGCCCAATACCATATACAACTCTCTTGACCTGCCCTATCCTGAGATAACAACTTACCATGGAGGACCAAGGGGCAGAGGCCAATTAGCAACATTTTGCTAATTGGCCTATGTTGACTTTTCTTTCAGTACTATGATTGTAAGAGGAGAGGCATCTTGGCTATTTGTTCTTCTGTTTTCCTCCAATAGAGAATTTTCTGCAAACTTTGGTCTAAATACCGCATCCAATTTTCTTTAACTTTCGAATCCACCTCTGCCCAGTCTCATCGGTCTGTTCCCTCTTTATGGAATATGTCCTCCTGAGAAACCCAACTCAGGATGTCCTTCTCGGAAAATATCCTGGTCTTCTAAATTTCTTCTCAGTCCTCTCTTGGTCTCTGAAAACTTTTTAACCTTAGAGAAACTGATCTTAGGAGGAAAGCATTATATTATCTAAAATATCAATAAAAGTGTGAATGATTGAAGGCCAGCTTAATATGTTAGCTTTTCTAAGGCAGTTGTGCTTTAAGAGAGTTTATTGCCTTTGCAAAGTAATGTCCACTTCAAAGAGGATGTTTTTAGTTCAAGTGCGAGTCTTCTTAGCATCCTTCAGATTTCATTAGAAAGCAACCACTTGCTATTCTGTGTGTGATAACTACCCATCACCAAGACTTCTACCAACATCCTCAGTCTGGCCATGAAAGCTGCTCACATCTGGCCTTTAATTTTTTCAAAATTTCCTCTTCTACCAGAGGAATATACTAAGTCACTTCTACATACTTACCACTTAACAATTCTCTCCTCTTAGCAGGAA
>NW_006794332.1:777070-791565 GCF_000442215.2 Lipotes vexillifer | reverse complement strand
GGAATGAGCAGCCCATTTCTTTACACCAACAGATGCATCTCATCTCCTTAAGTTGTTCAGAACGTATTTCTTCCAGATGACATACACTAGATGTAAGATTCTTATGGTCAGAACCATTTATTATTTAGCTTTGAATATTCATAGGCAAGTGCAATGTCCAGGAATGAAAATAAATAATGCTCACCAATTCAATGTACTCTTCGACGTCCTTGAACATGTTTGGGCATTTCAGCCCATTCATGCTCAGGTTCCCTTGCCTCACCATCTCTATTCAGTGTTATTCTTCACAATTCAAAATTGGCGATGGAAGAATCACATCTATTTGCACTTCTAAGGCAAATTTTTCAGAAGTGTTTTTCAAACCTTTTGAATATCTTGGTATTTTCTGTAAAACTAGGTTATACATAAGTCTCCTCAAAGTAGGATCCCAAGCATTTTGTTTCCTTTTTATAACACTTCTTTGCCAGATACAATATTTTAAGCACAGTTCATGTTCTAACCTAAGAGCCATCTTTTTTTTTTTTTTTGCGGTACGCGGGCCTCTCACTGTTGTGGCCTCTCCCGTTGCAGAGCACAGGCTCTGGACACGCAGGCTCAGTGGCCGTGGCTCACGGGCCTAGCCGCTCCGCGGCATGTGGGATCTTCCCAGACTGGGGCACGAACCCATGTCCCCTGTGTTGGCAGGCGGACTCGCAACCACTGTGCCACCAGGGAAGCCCTAAGAGCTATTGTAAAATCACAAGTTTGACTGAGATTTTACTAAGATGTCTCCTATCAAAAAATAACTCATTCCATGCCATTTCTGATGACACCACACTGTCTGTATAGCATTATTCTTTGTAGTATCTTGTCAGGTTCATCTCAGAACTATGACAACTGTCTCCTAATACCTCTCGTTGCCTCTAGCATTAATGCATCTCCCACAGGGCCACCTGAGTTAGCTTCCTAAACTTGGAACATGCTGGAATGCCCTGACCTTTCATACCCACTTAACCAAATTCTTACCCATTCTTCAAGAATCAATTCATATCTCCATGAAGTCTTCCTAGATTTTCTCATCAAAGTTAAATTCTTTATTCCCTGAAGCACCATGGCACTGTACATCTTTAGGATAGCAGATTTGAAATTCTGAAGGAACACACATGCATTCATACACAGGGACCAAGAGTCCAATGGGAAAGAATAGTCCAGTCAGTCACTAATTGGGCCAAAGCCTTATGCCCCCAATTCAGAGCTACAGTAATACTAGGTTGGAGCTTGTGGCTTAGTCCCTGAGCCTTAGAAGGGCATTTCTCCATTAAGTCTCAGTAGAACCCCCAAGCAGTTCATGAGATGAAAGAGTAGAAGCAAGACAGTGGAGATTCCTCGTGGCAGGTCTTGCCTCCAAATCTTTCCCCACCTAACCCTCCGCCACTTAGCTAAAGGAGAAAGAAGAAAAGGGTCTGAGGTAAATGCATGACAGTTTGACACAAGGCAAACCTACATTCTAGTAAATGGGATCTAATCAACATCCTGTGATCCTACCAATAAGATCAGTATTTTTTCTTCTTAGGGAGGATTAAAGAAGGAGTGGGCACACAGCCTTGGAAAAGGGCAGAAATATAACCCTTGCCTCTCTATTCTCCATATTTTTATCCTGTTAACCTGTGGGAATTTATAGCCAAAGCCTCTGTCCATGAGAGTCCTGACTGCCTCCTTGGAGAAGAAAAACAATGTAATACCAGGGAAGTTGGGTGCTGCTCTCACAAGTTGCCAAAAGTAGAAGAAAGAGGACATCAATTAAGTCAGCTCCAAGATCACACTCTATCCAGGGCAATATTTAACTCCTATTTTATTTCCCATCTCAAGCTATACTCACTACCCTCCAGCTTGGGTGTTTAACCAGGTTTTCTGGAGGTTACACAAGGATCAGCATGACAACATAGTCCAAACCATACCATGTTAGCAATAAGATAATATCTCAAGTTCAAACTCCCTCCATTTCATCTTCCCTCAGAAAATTTAGAGTTTCGTCATTGAAAAACACCTCTCTCTGTTGTCCCAGGTTAACAGAGTCCTAAAGAAAGTAACTTCCCCAAACTTTCCTTTCTCTTAATTATTCACTTCAAAGCAGCCAGAGAGTACTTCATGCAGATGTTTACTCCACCTTCATATTAGAGTTATTTATTTATGTGCCTCATTCCTCATTATACTGGGCTTTCTTAAAGGGCAGGAACTGTTTTATTTGTTTTGGCATTCCTCAGAGACCTGGCATGGTGCTTTCCCTGCACAAGATACACAGCTGTCAAGGAGATAATGCAGGAGGTGTCAACTGTTGAGTTGAGCTCCATGGATCAGGCCTAGGGCTCTTACCACTATGGAACTGTGATCAGCTTCTGAAGAACTTTGGGAGTGAGGTGTTTTCCCATCTACGGTAACTCTTCTGCATCACTGTAACCCATATGATCTCTGGCCCTAGCAGCCATCAGAAAGCTCCAAAGCATTTGAGGGATCAAATCTAGCACCGCAGTAATCAGAACCAGACCCTGACCAAGTGGAATGCTTGATAGTAGCTGGGAAAAGAGGAAAACGGGTGCCTAGCCATAGACAAGATTGGTGTTTTTAATCATTTGAAAAGAGGAATAGTGAGGCTTGAGCCATTCCAGAAGTGATGCCTAATTTGATAAACTTGATAAAACTTTCAGTTTTCCACTACATTCATTAGCGATTGCTGCATAAAAAATTACTCCCAAACTTAGTCGCTTAAAACAACACATATTATTTCACGAAGTCTGTGAGTCAGGAATCCAGGTGCAGCTTAGCTGGGTCCTCTGGCTCAGGACCTCTCACAGGCGGTTATCCAAGTGGCAGCCTGAGTTGTAGTCATCTCAAGGTGCTGCTGGGGAAGGAGCTGCTTCCAAGCAGCCTTGGTTGTTGGCAGGATTCAGCTCCTCGCTGGTTGTTGGACTCAGGGCCTCAGTTCCTCCCCCACCATTGGCTAGAGGTCACCTTGCCACTTGAGCCTCTCCAAAGAGCATCTCCCACCATGGCAGCTGGCTTCATCAGAGCAAACAAGCAGGCAGTACCAGAGAGAGAATTCGAGTAGGACAGAAGTCCCCATCTCTTTGTAAAGTAATCTTGGAAGTAACATCCCATCCTGTCTGCCATATTCTATTCATTATGATTAAGTCACTGTACCCAAGGAGAGGAGATTACACAAGGCCATGAAAACCAGGAGATGGAGACAATTGGAGGCCATTTCAGAAGCTGCCTACCATGTCCATATTCAAGTATAATTAGGTGCCTATAGCATTTAGCCTTCTTCCAGTCTCCCAGCCCTTTCTTGCTCTTCTTATGCTATTCAGGACCAAGATCAAATACCTGGCACTCTTAACATCCATGCTGGAGCCACTTCTGCTTCCACCAACTACAGTGAGGCTAATATTTCATTCCATCAGCCAAACCATCATGCCAAGGAGCTATTGTGTATTATTTCCCTTTAGATTTTGGAAAACTTTAAATGTTTGACTCTATTATGACTCCTGATAAAAGCACATTTATTGTTCCCATTGGAGAAAAAAGTTACAAACACTGCTAAAATACAGGCTTCAACATTAATATCAATCTCATTAGGTTTTCCTTTGTGATCAAGAGTAGGTAGTAACTGTCTTCTATTACATGTATCTTTTTGCATTTTAAATTATATGTACTGGATTGTTTCTTCCTCACAGCAAAAAGTCTCTGTATGTGGAAATATGTCTCCACCAAAACCAAGATTTTATTCCAAAATGCTATTGTGTAGAAAGTAATGCTTCTGATAGAGGCATTTGTTTTTGCTTGCTGTTTTCAGTACAACGAAATGAAGATTAATTTTACTGAAAACTAAGCCAAAAATAACACGAATGTTCCTTCCATGCATTGCTTCCCACAGAACCACACAATAAATGCATCTCAGAGCCTATGTTACAGGCCAGTCTGAGCTCACTTAATGCCAGCTTCCAATTCCTAGGCCACCTCTAATAATCTTCATATGATACATTAGTCTCTCTGCTGCAGCTCAAAAAGCAGAGAAGTAAGGGGAAGTCAGCTCTGGGGTGTAAGAGAGAGCTTCCAAAATGTCTTGACTCACCTGATGAAAAATTATTTTGAAAGAATAAATAATTATCGCAATAAGCTGTTCACTTCTCCACAGATCGGTCCCTCCATTGTCCCAACCTAATCTGAGTAATTTGTGTTTAAGGAGATATTGATTTTGCATAATGGTTTTGTCTTGTATTACACACATGACAACATTCTCTTTACTTAACCTGGACAAGGATCTTGTTGACTGATATGTCAAAGCTCTTGCTCATACGTCTACTCCTGGCAGCGTAGACTCAAGGAGAGGAGGGTTCAAGTTCCCGTTGATGGTGTTATTGAATGTATAAATAAACCAAGCAAGTAGCAGAGGCCGGGAAAGCAAAGGCTGTATTTTTCTGCCCTCGTGAGAGCCATTGTGCTGTGGGATTCTGCTGCTAAGTTACAATAAGTTTTGTTGGTTTTCCTCTTGGCTGGGGCCTCCTGTGCTCTCTGAATGGTAACTCTGGGCCATCCCAGGGAACAGGTAAAATGGAAAAGTCTTTTTATTTCCATAGGCTTAAGCCAAACCCCTCAAAATCAGCTATTCCAGAGCTGAGCTGGAGCAGGGCTAATGCTGCGCTTGGCAGCTCATGTGCAGCCGCCTCCTTGGCGAGCCCAGGGCCGCTCTTATCCACTTCAGCTGTCTTTTGAAAATCTCCTTCTCACAAAAGACAGAGCTGATCTCTAGGGCCTGGGAAAATAGAAAATTCTCCCACCGTGATGGGAAACACTGTCAAGACCCAAAACTCTATAGTGAAGCATCAGACACCAGTGTATAATCGCAGATAAAGAGAGGGACGAGGGCTGTGTGAGAGAAACAGCAACGACGCAATTAGAATAGACTGGGAAGCTGGAATTTTAAGTGATGGCGAAATAACCAAGACCGCTTCACTCTACAGAGCGTGCTCCGTCCATGTTCAAGTCATTTAACTAAAGTGTATATTTTTCTTCTCCTGCGCATGGCCTCACGTGGAGTCTTAGGATGGGTGCATAGCCTTTAGGCCTGATACCCGGACATTTTTGCTAGGATCAGAAAGTAGGTTGACTTGCTTATCGAGAGGATTAAATGAAATGCAAACTGTGTTCCTGCTCTTCAGTTTTCTGTGTTTGATGGGTGCTGCATCTTAGCAGGGCCAGCGCTCTAAGAAAGTGCATCACTTGAAATAGTCACATCATATTCTTTTAGGGATTCTTTTTTTTTTTTTTTTTTCGGTACGCGGCCCTCTCACTGTTGTGGCCTCTCCTGTTGCGGAGCACAGGCTCCGGACGCGCAGGCTCAGCAGCCATGGCTCACGGGCCCAGCCGCTCCGTGGCATGTGGGATCCTCCCGGACCGGGGCACGAACCCGCGTCCCCTGCATCGGCAGGCAGACTCTCAACCACTGCGCCACCAGGGAAGCCCGGGATTCATATTAATATCTCTCTTGAGAGACTGACAGTTTGCATCTACCCACCTATATATTTATGTAGTTCTTATCACCAAATTACCTTGAAACTCGAAGGATAAAGATGATGTATTTTACCCACACCAGGTGACTAGGATGAGCTCTCCCTGCTGATGGTGTAGAAGTGAGAGGTATCATAGATAGTGCCTCACTTTTGGACGAATGCTCTTTAAATAGATATTAAATTACATAAACAAGCAAGTCTCAAAAGAATATTAAGATACCTGACAATGCACCACACTGGTAAGTGAGTTTTTGAGCTTTCAAATATTCTGGGATTTCATATTCCAACAGAAATTGCGATTTCATTAGCATTTACAACTAGCCTTCAAGGGACGTTTGCCAAAGGGATGAAAGCAGGAGGGGAAAAAAAAAAGAAAAGCAGCCCTTCCACAGGCCCTCACAAAGGTGCTAATTAGTGATAGTTTTCCTCTATGGGCAATGGCCCAGGATGCAAGGCTTGTGACCATAGACCTATTTCCATTATGCTTGGGAAAACAACAAACATGTTAAATTAAATGAAAATATTACTTTGTGGAGCTTATGTCGACTAATGGCTTTCAAGCATACGAGGAGTTAGAGGAGTTATTATGTCCAGGATTATGAGAAATTATGTTCTAGAGGGGAAATTAGCCCCTGCCTAGGTAAGGTGACCCTGAATTTTCTAATAGCAAGACTATTTTGATACAGAATAGATGAGCTGCAGAGGGAGGGTAGAGCAACATTCTGTGATAAAAATAAAAATAGATTTTTGTTTCTCCTTAAAGTGAATCCACGCTAACTTACCTACTCAAAACTTCTAATTTTCCAGAGAAGACTCTTCAGTGAGTCAGTCAATACCAGCGCGGACCATTTATTGAACATTCACCATATGCCAGGCTTTCTTATCTCATTTCATTCTCATTAAAGCTCTGTGAGGAAGGCATTTTCATCCCGCTTTTCAGTCGGGCAAGATAAGAGCCAGTGAGGTTGAATCACTTCTCTAAATTCACACAGGTAGCATGGGATAGAACCAGATTTGAACCAAAGCCTTTGACTTAACCAAACTCAAGTTCTTTATCCATCTGAAAGAGCTATAAAGACCAGACCATGGTCCCGGATGTTGCCCTGAAGCCCAGGCAGATGAGTTGTTTGAATGAATAAAAACTTATACAATGCTGCTGAGCGATTTACAAGTGGATTATTTAGATAACTTGACTCTCCACTCTTCCTGACATCATGAGAACACACTCCCGGGTATCTCTGAAGGAGAGCCATTCATTCAGAAAATATTTATTGGGTACCTACTATGTGTCAAATACTATGCTAGTTGTTCAACCTTGGAAAAGAAGCTTATCAGTTGGGTTATTATCCACCTGTGCCCGGGGCAATGCTTCTGGGAAGAAGACGGAATGGTAGATTCCAAGTTTATGGGTGAAAAATGAAGGAATAAACAAGGTTTGGGGAAGGAGGAAGAGCTGTGCTATTGAAAGAGACAGGAGTGGGGTTGGCTGAACTTTTGAAAAATCTATGTGTGACTAACTCTCCTTTGACTTTTGAAAAGGGCAAATTTAGAAAAAGGCACACGGTGTGTTGTGCATTGGGAACACACTTCATTCCAAGTGATGATAACACAGCCCCAGAAGCTTAGATTATGTTAAGGAGATGGCACAGGAAAGGGTTATTGAGGCAAACCCATGGGGTTCATTTGAAGCAACCAACAGGGACGCGATCCATGTACTTCAACGCAACTCTGAGGGCCATGTCAGATACAGATCCCTTGGCCAGTTAGCAGCCGCCTGACCCTGTGTGACAAGGCTTGGTCTGCATGTTATTAATTATATACTAAGGAGGAGTAAGAGAACATTCACAGATGGATACTCACCCCCAATGTAGATTCCATAGTCACTTAGTCTGGAAGTGAATCCCAAGGTTGGTTCAGATGTGAAGAGTTGGAAGAAGGGACATGGATCAGAAGGTGTTAAAACAAAGGGAAAGGTCCTTAAGACAGGACCTGAAACTAGTTGTGGACGAAGCCCATTTATTTTGGTGACACACGTGGAAAGTCACAGATAATGCTTCGGGCCTAGTCTATTTGTTTGGGTCCTGACCTACTTGTAGAGCTTTAAGCAGAGAAAGGTGGTCAAAATAGAATTTCCAGTCATCCTAAAGTCTCTTGAAAATCATATAACAGATTGTGGTACACAAGTCATGAAACTGTTATTAGTGACCTTAGTCATCACCAATTTTTTCTAATATCTTGCAATATCTGGGAGTTTGTAGCTCTTTTCCTAATCATACCTTTTCATCTCTCCTTGTACTTCCATCCCATGCTGTAAGGCTGGTGTGAACGCACAGATGTGCTCCCTACCCATCATACTCTTTCCCCTTCCTGGTGTGAACGCACAGATGTGCTCACTACCCATCATTCTCTTTCCCCTTCAACTTGTCACATGGCCTCTGAGGAGTGCACTTTGATCAGGCCCATTTTGCTGCCATAAACCCCCTCCTGGATTAGGTATTTTCTACTCTCCCTACCCTTCAGATTCTGCAACGTGGAAACCCAAAGAACCACCCTGGGAATTTTTAGAACAGAGGAGGAGAAATAATTCACCATAAAACCAAAATTCTTTTAGGGGAGAGAGTGGAGAGGGAAGAGGCTAGGAATATCCATGAGTGAATAATTTCATCCCTTTATAATAGCATGCAAGCGAAATCCCAACAGAAAATACAATATTTGAGGTTACCTCTCTAGGTATTATTGAGCCCAGGGAATCCCTGAACAATGTAACTTATTAACTATTCCAGGAATTGTCTGTGGAGTCAGCGGAACCAGGTGACTTCCACCTCCAGGCCCTGTGGAAATATCACTGACATCATGGAATGCTCAAACGTGGGGTCATCGCCTTTAGAAGGATCAGCTTTAGGACTTTGGGGTGACTGGAGTTGACCTTCACACAGAGGTCTCTGACTTCTGATGCTCTAAAACAAAGCCTAATACACATGAGGTCACAGGAACAAGCAGTCCTGGGTCAACATGGAAGCTTCAGTGTGGTTAAACAGTAGATGAGGTCATCACAGAAAAATGTGGTGAATTACCAAGGAACAGTATTCTGTTTTTATAGAGAAATGCTTTCCAGTTAAATGTTCACAGCTCCCTATCAATCACCTACAAGCATAATAATTTAGATGAAGCTTGCTCTCATCCTTGGAGAGAAGGAAACGAACCAGTGTTCAGAGCAGTAATATAACAACATACGTTGCTAACCTCATTACTTCCGCTTATTCTTTAGCAATGACCTAACCAGATAAGAAGCACTCAAGTTACAGTTTACTCATGGTACTATGGGCTCTCCAAGACTTATGTCTACTTAATAAGGGTCCACTTCTTTATCCATGGTGCCAGAGTATGGCTGAGTAAAATCAGCCAGGGCATCTCTCCCTCAAATGAGAGCATGACTCTGTACTACAGCTCAAAAGGCAGAGATCGAAATGGTTTAAAAGCTATTCATTGAATAGGTATTTCGTAACTCCTACCATAAATTTTATGTCCTCTGCTTGTCAAGTAAGATATGACAAGGAGCAGACACATATGTCCCTTAGCCTCATTAGCTCATCAAATTCAGAGTCTAGCCAAGAGGACAACGATTGTGGGAGGAGTTACAGGTGCTCTGATTATAATCGTGTGGAGGTCAAAGGTCAGGATACATAGAGCTAGTTGAGGGCTCAGGAGGCCTCCAACACCCCAAGGAAGGGCCACATAAGCCGAACCTTCAGTGGAGACCATGAAGTGTGGGCAAGAGGCTTCCAGGCAGAAGGTCCCTTTTGTGAAGATGTCATTCCTCCGTAATACCTCCGTGAGAGGGACACAGAAGGTTTGCCAGCAAAGAGCAGGGGCAGCTGGGATGCATATTTCAAATGAAATCCTTGTCAATAACCTTCCCTTTGTACTTTAATGAATGTGTGTTGAACACTTTTCTATCTTCTGCTCAGATCTGTGTCCACAGTTCTGGACAGCTTCCAAAACGGTGATAGGCAGACTTCTGACAAAAGTAGTTATTTTTGAGTTTTTTTCCCCCTCCTCTTCCATTAGCTGGGGCCTCTTGCCATGTTGAGTCTCACAAATGGACACAAACCAATCAATCACCCTTATAAAAATGTCAAAATTCATCCTTCCCTACTGTGAAATGAATACACTGACCTTAACACAAATGTAGAAATAAATTTTAAAAAAATCTATCCCCGCCATGGACCCCCTGGCGGCCACACTTAAATTTCCACACATTTCAGTTGGACAAGGCTGACATTGCTGAGAACTTCTTACTTCCTTTATTTAAAAAGCTGGAAGCAGATTAGATATGCCCCCTACCAAATTTACTAATAAGAACTTATTTACATAGAGGCTCTGCCTGTGAAAAAGTGTAGATAGGAAGAGCCATTATCTGCCCAGGAGGAAAAGTGAGAGAAAGATGGATTGAACATAGTAAAGGGGGAAGGAATGCTCATGCTATATTGATATTACAACAGACAAAAATGAGTTTTCTCAATCTAGGGACCACTAAGACTTAACTGCTTCACTCAGTGTCAACCTCTAGCGTATGCAGCATAGACCTGGATAAGGGTGAAAACCCTGAAAGTGGCCAATGTCCACTCAAGTCCTGGGTTCGTTTTGCCAGCTCTGAGACCTTGAGCAGGTCCCTCAGTCTTTTTAACCTACAATCTCTTCTTCTGTAAAACAAGGACAATACTACTCACCTCCTGGAGTACTACAGTGCACATCTCTTGTTCTCACCATTTCTATACTGTCAGGAACATAAGTCTAGTTATCTCTGGAGGAGCATGCCTTCCACTCTCAAGGCATGTGGTGTGAGAGGATGACCTCAGACTCTTGGGAGAGGACATGGGATCTGCCTCTGGACTTTCTGAGCACTGTGACCACTGGCCATGGGGGCTGTTTCAAGTTCATGCATGTGACACAAGCTGGGACAATGAGACTCCCACTGAAGATATTTTAGGGAATGATTGGGGAAATGACCTCTGGGTGCTGGAGTAACTGAGCCGATAAAAATTAGACCAGAAGCTACTGGAAGCCTTGGAGAAGCCTGTTTAAACACAAACCTGACAGAGACAGTCAAAGGTGGGAGATGGAGAAAGACAGAGTTAAGTCCTTAGATCTTGCTGTAGCTCTGGACTTGTTTGTTCTATAAGTCAATAAATTCTCCTTTTGTTCTGGTTTGTTTGAACTGGATTTCTAAAAATCTTAACTGATATAAAAAATTTATACATGAGTTTTGAAAATTAAATTATAATTTCCATAAGACACTTAATACCTGTTATATGGCAGGAATTCAATAAATAAAGCCATACATTGTGTTGCATGCAGAGTGTGTGTGTGTGTGTGTGTGTGTGTGTGTGTGTGTGTGTGTGTCCCTTTAGCATGTGAAAGTTGCCCAAAGAGACAAGAAGCAGAAAAGTAGCCAAGGCTTCAAGTCATGACTCTGCCCACAGCTACAAAATCCAGTAATGCCAGGACACTTTTAATCCTGTGCTTAGGGAATAGATCACTTTTTTGGACTTCTCACTCACTTCTTTGTACAATGTGACTGTTGTGACTTGCAGCGTCAATATTTAAAAAGAAAGAGAAGGAAGGAAGGAAGGGAGGAAATGGATACGTTTTTTAAATTTTTTTATTGGAGTATAGTTGATTTACAATGTTGTGTTAGTTGGGATTGAAATATACGTACTACTATATATAAAGTAGATTTGGGCTCCTGGTCTCCTGATTCTGTAATCCTTCCACTCTCCACAGCTGTCTTCCCCCTGGGATCCCATGGTTACTCTGTATCCATCACATTCTCTCTGCCCTCTTTCTTCCTCTATAAAAGCCTGTATTCAGAAAAAAAAAATCTGAAACCCATTTGGGAGCAAATAACAAATTGATAACAATTTAAAGAGTTACACCATTAATGGGGATTTACATGTTAAAGGAGACCAAAAGAAAAACAAGAGTAACATCTTCAGGTGTCAGAGAGAAAGGAACTCTCAACTGTGGAGCACCTACTGTATGCTGAGCAACGTATATATCCTATGCAATCCTCCCTACTGTATGCTGAGCAATGTATATATCCTATGCAATCCTCATAGCTACCTTGGGAGGTAGGTGTTATTATACCCATTTTACAGATGGGGAAACATGCTCAGAGAAGTTCAGAAACTTGCTCAAAGCCACATAACTCAAAGGGCATGGATCTGGAAATGAGCCCAGGTTTAACTGACCCCAAACCCACATTTTGATTAAGATTCTTCCTGGTGACTGTCATTAAGTGAGCATCACAGTGACTGGCCATGGAGCTAGGAAACAGGATTCAGAGACTATTGACTCAACATCAGGATGACTTGCAGGCAGGATGGAGGGCAGCAGAGTGACAAAGTGGATTTTATCTGAGGAGATGAATTTTTAAATCCAATCACAGGAACAACCACAGCACTTTTTTTTTTTTTTTAACATCAGTTACTTGAAACGCAGCTTCCCTTTATTGAATTTGTAAGAAACATCCTCTCCAGGATTTGTTTTGTTTTTTTCCCTTTAATTTTATTTTAGCTTTGAGACTTGTACGGTTGGCAGTGGAGGAGGGTGGGAAGAATCCTCTGTACCCTGTACTTTCCTTTCTGCCACTCTCTCCTTTTGCTCACATTGTAGTCTTAATTTGATCAGCAGTTATGAAAAGGAAACATTAATCCTGGGGAAAAGGACATTGCTCGTGGCCAGACAGTTTCGGTATTGCTTCTAAAGTGAAGTGTTTTGTGCTGGGATATGAGTTTTGCGCCTTGGGATGCTTCTGGATATGAGAACAGAAAGAGGGACAAAGTTGCTAAAAACTAGACAGATGACACCTGGTACTGGGAAGGCCTGTCAGAGACCTTAGCAGATTCTTTACCCCAGGTGAGTTTCTGGACAAGAGGGACCTAGAAGATACTTCTGAATATGTATGTGGTTATGAGGGGCATTGGTGATGAGTGGCGGGGGGGAAGGATGAGAGAAAGGAGGGGACAAAGAAGCATGAGCTGCCCCACTCATTGTGACAGACCAGCCTCCTATGCCTGAGAGTGTAAGCCAGAGTAATTTATTATGACTGAGGCTATCATTTATACAGCACTTACTAGATCCTAGGTACCTTTCCAAGTGTTTCATGGGAGTGTTTTATTTTCATCCTTAGAGTAAATGTAGACGTAGGTATTATTATAACAGATGAGGAAAATGAGGGTTAAGGCTTCAGCAACTTACACAAGACTCGGTGTGCTCTTAATCACCACACTGAACCATCTCCTGAGCATCTGTTAGGTACCAGGCCCTTGGCTAAGCCTCTAGGATATAGGCATGAATGAAAAAGGGTCACAGAACTCTCAGTCTAGTGGAAGGAATAGGTGAATGAACCACCTGTATAACTTGAGTACTTAGCGCAGTGTCCAGCCCAGGAGAGACATGTACTAGCTATTTACTGAATGATGGATGGATGGATGGATGGATGAATGGATGGATGGATGGATGGATAGAGTATAATGTAGTATGATAGCTTCATGAAAAGAGGTAAGTATGGGGTACTGTGAGAGCATAGAGAAGAAGGAACTAAACCCATATAAAATAGGTGATGCTTGAGCTGAGTTTTGAGGTAGGGTAGAGGTTCACCAGATAGTGACAACAATCATATAAGATTAACACCATATTGTGATTTTACAATCACCCTGCTTCAGCAAAGCAGCTCTGAGCTTTCTCGTGTCATCTGAGAGCAAAAACCAGGTCCCAACCTAGGTGTCTATTCACTCTGCTTTACCAGGGCATTGCCAAGCCTTTCTCTGACATTGGTTTTCTTCCTTTTCTCCAGTATGAGTGGGCAGCTGCCAGGAATGACATGTATTACCCATGCACCAGGTATCTGTATTCCTTAGACTAAGAATCATTAACCTCCAGGTCCCTATAAATAATCACTAGAAGAATCATAAAAATAATTAACAAAGCAACAACAATAACTTACATTATACATACAGTACTATATAATGTACAAGGGTCTTTCAATGAACATTATGTAATGAAAGATCCTAACAGCCCTGTGAGAGACAAGGCAAATAGTCTTTCCATCATTTAACATAGATGGGATTCATGCTCAGAAGAGATGAGATAAACTATCTATTGATCACCTCTATGTGCTGCTTCAATACTGCCAACTGAAAGTGCTTATCTCATTGAGACTCACAGTAGCCTGGTGAGTAGGTGTTTATGGTCCTATGTTTGCCATTAAGTAAACTGAGGCTCCGGGAGGTTAAGCTACTTATCTGAGGGCACCCAGCTAGTAAATGGGATAACTGGGACCGAAAGCCAATTTTTCTTATCCTTGGTACTTGTGCTCTTTGCATTTAAATATCTTGCTTCCTTATTTCTTGAGAGATTCAGAGAAAGAGGACTAGTGACTAAGAATCCCAACTCCTCAGAAGGTTTTCACATAGGTTATTACAAATGTTAGGCGTCAGGCATCTTTACAGTCATTAATCCACAGGCCACCTAAACCCAATCAACTCTGGCTGTAAACCACAGATGCCTGGGCCTAGGGGCAGCTGTTGACAAAACTGAGAAGTATTCAAAGTTTCAGAGTTGGTCTCTTTAATTCCCTTTCAAAACAATTCTCTCTCATCTTCTTTTTTTTTTGATACTTTGTCACCCTATTTACTATTCTCTTGTTCTCTATTGCTGCCCTAGGTTTTTAAAATAATGTTCTGATTCTTAGGAATCAGGTGTGTGTGTGTGTGTGTGTGTGTGTGTGTGTGTGTTGGGAGGAGACATTCATGCTTCGTAGAATCATACCACATGTGAAAGTGAAAGCATCTACTTAATATTTTGTAGTAACCTATAAGGGAAAACAGTCTGAAAAAGAATATATATATATATATATATATATATATATATATATATATATATCTG
>NW_006794332.1:767388-777014 GCF_000442215.2 Lipotes vexillifer | reverse complement strand
TATATCTGAATTACTTTGCTGTACACCTGAAACTAATACAACATTATAAATCAACTATACTCCAATATAAAATAAAAAATTTTTTAAAAGTGGTGGGCACCACAGTGAACTGGAAAGTACAAGATCTATTTAAAACATTAGATCTCTGGCTTCCCTGGTGGCGCAGTGGTTGAGAGTCCGCCTGCCGATGCAGGGTACACGGGTTCGTGCCCCGGTCCGGGAAGATCCCACATGCCGCGGAGCGGCTGGGCCCGTGAGCCATGGCCTCTGAGCCTGCGCGTCCGGAGCCTGTGCTCTGCAATGGGAGAGGTCTCAACAGTGAGGGGCCTGCGTACCACAAAACAAACAAACAAAACAAAACAAAAAACATTAAATCTCAAAATTTTTGCTGCCAAAAAAAATCTATACTTCAATAAAAAAAAAAGAAAGTAGCATCTACCGTCACTTGCTAGTTATATTGTAAGAACCATCCACAGCCAATCTGATCTCTTATCCTGAGAGAAGCAGCACCATAAATAGTGAGAAGCCAGTTACAGGTACGCTAACAGCAGTTGGACTCTGGCTGCATTCACCATACAGAAATGCTGCTCCCCAGGAGCTGAGCCAAGTGGAAGCAGAGTGGGAGCTCTGGCTCAGAGATACCCTGAGTGTATCTCAGGGGAGTGTCTCCCTCACCCACTGCAATGAAAATGACGTCACCCACTCCCGAAGGCAAGCGAAGCAAGGCATCTGCCAATCTAGGGAAGAAGAATGAGGAATAAGACCATGGGAGCTATAGGAATTTGGCTGACCTGGTCTGATAAGAATCCAGTGGGCAAAGGGAAGACATGGGAGGGCTGGAGCAGGGGAGTAGCACGGTTGGATTTGTGCCTTCGAAGGGTCTGTGGCTACAGTGTGAAGTTAGTGGAGACGATGGAGGGAGGGTGGAAGAGAATTTAGGAGCCAATTGTTGCAGTAGCTCAGATAAAAGATCATGGGATACAGAGTGTAGTAAGACAGAAAGAGAAAAGCAAACAACATATACTGACGCATATATGTGGAATCTAGAAAAATGGTGTAGATGATCTTATTTGCAAAGCAGAAATAGAGACACAGATGTAGAGAACAAACGTGTGGATATCAAGGGGGAAGCGGGGGTGGGATGAACTGGGAGATTGGGATTGACATATATACACTACTATGTATAAAATAGGTAACTAATGAGAACCTACTGTCTAGCACAGGGAACTCTACTCAGTGCTCTGTGGTGACCTAAATGGGAAGGAAATCCAAAAAAGAGGGGATGTATGTATACGTATAGCTCATTCACTTTGCTGTACAGCAGGAACTAGCACAACATTGTAAAGCAACTATACTCCAATAAAAATTAATTAAAAAAAAAAGATCATGGGAATGTGAACCAAGGCAGCAGCAAGAGAGGCTGAAAGAATAGGAGCCTTAGAGATGGTGGGGAGAGGGTCCTCAGCCCAGATATAGTTTTAGGGGCAAGACTGAATGAGGACACTCAGCCCTGGAGAACGAAGTTGGAAACCACCATCCATTGGGAAGGCAGGCACCACAGCACACAGGACCAACTTCCCCCAGTTGCCCAGTGTTTGCAAGCAGGTCTGTGAAGAACATAGAGTGAAGCGGGAGTGAAGTCTCTGGCATTCAAACCAGTTTCCTTTGCTCTCCTGTCCTGATGATGTTAACACCTCTGCTTTCGTAGGACGACCAAGGGGGGGTGGGGGTGGGATTTATGTCCTGCCAAGAAGATCGATTTCCCCAGTAACAGTCATGTTTCCACTGGTGATTTCTGTTCCCTTGGGACCTGAGATTGCAGCCTCCTGAGGCGTGTCACCTGAGTGTTCCCCTGGAAATTGCTCCTGCAAATATTCTCAATCAAAACCCAGTAAAATGTCTGAGAGCTTGTACCATCCTGAAGTCTGGGAATCGTCCACCAAAATCATATTCCAGAATATTAAACAAAAGACAAATTCCAGGCCCATTCTAACAATACAAATCTTTGGAATTACAACTGGGCCTTCATTAACCAAAGAACAGACCTGGTTGTTGAATGAAGAACACTTATCTACAATCTTGTGATATGTAGAAACACCAGCCTATGTTAGAGGTACTAAAACTGCATTGAGAGCAAGGGGTACTTTGTGAAAAATGATCATTCAGAAAATTTCTTCCTTTACTAGGATTTTGAAAAGATCCTGTGTTGTACTTTCCACAACAGAACTTCACAAAAGCAGATGTTTATAAAAGCTACCCCTCCAAAAGTAGTGGTTTTTCTCTTCACCAGAATAAACCTTCTAGTGGTATATTAATTAAGAGTCTATACTGCTGTAACAAAGAACATCAAACAGTTGCTCAAGCAAAATAAAAACTTTATTTCTCCCTTGGGGTATAAGTCCAAGCTAGTGGATGATCGGGGTATCATTTAGAGAAGGGATTTCTTCTGATCTGTTCTCTCCCTTTCCCTCGAATGCTGTTGACCAACGGTTGAGGCACTATTTTTGTGTTTCAGCTCACGGGCAGGGAGAAAGAGGATGTGGGTGCAAGCAGATTGCTTTCCTGAGGGTGAGACCTAGAGGTTACTCACATCATTTCTTTTCACATTCCTATTGGCCAGAACTTAGTTCTGTGGCCATACTTAGTTGCCAGGGACCTGGCGAATGTAGCTATAGGTCCCCCTCCCCTCTCCCCCCTCTCCCCCACCCCCCCACTTAAAATGAAGGGTTATTGAGGAGCAATTAGCAGTGTCTACCTAAGTGTTTTATTGTTAAACCTTATCTGGGGAGCCTTTTCCCCTGGGCTTTGGCCATACTGAATTTCTAGGGATTCTGGGCACCTCCAGGTTGTCTGATGTCTCTTCAGCTCTCTCTTCTGGGAGTACATTTGCTTTCCTTGTGTCCGGGAGGGGAAATCCCCCCCTCTACCCCACTTGAGTTCTTGCTGCTGGACTGATACACAAGAGAGATTGGCAGGAGAAAAAGAAACAAATTTTAGTTCTTACACATGGAGGTCTCATAGAAATGAGACCTAAGAAGTAGCCAAAGCAGCTTTTATATTTTTAGACAAAGAAAGAATACTTTTGGGAGGAATTGACAAGACAAAGAAACTTAGGTTTCCGGTGCTCAGTTAGGAAGAATTTGTTGAGTCTGGGCTTAGGATAGTAAATTAAAGAAGCAACAGGCTTGTTTATATAGGCTTCTTGACTCTGAATTTCCTATCTCTGCCAATAAGGGTGTCCTTCTACCTCCAGATGCTGGGAGCGCACCTTTCACCTGGAAGATTTATTTCCCGATTTCAGAGAGCCAGAGAGGAGGGTCAGAGTGACCCTCTTGCACTGGCTGTGTCTTTAACTTCAATTCAAAATCATCAATTTGCCATTGTGGCATATTTGGGGGCAGCCCACCCTGAATCCCAACACCTCTCAGCCAGCTTTACTCTTGTTCATTTTCTAAAATTGACCTCAGATGTTACTTCCTACAGGAGAGCTTCCTCTGTACCCTGTTAGTTCTCTCGTGAGTGGAAGGCATGTCTTTCAGAAACACCATACTCAACACTACAGTATAATGTATTGTAATTTCTGCATCTTCCTCTAGATCAGGAGTTTCTCAAGCCAAACCATTCTTTAGAATGGAGCCCTATTGAAAACCAATTTAATTAGAATCTCTGGGGCTAGGGCACAGGCATCAGGGTTTTAAAATATTTCCCCAGTTGATCTAATGTGCAGTTAGGACTGGAAACAACAGCACTAGCTTAGGGGCAGAAATTTCATCTCTGAACCATTCATACTGGAAGTAGCAGCTGGCATTCTATTAACATTCAATAAATGTTTAGTGAATGAACAAATGAATGAATGAAGAATGGCTTCCTGCATATCAGTTAAACTAGACGCCAAACGAGAATTAACAATTCATATCATTTTCTTGAACACAGAATATTAGCACCAGAAGGGACCTTCGAGATGATACAGATCCATCATGTCTGACAGATAAGGAAACTACAATCCAAAAAGGGTCTCTCCTGGTGAGTTTTACAGCAGAGACAGACCTCTGGGCCTCTGGATGCCAAGTTCATTGGATGGCACACTGTAAGACACTTGGTTTGATGCATCTACCCACAATTTTAAACACAAAAGAATTCCTTCCCCTCTCAAAGCAGGGCTGAGCTCTAGCTACCTGAGGCCATGGGACTGAAATAGAAACATTTACCATTCTGCAGGTCTGTGAGGATTTTAGGGCAGTTATTCATTGTTTGGAACTTGCTCATTATATCATTTTACTACATAATGAAGACAAATGCCCACAGTTTAGCTACAGATTTGGTTAATGACAAGATGTATAATAATACAAGATAAAAGGGCCAGGCCATTGCATTCTAATTAAATATTTTTGTCAGATTCTTTCCCTCATTAATCTTCTTTTATTCGCCAAACTTTATGGCTATTTTGCTTTCCACCTTGAGTCTATGTACACATGTAATTTTAAGAACAGAAATAGTTTCTAGGTTTTTCTGGGAATTGAGCTTTCTGCTCTCTGTATCGGTTTACGTGCAGATGTGCTATCGAGTTTAGGAGGGAAGACATCACACGTAACCCAGACAAGGCCTCTAATCGGTATGCCAGCCCATGCAAAGCTATCTGATTGCATTCAGTAACTGGCAAGGACAGAAAGCATTTCAAGAGAAATAATATCTCACTGTAAATCTGGGAATATCTGTGTAATAACTGAATAGTAAACACCACCTTTAATTTTAATGTCTCACATTAGGCAAAATTTTCAAAAGGCGAGGTCTCTGATATTCCAGCCCGTGGGGCATGGACACGAGCATAAGAGCGTGATGGGCATCAGTGTCAAATTTCCAATTGCTCTTGGACACCGTCAGAGTTTTCAAGCATCAGCCTTTCCAGATCATCATTCTCTCTCATAAGCAAAGGTATTTACCTATTAAGAACTGTCAAAGGCTGAGATTCCATGGGCTATCTGGCTGCCAGCAACAACTCTTTTCAGATCGGGCTTTGATGGGGCAGTGTTTAGGTTCTAATGGCCCTTAAAAGCTGAAAGGTGCAAATGTGAAGTGATGAAATCCAGGCCGCGATGGCCATTTGCAGAATGATGCTCGCCGAGCTGCCGAGAGATTTGGCAGCTGATGAGGCATTGCCATCAAAATGTGCTCCCAGAAATGCATTCTCTGTGATACGTGTTTTACTTGATGGTGATCATTCTCACCTGCCCCCCACCTTCCTACAACTAAAGATGATTACTCTGACAGCAAGCTGTGTCCCACCCATCATTTCCTATCAATTTTCTTGCCTCTGGAAAGGATGCTGAGTTCTTAGATTAATTCTCTAGGCAAAACACTCGCCTCTTATTCTTGCTATTTCTGTTCAAGATAGATATCCTGGGAGAGTTAACAGCAAACAAAACTTAGACTATGATTTAAACACAACACACCAATTACAAGTTTCAGGGGGGAGTAGAAAAAGATTCAAGGGTAACTTTCCTATGGAGACAACACACACTAGACACGGAGCATTGCCTGGATTCTGCAATACTCATCTGGTGGCTAAGAGGCAGAATTGCTGCTCGACCTCCCATCCAATAATCTAGATTGATCTCCAACCAGGATCGACAGCATTGGATGTGCATGCCCAATGGACATTTACACACAGGAGTGAAAAGAAAATAATAACCACACAGCAGCCACTCAACCATTAGCAAGTGGTTTTTACCAACCTGTTAGTAGTCACTCTTCTCTGATGTCACTAAAGGAGCCCTGGGATGGCATTCGAAATAATTCTTAGGACTAAATTCCTGGGATTAGGGGATTTCACAGACCCTTCTCTAAAGGCCTTGCTTTGTGGATTTTCTTTCTAACACTGAGCACATTCAGCATCTATAAAGATGATGAATTCTCAGTGTCCAAGACGTCATCCGTCCTCAGCTCAGGTGGGGAAGCATCCCTGACTTACGCAAAACATATTGAGTGATGCGGGCAGATGTGACATTTACAGGGACAACGGAGAGGGTCAAAGGCAACAGAGACGGGATTCAGCCTCATTTCACAAAGGAACGTGGTTTCAATTTCAGAGCCCTCATATCTTAATCAAGGGAGCTCTGAGGAGGGTGCCCACCTCTCATTCTTCCTCCTAAGGCAATCAATCTGGGGGGAAGAGCCAACTCTGAGAAACTAGAAAGAAGACTTTTGTCAGTGATGGAGTTAGAGCATGAGGCCTGAATTTAGACCCATTAGTTAAAATTTATTAATACATTTAATTGCTTCCTAGGGTAAGTACATGCTGGGCTGTAGAAGGGGTGTGAACAAAAATCGCAATGTATCGACAGGGAAAGAACTCTGTGGATGGTATACAGAAATGTAGCCGCAGAACCAACCCCAAGCAGGCACTATCCTGTTCCTAACAAATACTGAGTTGGTTTTCAGAGACAACAGAATAAAACCGCAAGTCATGCAGCCGAAGTACACGCAGAGAAGAAAATTTTGATCTTAAATAACACCTGGAACCAAAATTTCTCCCCCCATGAAACCAAGGGACAGGGACAGGACAAAAATCTAAAGGCCAGGACCCTTTCAGAAGTGAAGGATCCATTGTCCAGGAAGACCTGGTGAAGCCCCTTTCCCACACTTAGCGTAAACAGCCAAGTTCTTTTTTTTTTTTTTTTAATTTAAGTATAGTTGATTTACAATGTTGTGTTAGCTATAGGCGTACAGCAAAGTGATTCAGATATATATATATATATGTATATATATATACATACACATATATGTGTTCTTTTTCAGATTCTTTACCCTTATATGTTATTACAGAATATTGAGTAGAGTTCCCTGGTCTGTACAGTAAGTCCTGTTGTTTATCTATCGTACATATAGCAGTGTGTATTTGTTAATCCCAAACTCCTAATTTACGCCTCCCCCCCTTCCCCTAGGGTAACCATGAGTTTGTTGTCTATGTCTGCGGGTCTTTGTAAATAAGTTCATTTAATCAAAACCTGCCCCGCCAGCACTTCCGAATACCAGCCCTCCCCTAATTCATAAAACTGAACCCCTGATCAGGGAGACAGATTTGAGCTGTACCTCCTGTCTCCTTACCGGGATTTCTGAGACCTCACAATAAGGCTCTTTCTTTTCTCAATGGTCGGTGCCATAGTACTGGCTTCTATGCTTGTCGGGCAGTGAGTCCTTTGCTCGGTAACATGGGGGGCCAGGGCAGGTCACCCTAAAATATGCCCCAATGGCATATTGATCATTTTGAATTAAAAGTCACTTAAGAAACAGCCAGTGCCAGAGGGACGCTCGGACCCTCCTCTCTGTCTCCCTGAGCGCAAGAAGCAAATCTCCCAAGTGCAACAAGGCCTCCCAGTACCCGGAGGTAGGAAGACATCCTTACCACCAGAGACAGGGAATTCAGAGCTGAGAAGACAGTATAAAAGAAACCTTGTTATTCTCTACTAATTCACTACCCAAGCCCAAACTTTGCTTAAATTCCTTACTAATTAAGCAGCCGAGCTGAAGTTTCTTTGTCCTGCCAATTCCTCTCAAATTCATTGTTTCTTTGTCTAAAAAGTATAAAAGCTGCCTGCTTTCACCCCTTCTTAGATCCCACTTCTATGAGACCTCCGTGCACAGGAATTAAATTTGTTTCTTTTTCTCCTGCTAATCTGTCTTGTGTCAATTTTATTATTAGTTCGGCCACAAGAACTCAAGCAGGGTAGAGGCGGAAATTTCCCCTCCCCGACAATACATTTCACTGTCTCTGCCAACCGTACTTTATCCTTTCTCTAAGGACCTTCGTGTCTTTAGAAATACTTTGCTCTCTCAGTATATCATTATGTTTTCCTTACTCTTTCTTTTCTACCACCATTATTTTGCTTTTTCAATCCAAGTTGCATCTTTATTTTTTCCATTCAAAAAAATTGCACAGACTATCTTTGCCTCTTTCTACATCATACGCCTGTCTTCTAAAAATTTCATAGTACAGTATCGCATACATGTAAATAAATTATTGTAATAAAGCGCTCCACATAATTGTTTACTTGTGATATTTGATTTAGCTGGTTTCATATCAAGAAGTCCTACCCATATTTCTCTAATCCTTTTTAATGAAATCTAAAATGGCTTTCCATACTTCTTGTGTTCATGTAAATTATTTGGTGCCCTATAAATTATATCTTTATTGCTCTGCCCAAGAGCTGTCAATTAAAAAAAACCAACCCACATATATATACTACCCGATGTAAAATAGATAGCTAGTGGGAAGCAGCCGCATAGCACAGGGAGATCAGCTTGGCGCTTTGTGACCACCTAGAGGGGTGGGATAGGGAGGGTGGGAGGGAGATGCAAGAGGGAGGGGATATGGGGATATATGTATATGTATAGCTGATTCACTTTCTTATACAGTAGAAACTAACACACCATTGTAAAGCAATTATACTCCAATAAAGATGTTAAAAAAAAAAAAGAGAGAGGTAAGGAAACATCTTCAGAAACTTTTTAAAACTAAAAAAAAAAACCAAAACAAAAAACCAATCCTCAGGGTCTTTTGTTTTCCTTCCAAAGTCCACATTACACAACTCTATATGCCTGACCACCTACTTCCGTGTCTGAAGATTTTAGAATCACACAATCTGTTACAGTGGTCATTCCTTAAGATAGTTTTTTATTTCCAAGTACAAGCGTATCTGTTTTTCATAAAATAGTCAGTATACAGCTTTAAGGCGGACCAAAGAGGATTTTTTTGGTAGTTTACCTTTAAGGCTTATAAGAAAACGAATGCAATAGATACCTTTTATGGAGCATTTACTATGTATTGCCAAGCTCTTGGCACTTTACATAACTTATCTAATTCTTTGCAGTGGGGACATTTTTATCCCCATTTTATAGTCAAAAGAGCTTAGTTTCATGGAGATAAAGCAACTTTCTAAGGTTATATAGCTCTGAATAGTCAAAGTTGAATTTGGACCCTGTTTACCTGAGATTGAAGGCTCTTACCGATTAAGCCATGCTACTCTATCTTTAACTGAAAACCACCAGTTTTCTCCACTAACATATGTCACAACAGCAACTTGAGGACTCTGTTAGTGATGGAACAGTCCCACACTTAAAGAACAGGGACTGAGAGACTACATACAACCACTAGCATGGGGCAGACACTGGTCAGAAGAGCTGGCTGTATCCTGCAGTGGGAACAAGTTAGGTTAGGTCCTTAAAGCATAGTCCTCAACAACCATAGTATATAGCAGTTCAGGCTGGTGGTCAGATCTCCCACACACACAAGAGGAGGCTGGGTTTATTGGATTACATAATTAAAAGTCCACTAGTAGACTTGGTTCCAAGCATGGATAAATCCGTAAATAGTATGCACATTGTGTTGTCAAGAATACCTCTCTCTTCAGCTCTTAACACAACTCTTCCTAATTTGGCTTCACTGTCACACAGGCTATTCTCTTGCAGCAGCAAGGTGGCCACAAGCAGCTATAGGCTTGCATTGAACTGGTCTAGTGTCCCTAGTGGAAAAGGGCTGCTTTTTCCTTATTGGCTCAACAAAAGTCCTATGATTCACTGGGGCAGTGTGAGTCATGTGCTTTTTTTTTTTTTTTTTTTTTTTTTTTTTT
>NW_006794332.1:747807-767273 GCF_000442215.2 Lipotes vexillifer | reverse complement strand
GGATCTTCCCGGCCCGGGGCACAAACCCGTGTCCCCTGAATCGGCAGGTGGACTCTCAACCACTGCGCCACCAGGGAAGCCTGTGATGTGCTTTTTAATGAAGCAAGCAATTACTCTGGCCAGAGGATGGGGTACCCTGATTGTTCACATCTGGACCCTGGGTTCACTCCTAGGGAAGGAATGGAGGGAAGAAAAGAGTGTCCTCCCAATAGGAGTCACATGAAATGAAAGGAGGGAGCAGGTGTTTCTGAAAGAAGGTGAAATGGGTTCTGGGTACCCATGAACAACAAATGTCCACTACCTTTTCATAAGAAGTCAGACAGAGACCTACAACAGCAGAGAAACATGAGCTCCAAGGTTGACTCAATACCTGAGCTGCTGAACTAGGTTTCTTTGACTCCAAGGGACAGAGGACAAGATTAGTCATTTAGCTCTACCAGGAAGTCAATTAGCTCTACTAGAAAAGGACAAAGAATTACAAGGGCAAAGAGCCAGACATTCATTCATTTATACATTCATTCATCCTGCAAACACATCTATTCAATCTGCCATTGAATGTTGATCTACTGTGTGACAAGCACTGTGATAGGTGCTGGGGATGTAGGTGAGTTCCAGCGCTTTCCATAAAAAAATTCACAGTCTAGAAGCAGCAAGAGAGAAGGCTCAATTGATAGTTGAAACATGAGGAGTTAAGTATAATATTCCATTTTCTCCCAAGGTAGCCTCTTCTGGGAGCAATGCCCTCAGTCTGAAAGGCATTTTCCGAAGAGAGAGCAGGCATAGCTCATGTATTAGGAAAATGTCATAATCAATCATGCGCCTGCTTCACTTATTAGGAGTCTATTTCTTCCCTCTGGGATTTTAACAAATTCTAAACCTAACCATAGCTAATTTTCCTACAAGTGAACTAGAAACAGAGCGCAAATAACCCACCAGTCATTTGATTTTGCAATGAATAGCAAAAAAGAATTTGGCTTAGATCCAAATACAGGCTTCCTTACTTGCTTGATATGAAGCCAGTTTAAGTCATTTCATATCTCTGAGCCTCTATTTATGCATCTGTAAAATGGGATATTAACAGTACAGAGGACTGTTGTGAGAATTAAATGAACTATTGTATGCAAAGCTCTTAGACAAGCACATGGCTTGGAGTGAGTATACATCCACTGATAATAGTTGCAATTGTTGTTTTATGTATGTCATTACTATTGTTATTGAATTATTATTGAATAGAAGATCAGAGAAGGCCAGTGACTTGTCAAAGTTTCCCCAGCTTGTTAACAGCAGGGTCAGGGTTCAGATCCAGGTTTCCTGACTGCTATATGAGGGCTCTTACCCTGACATCACTGGGCCTCCCCATCAGAGTCTCTATGTTCTCAGTATACTTGGCTCCCACTAGTCCTGACATCACATATATTCCCTCAGCACATACCTGCTGGGAGGGTGAGCGTGGCATTGACAAGCATAATCATATTTGACATCTGCAGAATATTTTATACTTTTCAAAGCCCTTTGGCATATGTTACTTCATGTGGGATTAAACATTTGCCATGGGTACTCCACTCATGGGTAATCAAAGTTGGAGCTGCATGCTAGTTATTAGATTTGACTCCAGCTTGCTTTCTGGGAGACCCACAAATCAGTTTATTTCAGGTAAGACGCATTCATTGCCACCAGTTTTCAGCCAAAATTGGGAATTTGGTTTGCATGTGTTAGGGATTTGCTTTGTAGAGGTGGGAGGGAGAGGTCTTGGCAAAGAGGATAGAGATGTGATGAATTTAAGCTGTGGCCAGTGTCCTGACAGCCACTTCCAGGTGGTAGGGATGCCTCCCCAGAATTCTGAGGGCTCAGCCTGAGCTAGGTGGATCCCTGGGCCATCTCAGAAGGATGGATTGTTGGTGCAGCACCCACTGTCCGCACGTTCTTTATGTGAGGCAACGTGTCCAGGGCTCTCAGAATGGTACCTATCACTTGACAAATGGAAATTTGAGGATAAAAGCAAGAGCTTTTAAGTCAGACAAATTTGAGTTCAAATGCTGGCTCTGCCACCTACCAACCAGTAACCTTGAGTAAGGTCCTTTAGCTTCTCTGGTCCTCAATTTCCTCATGGCTTTTTTTTTTTTTTTTTTTTTTTTTTCGGTACGCGGGCCCCTCACTGTTGCGGCCTCTCCCATTGCAGAGCACCGACTCCAGACGCGCAGGCTCAGCAGCCATGGCTCACGGACCCAGCCGCTCCGCGGCACGTGGGATCTTCCCGGACCGGGGCACGAGCCCGTGTCCCCTGCATCGGCAGGCGGACTCTCCACCACTGCGCCACCAGGGAAGCCCTTCCTCATGTCTTAAATGGGTATTGGGGCATTTACCTCATAAAACTGAGATGAAGATAAAATATATTAATATAGTTCCTGCATGCAGGAAGTGTGTGCAAATGGTAGCTGTTGTTAATATTAATTTATTATCATTAGCAGTAGCGATAGTTACTCCTTAAGCAGTTCTGAAGGTTGAGGTGATGCTCTTTAAGAGCTTGCTTCTCACCGCTGTCAGTAGAGGGCTCTGCAGAGGCCCAGCTGGAAGCTGCCTCCAGGGATGATAGTGTGGGCTCTAAGATCCCACAGAACCTGAGAGGTATGGAGGTCAGAGCAGGGAGGATGGTCCATGGCCTCTGGTACAGGAAACCGGCAGCTGCCATCGCTGAAAGGTGCTGCTGCCAGGAGTCCCACACTAAAGGAGAGCTCCCCAGGGGCAGGCATGGTGTCATGCACAGTAGGTTCATGAACAAGAAGTAGCTCTTGGAAGACCTTGCTGCTGGGAGCTGCCACCATCATCACTAGGAGACCCACTTGGAGCTGAGCCTTTTTGGAATCTGCTTTATAAGAAAAGAAGCAATTGCAGAAAAGCCCAAGGTCATACAGACCAGGAAGGACCAAATTCCAGATTTGAGTGCTGTAGAAATACTATTGTTTAGGACCTCGAGCCCCCTCCACCCTGCCAAAGACACTCTTGGTCCCTTGAGGCACAGTGAGCGAGTACACACTTGGCTCTGTCCAGGATGTTGATTGGTAGGGAGCTGATCAGAGACCGTTTGTATTTTAGTTTTCTTTCATGAAGACCCAAATTGGGATGGGACCCCGAGACTGCTGAAGAGATGCTAAGTTATAACCTGGCTGCACGTTCTCAGTATAACGAGTGGCCTGAGAAAGGAAAGGTTCCAGTAACAAAGGAAATGAGTTCCAGTGTGTTCTATTTGATGGGAAATAACAGTAGTATTCTGCAAGGAGATTGCAGAGAAAACTTAGCTCTGAACTGAATTATCCTGCTTCAAGGACCGCCAGACTTATTGACCAATGGAGTTGTGCAGAATAACCTTTGCCCGTTCTGGAATAATAAGCCTCCCACAAACTTTACAGAGTGTTTAAAAAATTTTTTTTAAGTTCATAAAGAGCCTTTCTTTTCTCGCACCACAGAAGGTGACTTCTGTGGTTGCTGGGGGTTGAGAGAATAGATCTCTGAGTCAGTCCCTTCTCTGGCCTTGGATAAGTTTATTATCTCTCTGAGTCTTGATTTTGCTTTGGGAAATAAATATATATATATTAATACCTGTTTCAAAGTGTACACTATGAACATTCAGTGAAAACAATACAGATAAAGCACTTCGTAGAATGCTTGGAAAGAAAAAAATCATAACAGTAATAATAATATTTATTAAGTGCTTAATATGCCCTACATGCTGAGCTTACAGCTTAAACCTAATAACAACCTTCAGTTTAGGTATTGTTATTGTTATTGTTATCCTAATTTGACAGACAAAGACATTGAGAAACTCTGAGAGGTAAAGACATTTGCCCCTAGTGTCACTGCCAGTAAGTGGCAGGGCCGCACTTCCAACTCAGGCATCCTGATAAAAGAACACACACTGAACCATTTGACTATCCTTCCTTGATATATTGAGGAAGGATGCTTATATATGTATAAGCGTCTTAGGCACACCGATTATGTGCAAGGCACTGTAAGAGTCTGATCATGAGCCTCCAGGAACAGCTTCTTGCAAATGGTAGGTTATTAGTTCAGAGTGAAGCACAGTAATTGTCAAGAAGATGCTAAAGAAACATGGCTTAGCTGTTGTTGCTGCTGTTCTGAGAACTGAACGTGAGAAAGTGACTTCATGAAAGGAAGCAAATGAAACCTGATGGAGTAAAAGTATGGAAAACACAGCGAGAAGCAGTTTGTACTACAAGCTCTCTCTGTTTTTTTCTCTCCAATGCCATTTATTTATATCATGTACTTAAAGAGATTTTGGAGAATACAAACCAAGTCTGATTCCCCTCTGGGCCTAGCACACTGCCGGGCCTTTCTAGTGTCTATAGATATTTGCTGTATCAAATTGAACTGGGATCGGGTCTGGCACCAGCCCGCTGCAACTCCACTGTGGTCAAGACTGTTAAGAAGCCAAGGAGGGAACTTGGCAGAGATCACCATCTCCCAGATTAGGTACAGCTTGGGTGGAAACAGAATCTACATACAGCCAGAGCCTTCTGTAGGGCGCAGCTGTTTCTTCAGGTGAAATGGAATCTTGCTGTGGTCCTCAAGGCTTGTTTGCTGTGTTCTGAGGCAGCCACACCCAAGGTTCTGGTGGGGGGAGGTCCATTTGGGATTGAGACCCAGGAAACTCCTTGATGGGAGCAAGGGTTTAGTCAGGAAGTCCGCATCCCATAGCACCCAGGCTCAAGACCAAACCTCTCCAAATGAGAGACCCCCAGTGTGAGCTCCCCCTTTCAAGCAGATGCCACCTCCTGACCGAACCGAAGATCCCCAGCCGGGTCTTTGTGCCCAAGACTGTGGCCAGGCAGGCTGCAGGACGTGAAGTCAGCCTCATCATTCCAGCCATTCAAAGCGAGGATCCAGATACTTCTCTCTACAAGAACACCTTTCTATAACTAAAACATGATGACTTTTGAGTTCCATTCTTTTTTTACTATTTTAAGAAGAAATCACTCACAAGTATAGGGAAATTGTCCCACTTTCCTGATGCGTGTGAGAGAATGATCTGTGGCTTTCCAAACAAACAAACTAACTAACAAACTGAGTCCTGGTAAAAGTCCTCGTAAAAGAGGCTTGCCTGTAGCTCCAGAGCAGCAAAGCCAAGCTTTCCGCCTCTTATCTTTCTTCTCAGCTGCTGACGTGCTCCCAGTACCTAGGCCAAAAGGCAGCTGCCATATTGAAATCTGATCCTTTAGGGCCAACCTCTTGGGTGTCAGTCACATAGGCAACCTTCAGACAAGCTAGACTCCACAAACAGAAATTGATTATGACCAGAAAGTATGGGGGTGGGGGAGTTCCTAGTTCCCAATCAGCAGCAAATAGCAGGAAGCTTATTAACTGTCTCTAGTGGTGAGCCACTGTCTGGCAATAATGACTCATAAAACATTTCAGAACATTCTAGGTTAGCCAAAGGAAGTTGAAGAAACAAGTCTTTATAGAGCCCAGTATTACTGACTGGCTACCCCCATTGACTCTTTTCAGGAATTTCTTCCCTTCATTTGACTCCCCAGCTCAGTACAGACGTTCCTTTGGGCTGATACGTGTGGTCAAAGCTCTGTCAGTGCTCTCTCCAAGACCTTGACTTAGCAACTGCTGTGTGTCCCTGCACAGGGGCTGTGAGGGAGACCTAAGGGACAAAATGAAAGCTCAGGCTTAATACTACACCTGCCACCCGGGAGTTGTGGTACCTTGGACCAATTACTGAGGGGTTTTTTTTTGGCCTCACCACATGGCATGAATGATCTTCCCTGACCAGGGATCGAACTCATATCCCCTGCAGTGGAAACGCAGAGTCTTAACTACTGGACAGCCAGAGAAGTCCCAGTTACTTAGGTTTTTGAGCCTCATTTTTATCACATACAAACTGAAAGCAATAGCACTTACCAGACAGGGTAATGAAGAGGACTAAATGAGCTAATATGTGAGGGTCTGGCTTCCGACGAGCGCTCAGTAGTTTGGATGATGACAGTGGTAGAGGTGATGTCCTATACCAGAGCATCACAGGGGTCAAAGCAATGAGAACCCAAGGCCCTTTGGTGACTCCTGAAGGCTAGATGCCAAGACATTTCAGCATTCCAAGGGAAGAAGAAATTATACCTTCTGATCAGGATGTTTTGCGAAAACATAATGGAAGAGGCAACGTTTGAAACGGACCTTGACATTTATGTGGGATTTTACAGCACAGAGATAAGGGGAAGGGCATTCTAGGTAGTGGAAACAGTACAAGGAAAGGGAAGGTGGTGGGAAAGCATTGAAATTTGGGAAAAATAGAGTAATCCAGATAGTCCAGGAAAAATGTTTTTGAATGGAATTAGATACACGGCTGAAAGGGTAGGCTAAAACCAAATTGTGCAGGGCCTTAAATGTTGGGTTGATAAGATGGAGCATTACTTAAATGGCAATAACCCTCTGTTCATATTCTTTTAACAGAGGGCTGATACCATCATAGACATAAATATTATAGTCATAGATCCTTATCGTCATTAATTTTCTAACTAGGCATACAGCAAGGATTTCTTAGTTTAGGATAGAAGCTAGAAGGTGGTATTTACAGGCTAAAAATGGCAAGGACCACCAGCTCCAATAAGATAAGGATTTTATCAATAAATTTTTATAGCATAATAAACTACAAATTCGATGGCTAAAAACAATAACCATTAATTTAGCTCTGTGGTCAGTAATTTGAGCCATGTCTAGAGTCACCTGGGGTTTGGTTTATTGTAGGCCAGGACGCTGTGGCTCTCCTTCCAGTGGCTTCTCGCCTGTCGGAAGCAGGCTTCCAGGAGAACAAGCAGAAGCATGCACAGCCTCTTGAAGCCCAGCCTGGGACAGACACATCACAACTCCTGCCACATGCTGTTGATCAAAGCAAGTCACAGGACCAGCTCCCATTTAACAGGTGGGGAAAGAGACACACTTATTGGCAAAAGGAGCTGCAAAGTCACATTGTCAAGTGGCCACGATAAACGGAAAGGACTAATCTGTGGCCATTTTTGCAATCACCAACAAGACTTGGGATTTAGCCAATAACTACATCCGGTATATTTACACCCCTTCCTGATTGCTTATGCAAGGAAATAACATTGAATCCCAACAGACCTTTCCATAATAGCAAGATATGGTACTGAATATGTAAAGCTCCATAAATATGGGGCATTAAGAAATTCTAATGGGAGTCTATCGCAGTAAGTTCTAAAGAGGAGTTAAGGGCTTATGGCCCACTGACCAAATGTAACCAAATGTGTTTGTGACTTCTTACTCTGGATGAAAAAGCAAAATTTAATGGGCTATGAGGGAAGAATTGATCCATGAAGCAATTTGATAGCAATTGCCAACAGCTTACTGAGAATTAAAGTAATAACAGAAAACTGTCTGAAATGGTTCAAGAGAATAACCTCCAACATTGAAAGGGAGATCATTTTTAGCAAGCAATAAAGAGAAAGAGCCAGCACGGTAAGTGCTGAAACTGAAAATTTAAAAGGAAATTTCAGGGACTCTTGATTCCCATATTTTTTCTTTCTATTCCTTCTTTTATTTTTGTAACGCACGAGGAAAATCGGACACATCATCACCGAACTTAGCATGCAATTAAAAAGGCAGTCAGGACGAGTCATAATTTTGCTAAATCAATATTTTTCTCAGTGATGTGTGCAACCCCTCGGAGGTTTGGAAGTGAAGACTGCTTTTAGCTTATCCATTTCCTTTTCCTCACGAGCATGTGCGCATCGAGAGTGGTATTGTTAGACTGCTCATGAATGCTAAGTGCCAACCATTGATTTCCATTTTGGGAAGGGAGGGGGAGACAACATTCAGTCAATGAGTTGGTGGTTACCATCCAGTTCCTAGCGTTCTGGTACCATAGCCCCACTGTGCTGTGACAATGGGACCCTTTGTCGGCAGTCTTGGCATTAGCGTTAAGGATTAACTGGGCACAGTGCCTCTACCAGTCTCAGCTGGGGCTCTCAGTTCAGAACACAACTAAGGTACAGGGGACAGCCTGAGAAGGCTTCAGTTGTCATTGCCCATGGCTCAGTACTGCTGGGGACAATCTGTTGCTTGAAAGTTGTACACTGGATTTTTTACTCCAGACATAAGCTACACATGTCTCTTCTCCCTTATGATGAAGGCAGCTAGTTCCATTATCTCCTTGCCAAGAGGTATTTCCAGTCCAGAGAATATATGGGAACACATTTTATTGGGTGACCCACAGCCAAGAAGGTAGTTTCCTTATGCCTTGGCTTTCACTGTAAAGTGTGCAGGATGGAAACAAAACAAGTTTGTGGAGCATGACGGGAAAACCGTAACGGATCACAGAGTAAAATTTAGTAAAACTAGGAATACTTTTGGCTGGATTCATAATCTTAAGATACGAAGTTTGGTAAATATAGTTGTTAAAGAGTCTATAAAAGGTAGAGAGGACATATATGTGTGTACATGTGCGTGTGTGCAGGCTGGTTTTGTTTTGTTGTTTGCTTGTTTTGCCTGTCCAGCACATTTTCCTTCTTATTTATTAAAACACTCCAGTATAATTTTGGGAATCACCCACCACCAGCTCGTCATTGTGCTCAGGCCCTTAGGTGAGGCTGGCCCAATTTCCCCAGCTCCAAGGATGAATATATGACTCGAGTGACCAATTAGACTATTCAAACGACTCACTCTCAGTAATTGGTTCCTGGGTAAGCTCTTGACTCAAACCAAGACAATCAGAGTCAATTTAGAATTTTGCCAGTACTCTTGAGAGAGGAGTATTATCATTCCACTAAGTTTGCTAAAGAATTAGGATGTAATAGGAACTGCAGCTTGGGGCCACATGATCAACAAAAAGGAAAGCAAAGGGAGGGGATGGAGAAAAATAGGTTCCAGATGACACATTTTAAGCCTCTGGGTCCAGCCATGCTTAAAGTTAGATCAGTTCCTTGCCTTTTTAATTACGTAAACCAATAAATTCCCCCTCATTTAAACTCGCTTGAGATGCATCCCTGTCACTTGAAACTGAAAGTTCCCTCGCTAATTCCCAAGGTTCTCTATTTCATCATCATCCTTGTGGCAAGAAGAAGATAGAAGCCACTGGAGGTGATATGTTTTCTTTCAAGTTTCCAGGGATAGAGACCCATTGGGCGGCCCGTTCCTGTGTTCCTTCTCAGAGGAAAGAATGTCTTCATGTTCACACAAATGTCCTCCTGATATAAATTAAGTCCATTTCCTCTCAGAAAGCTGTAGAGAAATTCCATGTCCTCCTCCCCCGAATCACTTATAGGGACAATAAAACTTAGGTTATCCCTCTAATCTTTCCGTTAAGGATGGACTTCTTTCCTCTGGTCATTTTGCTTCTCTTTGCTCTACTTCCTTAGGTATTGTTTGTTAGCTTTTGAAGTAAGGTGACAATAACCTGACCAGGTAACTTCGCCACTTAAAGCCCTTCACTGGCTCCGCACTGACCTCAACATGAAATCCAACTTCTGAGAGAGTGGCATGGACGTATATACACTACCAGATGTAAAATAGGTGGCTAGGGGGAAGCAGCTGCACAGCACAGGGAGATCAGCTCGGTGCTTTGTGACCACCTAGAGGGGTGGGATAGGGAGGGTGGGAGGGAGACGCAAGAGGGAGGAGATATGGGGATATATGTGTATGTATAGCTGATTCACTTTGTTATACAGCAGAAATTAACACACCATTGTAAAGCAATTATACTCCAATAAAGACGTTAAAAAAATAATAGGTCCAACTTCTTTCTGTGGGATACAAGGCACCTCGTTTTCTTTTTTTAATTATTTTTTTAAACAGTTAAAAAAATTATTTATTTATTCTTGGCTGCATTGGGTCTTCGTTGCTGCACGCGGGCTTTCTTTAGTTGCGGCGAGCGGGGGCTACTCTTCATTGTGGTGTGTGGGCTTCTCCCTGAGGTGGCTTCTCTTGTTGCAGAGCCTGGGTTCTAGGTGCACGGGCTTCAGTAGTTGTGGCATGCGGGCTCAGTAGTTGTGGCACATGGGTTTAGTTGCTCCACAGCATGTGGTATTTTCCCGGACCAGGGCTCGAAGCTGTGTCCCCTGCACTGGCAGGCAGATTCTTAACCACTGAGCCACCAGGAAGTCCCACCTCATTTTCTAGCATCTAAATTACTTGCCCTAGTCCTGTTGCACTCTCTTGCACCTGGCCTCTGAACATTCTGCTCCACGAACCAAAAGGGTGATTCTTACCCCAGGTTTGCCTTGAAGGTAGGCAGTGTCCCAGACAAATTCCCAGTGATTTCTGTCAGTATAAACAATATGAGTCAGCACCATCCTGGAAGCTCAAGTGATCCTGGAAAGAAATATCATACTGGTCAGCAGAAGAGATTTGTTTGCTAGGCCTCCTTCCTGGAATGGGGTACCAGCTCTGAGGCCCAGGAGGTCTTCATAGTTTGAGTCCGAGAATTCCTTGGGCTACCTGAGGCACCCCAGCTGCTGGTTTGGACAGCACCTCCTGAAACAGAGAAATGGGTACCTGGGAAACTTTGAGGAAGGTGTTTCTGGAGACTGGGACTCACACAGTACAGGTAGCAGAGAGGAACTTGGCACCTCAAAGCATGCAGGTGAGGGGATAAAACTTTTCCCCATTTCATCATCAGTGCCCAGTGCAGAACCTGGGAAAGAAAGAAGATGCATAATAAAAATTGATGAACTAAACTAGATACTTTTTTAAAGTAAAGGTCTGACAAAGATTGCTAGAAGAAGTATCGATTCTGGTTTCTTCTGCCTCATACTTACTTAACATGACCCAGAATAATGGTAGCTTTTCACAATAGCACAATGTTTCTGATTCATATCAAGTTTATGCCCGATTGTAATCCTTGCTAAACTTATGAGTAACCGAGCAGTTCAAGTATTTCTCTTGAACTTTTGTCTTCAGGGCAAAAGAAAATCTGCATTTCAAAAATATTAGGATGTTAATTGTTTCTTTTTTTTCCTTTCATTTTCAATTACATGTGAAAAGAATATAGCTTTGCCTTGCTGCTCTGCTGTATTCCAGCAACACTGTTGCACAGATCTAGGTTCTTTTTTGGTGATAGACCCACCCAGTGGGTCTAGTATGAATCACATCATTTCTCAAGGCATGAGTATGTCTTACAAATATTCTTCCAGAAAAAAAATTTTCAAAATGGTGGATGCATGTGGTTTATGATCATCTTACCATACTTTCTCTCTTGAACTTCATTAAAATCAAACAAGAAACAAGAACAGTACAAAATAGTGGAAAAAGTCAGAGTCAAGTCAGAAAGGAAACTAACATGACCCCAAGGGGAAAAATCATAAAACATATCTGGTAAATATTGTGAAATATAATAAATATATATAAGAAAAGAAGGTAGGAGCCAAAACATATACCCTCAAACCTCTGGCAGCAGTAAGATTTCCTTAAGAGTCAGAGTTCTCTAAAGATCTACTGAATGATTAAAGAGAAGACAAAAGGATTTCAAAATCCTGAAGGAAAGAGAGTAAGTTTTTTTTTTTAATTCATATGTACAAATTTAATGTTTTAACATGTGCATACACCCAGAGTGACATGATGGAGGGAACTTGGCTTTCTGAAAGTCTTCATGTAGCACAGTCAGTCCATCCATTTCATGTCAGTTACATGCGAATGAAATAATGTTTTTTTTAATTTAAGTCACTATATTTGGGGGCCTATTGTGACACCACTCAGATTTACATCAATAGCCTACATAATATGAAAAAGTAACAGAGAAAAAAAAGTGGCCCAAAAGTAAAATATTAGAAGATAAGTTAAGAATATGTTCCACTACTAAGAGCAAAAAATGATGGAAAATACAAGAGAACAGATAACAGACACAAAGTATCAATCCAGAAGGTCCAAAACCTGACTACTAGGAGTTCCAGAGAAAGGATGAAAATTTTGCATAGAAGGAAATTAGGAAAGAACTAATATATTGAGTCCATTTATATAAAAGGGAAAAACAGGAAGAATGGAACTTCCTGTTAGGCATAAGGATAGTGGTTACATTGGCAGAATGATTAGAAGAGAGCATGAGGAAGGCTTCTGGGGTGCTGGAATCCTTCCATTTCTCATTCTTAGTGCTACTTACAAGAATGTTTTCAGCTCGTAATCAATAATTAAGTGTACTCTTATGACTTGTGCATTTCTAAGTAGATTACACATAAGAAAATTTTAATAAAACAAAATGAAGAAAAATTTCCAGCATTGAAAGAAGATGAAGCTTTCCTTCAAAAGAGTTTTTCAAGTGCCAAAAAAGACCCACAACAAAAAACATTGTATAATTTCTATAATTTCTGAACACTGAAGATAGAGATTTCAAAAGTTACCAAAGAGAAACAAAAGATAATTTACAAAAGAATAAAAAGCAGAACATCATCAAGCATCTCACCATCAGTAATAAATGCTAGAAAACAATATAACAGGGCCTTCAAAATTCATAGAATATTATATTGTTTCTAGAATTCTATAACTAATCAAACTAGTAATCAGATGTAAGTAAAGTCAAGTCATTTTCAGATATGTGAAGACTCTTCAAGTTCATCTTCTTATTTCCAAGTACTTATTTAAGGATGTACTCCAGCAAAACAGAGATTAAGAACAAGAAAATGAAGGTATAGGATATAAGAAATGGAGGAACTAGACCAAGAGTCCAATGATAAGAATGACCAGGATGACAGCTGTACAACAGGCCAAAAAAGAAAAAATAATTATAGAACAAAAGTTTATTGTCATCCAACAAGCATGGCTTTAGGTAGAAGGGAACGGATCTTAAAGAGTAGTTGCAATGATTAAGAGCTGAACTACATCAATAACATTTTTTCTCAGGATAAGAGACCATCAAAAACCCAGAAAACAAATAAGAATACTGTGTCCCCCAAATAAAACAAATTAGAATTTAGTGAAGTGTAGGAATAAAGAATCTTTTGACCTTGGTTCTGAAAACATTGTATTCTTGAGTGGCAGAGAGAAACATCAAGAAAGAGATGGAATATGAGTACACGTTGTCTCGTCAGTAAAACATACGTACATGGTCATAATAACGGGAATGCTTTTAAATGCTTTCAACATTTAGGTAAATCAGTAAAGATTCCATTATCATTGGAGAACAAAATGTAAATGCTATCACCTTTGATAATATAAAAGTAAAAGTACTTATATATAAAGTACTTATTTATCCTACAACTGAAAAAATTGGGAAAGGGAAGAGGAAAGGAAAGGGAGATGACAAAAAGCTACTGTTGGTATTACCTTCATTTAAAATTTCACAGCCATGAGATATTTTTAAAAATTGTGCTGAGAAATTCATTGATTTATCTGTGGTTAAAAGACTATCAGATAGTAGAACTGAGCGGGGCAGTGTATTACTTTTCTTTTTATTAATCCATTATATGACTTCCAATAAGTTATGAATGAAAGCATTTGTTAGAAAATGGTCATTCAACACAATATTCAAAGGAAACTTCTGAAAACTCAGAGATCTGTATGTTCATAGCACAGTGTCTGACATATAGAGGCCCTACAATGTTTTTGTTAGGAGAATTAATAAATTCTCTCTCTTTGTTCTTTCATTTCCCATCTCAGGCTGCTTTTCTTGACAGAGTTGGTACCCATAGCATTAATATTTATTTGGATTTTTAGACTCATCTGAATATCACTGCATGGCACCCAAGACAAATCTCTAATCAAGAAATCAGACGGAAGACTTCTCAATTAAGATAAATGAAAATCTGTAATAAATGGTTACCGTAAAAATAAAAGCCCTAGTTATGCAATGGCCAATTCTTTGATTTGACTTTGAATTCCTTTTAAGGAAAAAAAATCTAGTAAAGAAAAAGATGTCTCCTCCTAATCGTAGGTCTTTCTTCAGTCTGATCAGTGAGTTAGACTCACACACCATTTAACTTCTGAATGGGTGGACGTTCAATGTTTACCTGGTTCTTCCTTCCAGGCAAATCCATTTCCCCGACATCACTTTTGCTCCTCTTATTTGTTGTGGGTATAATGTTTGAATATCCAATAATAAATTCTAGTGTAGTTTCCCCGTGTTTATCAAATATCCCAGAGCTGTTTGTTAATTTAGCACTTGTAACTTAATTTTTCTCAAACCTCAGAGAATGCTTTATGAACAGCTCACACAACATTTCTGAAAATATTTGAACAACATTCTCTCCATAACATTTTTCTCTTTCGGAAGACTTTTCTATCTTCATATGACAAGAGCTTTACTATTTTTTTAGAACTCTCATTACTGACCTCCTTCTCCATATAATGGGCTATTATCAACCTGATTCTAAATGGTAAATTCTGACAAGAGACTGTCTTTCCTTTGAAATGACAACTTTTAAAATGTAAAATAAGAGAGCAACTGGTTTGAAACAATTGAGGAGTTGGGTTTTCTCCATGATGACGATGTTACAGGTGACAGAATTAGCTGACTGTTATTTCTTTGCCTTCAATTAGATACTGAACTATTTCAGCCAGAACCCCTGGAATTCTACTCCTATTAGCTAGTTGGGGCTGGGGAAACTGGTGTAGCGTCTCTTGCTGTGTAAATTCTTTGTACTTTATGACTATTACCTTGGATAATAGTCATTAATCAAAGGGAGTAGTGTTAAACACATGTTTGTGTGCTCCTGTCTTTTCCCCATTTGGATGGCATGGCCCAGCCTCTGGCAAGTCACTAGAGTTGCCATTTCTCGGGGATTTGTTTGTGGAGTGGCCAATTTATCTCAGGGCCTGTGTGGCCAACATCGAGGGAAATAAATGACAGGCATGTCATAGCCTGTCAGCGTTGCAATTAAGTAACGTTAAGTGTCACGACTGCATATAGGGGTGGTTCAGAATCATGAGACGTTACAGGTGCATGGGACCATCCAATCCCATTATTTTATATGTGAGAAAACTGAGTTCAGGGATTAACGGGTTTGTTCAAGGTCACACAGGTACTTTATCAGGGCTTTACGGTGTTGTGATTTATTTATCCCCACCTGCTCACCACACTCAGCTGCTAGAATGATCTTCTGCCAACCCAGTTTTGTTACATCACTCCCCTGCTTGGAAAGCTTTTGTAGCCCCTGTGGTTTCTAGTGTCAGAGCTGTGAGGGGCGAGCAGCTGGCGGGAGCCCAGCTCTCTATCAGGGTCCAGGCATCTACAATGAGAAATAAATGGTCAGCTCTTGCAACAGCTATAGAATTTCTATGACAGGGAGGCAGAAAATTTGGGTTCAACTCCCAACTGTATCACTATAACAGACGGTCTCAATGTGGGATAAGCCCTCCCAATAATCTGGACCTTGATTTTCTCATCTTCAAAATGAGCAATTTAGATTAGATAGATGTCAGTGGTCTTCTCTGACTTGAAGATGCCATGACCATACCGTTTTCTTCAAAGCTTCAAAGTTCAGAGTTGACATATGCACACACGGGCTCTTTTCCTCTGAGCACCTTCTGGTCTTCCTTTCCTTCCTATACAGAATGAAGAGGTGGTATTTTTCCAGTCAGAACCCTGTAATTTTCCACTTGTGAAGGACAGAACCAGGGGGATAACTGAAATCCAACATTATCCTTTTCTGAATGAACTTATTTCCCAAGACCCTCATCTGCCCTAGCTTATACTGACTTTACTTCCCAGTTTGGTTTCTCCCAGTTTCTTCCTCTTTTCTATAATTTTCCTCCTTTTCAAAGACTGGTCTTTTACCCCTTTCATCTTTCCATTCGTCTTTCCCTTTCCCCCCCTCCATCTTCTTTCTTTCTCTAATTCTTCTTTCAGTTTTCCTATTCTGGTGATACCTCCCCATCGAGGGCAGGGATTATTTCATATTCTGGGAAAGCAATCAGTCAACCAGAAGAGTTTTCTTCCAATTTTAACCCAGTCTAGATTGTTGTAGAGCAGAATAGGGATTCCTAAAGGGGTAGGAAAAAAGTAGTTTTTCCCAGGGCAGAGAAATAAGATTGCTGGCAGGAAATGACCATGGTCTTTGCCTTCTAACTTAAGAGATTCCTTAGCCAAACTGGTTTATTCTTCCAAAGGGAATGACTGATGTAACTTTGCAGCAAAATATTCAACTGAAATTCTCTGCAAACTTGCAGGCAATCCCATTTCTCTGGCTCCTCATGAGTCTAACAAAGGAAACAAGGGACTAATCTTGCTCCATATTAAGAAAAGTTATCAGCTGAAGCTTAAGGCTGGTCTGAATGCTCTGAACTCTTCGTAGATTATCAGTCACCAGAAGTCTACAGCTTCAGGTTCACCAGCCTCTCCTCCCATCTCCCTTTGACCCTTAGCTACCTGCTACTCTTAGCATGTAGCTTTTCTCTGTGATGGGAGATGTAAAAGCAAAGGGGGTGGGGAAACAGAATACAAAGGCAGGAAGGAAAAAAATGTCAACGGAGTGGGAGATAATGGAAAGTGGCAAAAAGCGAAAAACTTTTGAAAGGGAGATATTATCCTACTGGTTTACAAAAGATGTTTTTCAATGTGTCTGTGCTGAAAATGAGGGATTCCTTGCATGCCAGTCAGTGCTATTCTCAAGGCTCTGCTTTCATTGAATGCAATTTCTTTTCCTAGGGCTCTACGTTTGCAGTGCCACTAGTTATGGTTTGGGGTATTTCATCCATTTGTGACCTTTCTTTCCCAACACCATGCTTACAGGCAAATGTTCATACCAGTTAACCTCCTCTGTTTCCCCCCAGTGACCTTATGAATTTCCAGCAGGAAAAATACAAAATCGCCAATTTGTTTTTTCATTACCCAGAGGATAAACACAAAGTGGGAAAGCCTTTTATCTTGCTGCACTGGCCAACCTCCTCATTACTCAGAATCGAACAAACATTTGCTAAGAGTTAATAAATCCACCGTGTGGCTTTCTTTGTGCAGGGAATGGCCTACCATCCAAGGCAATCTCTCATTAAGGAAAAAAAGAAATAGAATATACTCATATTTTATTCATGGCCTCAGAATCCCAGGGAAAAAAATTTAAAAATGTATAGACATAGAGAAACCCAAAACAAAAAGACTCACACTTTCTTATTTCAAATGACACCTTCTGACTCTCAGACCCTCAGAGGAGAGGCTGTTCCACATACACAATGGTCCCAATAACATTGCCATTTCAGCCTGCCAGTCTGATTGCTAAAATTGAGCCCAGAGACCTTTCACCACATCCCACAGTTAAAAGAAACAGAGGTTTATTAAAGCATAGCCCTGAAAAAGTCCACTGGGTAATACGTTTTAGAGTCGTCAATCACAAAGATCCTCTCAAGACTATTTAGACTTCTTTTTACAGCTTTCCTCTGCAGAGGTGTCCAGGCAGAATCCACACTAAAGGTATCAGCACAGCCATTGCAGCAAGTTTTAATTTACCAATGATTCCTATTCCTGCTAGCCTAGGAAGGCTCTGGTGATTTATTGGACTTGAGCAGAACTCTCATCCATTATAGTTTGTCTTAACTTAATCAAAGGTATCTTCTCCCTTCGGAGCATCTCACCTACAGACTCTGAGGTCACCATGATAAATGTGCCCGCTTGACTTGTTTTTCTGATTACTGTGAATGAAGCATCACAAGCAACTTGATACATTCTGTTAATACTGTGGCCTCAGCATTGAGATGGCTGGAGTTATGTTGTATAGAACTAGCTATGTAGGGAGCTGGAAGGTGACTGTGCTGGGGTTTTGACTGAGTGATGTAATTGATGGTTGGGAGCCGAAGTTACAGGGATTTCTTGGTTGCTTAAAAGATCAAGAAAGAAAGTTTTTTTTTTTTTTGTTAAGAGAGATCTTCCCATCCCTCTACCAACAGCAATACATAATCCCCTCACTCTCCACCCAACACACACACACACACACACACACACACACACACACACACACTATAGACAGCCACACTTTCTGCAGAAAGCAAGAAAGATTTAGAGCAGTCTTTAATCTAAATGCTCCCTGAGCTTAGTGGTTGATACCAAGAGGACAAAGTGTATCTGAATGAATAAGTACCTGAGGAAATAGATATATTTAAAAATTTTGTGTAAGTAATAAATTATAGCCCAAAGAATACAGAATCATGAAATAACTAGACATTTATCTGTATGGCAGAAGCATCTTGGTTTTGTTCTTTAAATGACTTATGGTAAGTGTCCAAGAATAACCTCTTGACTTTGTCTGCAGTGTCCTTTTAATACACAATCATTTGAAACTGATAATCATGAATTTAAAATTATTCATTGACTAATTCACCCAAATTCTCTTGTTTGTAGATTCTGAAGTCTTCCAAGTAGGTGACTGTTATATTCATCTTCGTAACCAGCCCCTGTAATATGGCCGTTGCTTGCCCTGCTCAGGGTATTCATAAAATGTGAATATTCAACTGAGTTGCTCACACTTAGGATCAGAATCCTATTAATTTTTATTGTCTTAGTATATTTGATCATAATTCCAAGGATAAATATGAACTGATATAGCCTCCAGTTGACTGCTTCACTTTTAAATCATAAACTTGTTAAAGAGGCACACTTTTCTGAATCCAGCTGGCCAAAAACTGTGCCCTGTCTGGGTCACCCATAGCACTTGGGACAGTACAGAAACACAATATATGTTCCTCTGCTATTGTTTGTAGTAAACATATTCTATTCTGTTAAATATATCAGAGTAGAGTGTCTCCACGGAACAATATTTAAAAGAAGGTCTGGATCCACATATATATGGACAACTGATTTCTGCTGAAGGAACAAAGAAAATCTAATGTAGAGTTGATATTTTTTTCAACATACTGGTTTTAGAAAAAGAAGAAAAAAGCTTGCAAAGAAAGTAGAGGTCATTAAATAACAAGTTGAGAGTTTACATCAGGGTCAGCAAATATGACTCGGGTAAATCTGCTTAGAGCCTGATTTTGTAAGTAAGAATGGTTTTCATATTTTTAAAGGGATGAACAATACAGAATATGCAACAGAGACTCTATGTGATTAAAAAAAGTCTAAAAGATTCACAGAATATTTAAAATATTTACGGAAAGAGTTTGCATGACCTCTCATTTACATGGTATTAGATAGCCAATCTTCATCTCTTTTCTAGCAGTGTATAAATTCCTTAAAGGTAAGGAATACATTTATATTTCACTCTTATTTTGGTAGGGAAGTTTAGCAGAATATAGAATTTTAGATTGTCAGTTTGAAAATGTTATGAAGGCAATCTATATTTTTGTCTTGTTCCATATCATATTTTCTATTTGTCTCTTATGTTCTGAATTTTACTAGGATCTATATAGTAGTAGATTTATTTTTATTTTCTGCAAGAGCTTTCTAATGAGTTTCTGTAATCACTTTAATCTTTACTTTTTAAAGAAAAATTTTCAACCAATGTTTCTTTGAAATTACCTCCTGACCTCTCTCACTCCTTATAACTCTTAAAAGAAGTATTATTGGAACTTTTCATTCCTGC
>NW_006794332.1:744692-747794 GCF_000442215.2 Lipotes vexillifer | reverse complement strand
CCTGCTTTCACATCTTTAAATGTTCTTTTAAATTTTCTACTTATTCATCTCTCTGTTTTGCATTCTGGATGATTTCTCCAAATCAATCTTCCTGTTCACTGATTCTCTTTTCAGCTATATTTAAGCTTCAGTCTGCCATTTAGTTTTTTGATTATGGAAACTCTATTTGGTTCCTTTTCAAATCTTTTTGGCTCCTTTTCAAATCTTTCTTATACTTTATAAGATCCTATTTTTCATTATTGATTCTGTTCATTCCTTTATCTCTTAAAATTTGTTAAGCATTTAACAAATGCATTCATTCCTTTATCTCTTAAAATTTGTTAAGTATTTTGTTTTATTGTCTCAGATTATACTCTTTTATTTGCAGTAGTCTCCTGGAGCTCTCTGTGGGGAAAGTTATAAGGCTTAAAGAGAAAATTACAGAAGTAGGAAGAACATGGAGTGCAGACTGGCACCAACCAACATTCATGGTGTAAATCATGATTAAAACAAAAGGATAAGAGTCTGGAAAGGTAAGTTGGTACACAATTTAAAAGAACATTTTCCTGGGCTTCCCTGGTGGTGCAGTGGTTGAGAGTCTGCCTGCCAATGTAGGGGACACGGGTTTGTGCCCCGGTCCGGGAAGATCCCACATGCCACGGAGCGGCTAGACCCGTGAGCCATGGCCGCTGAGCCTGCACTTCCAGAGCCTGTGCTCTGCAACGGGAGAGGCCACAACAGTGAAGAGGCCGACATACCCCAAAAAAAAAAAAAAAAAAAAAGAACATTTTCCTAAGTTAAAAAATATTGGAGTTTATAATGTAGGTAAACGGGGAGCCGTGGAAGTTTAAGCAGGGAGGTAGTCTGGTAAAAAGAATGATTTGGGGATCAGTGAATATTGAAATTTTAAGAAATTTTGGCATTTTTTTCTAACACAAGCACTTTAATTATGGGGAAGGAAACAGAATTTGTGAGATAACTTACTTTGCTCAAGAGCATAGCGCTAAGGGAAACCACTTTATAGAAGTAAGATGATAAGTAAAATTGGAGGAGGCAAGGAGATTTATAGGAAGACCTAAAATAGCCAGCACAATATTGAAGAACAAAGTTGGGGGACTGACAGCACCTGACTTCAAGACTTACTATAAAGCTACAGTAATCAAGACAGTGTGGTTTTGGTGGAAGAACAGACGAACAGATCAACAGAACAGAATAGAGAACCAGAAATAGAAATAAATTTAGTCAACTGATCTTTGACAAAGGAGCAAAGGCAATACAATGGAGCAAAGATAGTTTTTTCAACAAATGTGCTGGAACAACTGGATATTGACATGCCAAAAAAATGCATCTAGATACAGACCTTACATCCTTCACCAAAATTAACTCAGAATAGATCACAGACCTAAATATAAAATGTGAACCTATTAAACTCCTAGAGAATAATATAGAAGAAAACCTACATGACCTTGGATTTGGTGATGTCTTTTTAGATACAACATCAAAGACATGATCCATGAAAGAAAGAACTGATAAGCCTGACTTCATTAAAATGTAAGAATTCTGCTCTGTGATAGACAAAGAACATGGATGTGTCATGTGGCTGCAATTGCCTTCTTACAGTTACGTGAGACTTATGGCCCATGTAGGCAAAATTCTGCCTGAAATCTAAGAACTAGAAGATTTGAAAGCTTTCATGTTTGAAGCTGAAGGACCATTTGATCAAGGCTGAAGAAAATGAGCATAAATATGTTTCTTAGCCCATCAGACACATAAGAAGTGATAAAAATAAGTGCATTACTGTTTACACAACTTTTGTAGTTGGCAATGAAAAAGTTATGTGGAGAGTGCCATTTTTATTTTCTCTTCTATACTTGCACTAAGCTCATATTACTTCTCTTAAAAGATTCATGTTTAGATTGTGCAGTTCCGAGGAGACGAGTCAGCCTCTACTTATTCTGTGTCCAGTACTCAATACTTGTACTGAATTTTTCCAGTCTCTGAAAGTTATGAAATATTGAAATGAACCACTGTGGACACTGGCATAGCTGGGTAGAGATTTTGGGAGTTCACTGCGGCTTAAAAGCAAGGAAACTATTGATTTCTAAAAGTCTATATTAACTTGGAAATTACCTGTATCTAGCAGGTGTTGCCCAGGAAGCTGTGTTTCCTTAGAATTAATGACGTGCCATTATTTTTTTTTTTTTTTTTTTTTTTAATAATACACAATGTATTTATTTATTTATTTATTTTTATGGCTGTGTTGGGTCTTCATTTCTGTGCATGGGCTCTCTCTAGTTGTGGCAAGTGGGGGTCACTCTTCATCGCGGTGTGCAGGCCTCTCACTATCGCGGCCTCTGTTGTTGCGGAGCACAGGCTCCAGACGCGCAGGCTCAGTAATTGTGGCTCACGGGCCCAGTTGCTCCATGGCATGTGGGATCTTCCCAGACCAGGGCTCGAACCTGTGTCGTCTGCATTGGCAGGCAGATTCTCAACCACTGCGCCACCAGGGAAGCCCAGACGTGCCATTATTGTAGCCATTTTTCTAAGTCTCTAAAGTGTCTGTAATTAAGTTTACTGTACTTAAAATGATATAAAGTGTCATTAGTCCCATGCTAAATCATTTCAGATTACTGATTTATTTGCCAGGAAAATTATCCAGGTAATTTTCTCAACTTGACTAATGTAAGATTTCACACGTGAGTACTCCTGCTGGATAAAGGTTGGGAGGTTTTTTTTGCAGCAAAAAAAAAAAAAAAAAAAAAAGTTTGTTTTGAAGCTCCACACAATTGTAACTTAAAGCTTTGCTGTTCTCTTCTCTGAGGCAGTTTCCTCACTGTGTGGGTTGGACTAGACCAGTGGCTGCCATTTAATTTGAAAAGTATTTTTTTTTTTACCTTCATGTAATCGGTCAAAACATTTCTTCAAATAAAACCATAATTGAACACTCGGGACAGCTCTGGCTGAAGATCTTTTTCCCACCCCTATTTTGTCCCATTCTTCTTCCAAGCCCTCCAGAACTCCCTGAACTAAATAACCTTTAGGTCCTTTCTCCTCCCATTATTTTACTTTCATGTAAGCTTTCCATTCTAAGTATCTGGTTCATTGTTGGTACTTTCATTCTCT
>NW_006794332.1:743008-744682 GCF_000442215.2 Lipotes vexillifer | reverse complement strand
CTTTCCCTAAAAAAGAAGTTAAAGTAAGTGAGGTACTTCTGATTAATATGGAAAAGAGAACCAGGAGGCAGATTACTCTAAAGTATATGGTCCAGTCTATTTTCTTAAAACAAAATGGAGGTGAATAAGAATTTAGAATTGGCACATCTTTTTTATGCTGCAAGTTTCCAGTGTGGTAAAGAGGGCAGTCAGGTATTCAACACAAAATCAGTGTTTTCATTTATGTTTTCTTCAAGGCACCGTTCTGTTGTGTTTAATTTTTCTAACTGTGGTTATTCTAATAAGACCAACTACTTAGATTTATAGGGGTAACCTGATAACTAATCCAGCACTGTGCATTGATTTATGCCAGCTTCTACTGGTTAGGTAAGAGATACAGTGCTTTGATTCATTTAGTCTAAGAACTGATAGACTGTTTGAGCCCATGACTCTGAAATTTATACCATCATAGCTCATCCCTCCTGAATATGGTCTGAAGCTTCTCCTCAGTTTTGGAAATTTTTATGCCTTGAATGATTGTTTATACCCCATTCTTTCTCCTCTCCTTCTGGTACTTCAATTACATGTATGATAGACCTTTTCACTGTGTTTCATATGACATATGGATGTTTTTCTATATTTTCCATTCTTCTTTCTCTGTACTTCAATCCAGACACTTTCTAATGATCTGTCTTCTAGTTTCCTAATCTTCTCATAAGTTGTTTCTATTCTATGATTAAACTCATCTACTGAGTTTTTAAATTTTCTATTCTAGAATTTCCATTTATTTCTATTTTTTCTAGTACCAGTGTTCTGCTGAAATTCCCCATCTTCTCATTAAGTTTTTAAAATATATTAATCATAGTTAATCCATTTGGATCATCTATGGTTCTTCTTAATAATTTCTTTCTCTTGTCTTTTGGTCATTTGCTCTTATATTCTGGCATGCCTGGTAATTTTTGATTGAAAGTAGACATGATGTGTGAAAAATTATACAGATAATTTGAGGCTCTAAATATATTATTTTCCTCCAGAGCTACACTGTCCAATAGCACATGTGGCCATCTAAACGTAAATTAATTTAAATTAAAATTAATAAAATGAACAATTATTTCTTCGGTTATACTAGTCTCATTTCAAGTGCTCACTAGCCACATGTGGCTAGTGGCTACCTCATTAGAAGCATAGATATAGAACATTTACATCCTCATGAAAAGTTCTCTTGGACACCCTGCTCCAGAGGATTTATTATTGCTTTTGGAAGACTGTTACTGCAGGCTGTGACTGAGGTGAGTAGAAGCTGGACTTACTCTTTGGGAAGTTTGGTCTGTTTCTGGTTGTTCTTGCTCTCAGGATGAGGCCCTTCAGGGTCTCCAAATGAAATCCTGAGCTATTCATCAGCTCTCCCTCTAATTTTTTCTCTGTAGCTCCGTTAGACTGTCCATAGGTCCAGTCAGCTTCTTAATTCCTTGGCTATCACTTTCTTCTTGTCTCCTAGCCTCTACTCAGGACCACTTATGAATAGGCAAATGCCTTAAATGGGGAAAAAATGACAGCAACAAATATTGAGCTTCCCTCCATGTACTTCCTTTCTCTTCTCTTCTTGGCTTCTCCAGTACTGTCAGTCCTAGTATTATCTCAAATATCTTCAAAGAGATTTTATTTTAATCCGGCTTTTCTAGTTATTTCAGCAGG
>NW_006794332.1:735230-742961 GCF_000442215.2 Lipotes vexillifer | reverse complement strand
AGCAGGAGACTGGTTTGATATAAGCTCAATCATCATAGCCAGAAGCAGAATCTTCCCATTATCTTTCTAACTCACTGCTGTCAAGTTTTCATCCTCGCATTGAAATATTGAAATATTAAAACATTGAAATATTCCTGTCTAGGTCAGTAATGACCTCTTTTTTTATCAAACTCAGTGGTCAATTCTTAGTTCTCATCTCATATGGACTCACAGCAACCACACCATTTGAACTCCAAAGGTATATATTAAATTTTCTACTTGACTTTTTCAATTAAAAATTTAATAGGCATCTCAAATTTAATGTGTCTGGTTATAAGCACTTGATCTCCCCATTTTGCTTCTCCCTCTATCTTCCCTCACCTCAGTAAATGACAACTTTATGCAGAATTCTAACTGCACTGGAAAAATACTTTGCAGTCACCTCTGACTCTTCTCTAATGGCTTTCCATTTCACTTAGAATACCATCCAACATCCATGGCCTACAGGCCAAAATGATCTGTCCTCTATTTCCTCACTTCATCTTCTGCCACTTTCTCCTCCCTTACTTTACTCCAGTTATGCTGGTCCTTACTATTCCTTGAGCACCCAGAGAAGCTTCCCTCACTGGGACCTTATACCTGCCATTCCCTCAGCCTGGACATGCATCACCCAGATACATGCAAGGTCTTTGCTGGGACATGATTCCTTACAAAGGCTTTACCTGATTGTTCCATAGACTAGTAGCCCTTCCATCACTCTCTATCACTTTACCTTGTGTTGCTTTTCTTCTTTGCTCTTATCACTACTCAACAAATCATATATTTATTTGTTTGTGTTTTGTCTTCTTTGCTAGAATGCAAACTCTATCAGAACAGGAATGTCATCTGTTTGGATACTGCTTTACTCTCAGTGCAAGCCACACAACTGCAGAAATAATTCATCCCTGTTTTACAGGTTAGGAATGGGAGAAACACAGAGGTTAAGCAATCTGACCCAGGACACACGGCTAATGAGCGGTAGAGCCAGGACTGAACCTGGCTGCCTGACTCCAGAGTCTATGCTCTTACCGACTACACTGTACTCTCTCTAATGGAGGAGGTTTTAGTTAATAACCTGGGCCACGTGGATCCACAAAACTTTTGCTTTCAGGATTTGTGCCTAAAACTAAAAGAGAAAACACAATGGTGTCATCTGGCATGTCCCCAATCCTCCCAGAATCCTGCTTGTTTTGTAAAAAGATGAGGATGCAAGAGGAAGAATTCTTATCCGTAGTGGGATATTAAGCCTATTTCTAACCAACCACCAGTATTTCCAATGTCAAGCCAAAGAAAGAAAAAGATCCAAGAGGAAACGAGAAGGAATAGAAGGAAGAGGGAGGAAAGAGAGAGAGAGGGAGGGAGGGAAATGGGAAGGAGAGAGAGAGACCATGCAGCCTCATGAAGGTTCACAGTTTACTTCTTTTCACATCATACCAAACTCATACCACAACTTAACCCCATAATTGACTAAATGTTCTTTTTATTGGTTCTTATTCAATCTAAGGAGAGGGAGGAGGAGTAAAGGAAGTAATGAAATCTTCCTGGAAGCCGAAGCTTTCATGCCCTTTTAATAGATATCAGTGGTAGAATAGAGTGAAGAAAGCCAAAAGAAGATAGGTCCCTGGCTGGAGAACAAAAGAGCCATGTGATGAGAGAATTCTCTGCCAGAAAGGCTCAGAGAGAAGCAGAGGAAGGACGACTCCAGGTAGGCTAATCAAACCTGTCTGCCAGTGGTTAAACTATGAATGGGGATGGCATAAGCACAGCCACTTATGAATAAAGGAGTTTAATAGAGGTTAACAGTCTACTCAGGCTATGTGTTTAAGACTGGAGTTTAGATAAGCTCTTACAGAAATGATGCAATGTCTTGTTAGAAAGGAAGAGAGACATCTGATTTGTATCTACATGTGCTTTTATTTCTAAATGTTTGCTCTAAAAAGGGTCAAAGAATTTACTACCTTTTGAGACCACTTATTCTATGGATGGACCATTATCTAAATGTTAGGTGATTTATTTACATATGAAGCTAAACTCTGCCTCTCTATGACTTTTCTGACTAATGCCATTTTTACTTTTCAGAGCTGAACTGGTAAACTGTGATCATTTTCCCAAATATCAATTCATTAGGTATTTAAAGACAGTTTTCATATTCCCCTACAGATCTCCTCTGTTATGTTCTCTACTTTCTTCTTTGGTTTAACCCTTCCTTTAGGTAAACTCCAAGCCCACATACCAATCATTACCTGCTAGATATTTGGATCAGAACATCATCTTACTTAGATCTCAAATTCAACATGTATAAACCTGAACAGAATCACTCCGTACACCCTAGACAAACTCTTCCCCCGACCTTCCCATCTGCCATGGAGTCATCTTTGACTCTATTGTTTCTCTACCCCATCCCAAATGAAATTAATCACCATGACTTTGTGAACATTATCCCTTTTGTTTCTTTCCTCCCATTTCCCCTGCCTTGGCTGGAATCCACACCATAATTACCTCTCTCTTGGACTTCTAATTGGTCTTCTCACCTCCAACTGCCCTTACTTCCAATTCATCTAACACAGCCCAGTTGACATTTTTTTTTTTTTTTTTTTTTTACCTCTCTCTTGGACTTCTAATTGGTCTTCTCACCTCCAACTGCCCTTTCTTCCAATTCATCTAACACAGCCCAGTTGACATTTTTTTCTTTTTTTTTTTTGCGGTATGCGGGCCTCTCACTGTTGTGGCATCTCCTGTTGCGGAGCACAGGCTCCGGACATGCAGGCTCAGCGGCCATGGCTCACAGGCCCAGCCGCTCTGCAGCATGTGGGATCTTCCCAGACCGGGGCACGAACCCATGTTCCCTGCATCGGCAGGCGGACTCTCAACTACTGCGCCACCAGGGAAGCCCCCAGCTGACATTTTTACTCAAAATTGCCAGTGCTTTCTCATGGCCATTAAATAAAATTCAAATCCCTTAACCCAGTATTTGGGGTAGTCCACACGGTGGTCTGACTCTATGGGATTTGTCTTAACCAGATCTCTATTTTAACAACAACGACAAGAAAACAACAACAATAATAATAGTTAATACATATTCACTATTTCTGAATCCCTTAAATGTCCTGTGTAGATCATACCTTCTAGAATGATGTTGCCAATATGGTAGCCACCAGCCATATGTGGCCATAAAGCACTTGAAATAAGGCCAGCCTGAACTAAGATTTGTATTAAGTGTAAAATACACACTGGATTTTGAAGAACTAGCATGCAAAAGGATGTATTTACATATGAATTAATCTCATTAATTTTGTATTGAAAATATTTGTATATAATATGTTAAATAAAATGTTATTAAAATTACTTTCACCTGTATCTTTTTAATTTTTATAATGTGGATCTTGAGACATTTATAATTATATGTCTGGCTTGAATTTGTGGCTCACATTACATTTCTATTGAATAGTTCTGCTTTGGCATGAGAAATATGTATGCCCATAGACAAAAAAAGGGAGAAAACAATATAGAAATAAAAGAATGATGGGATTTGGGGAAGGGTTTACATATTTTTAAAAATAGTCTTTACCATTTTAATTTTTATAATCAAATGTATGATTAATTAAGTTTAAAAATTATCACATTCATCCCTCAAGATAACATTTTCTACATGAAGCCTTCTTCTGGAATCTCATCCTTAAATAATTTCTCCCTCATTGGATTTCTTATGTCTGTGGTCTGAAACCTGCTACACATAGACTCCTCCAAGAAAGTTTAGCTTGGACTGGAGCACGCTGAGGGATAATCACGAGTACTGGGGAATCACCATGTGTACACAGCTCAACTGCGGGCCACAGCAATTCACACTGACTCTCCAGAGCCAGGCTTCTCAAACTTTACTGTGCACACCGATCTCCCGGGGCCCTTATTATGACACAGATTCTAATTCAGTGGGTCAGGGTGGGGCCTCAGATTCTGTGTTTCTAACAAGCTCCCAGGTGACGTCAATAGTATTGGTTCTTGGCCCACATGCGTAGAAAGGCTGGTCTGGACAACCTGTCGGCAAAAATTTCACACTCTGAGATTTCCTCACATGAGAGTGAAGATCTTTGACTAGTAGCCAATCAAGTCAAATGCTGGCCTGAATTCAATGCCTCAAACATTCATTGTGGGTCCCCTGTGTGCCAAGCACTGTGTAAGGTCCTGAGCATGATTAGTGCCTGACACCTAGGAGACACCATGGATGTTGAGTATCTTGCTGAGTTCACAAATGTCTGAGTAATGAGTCATAAGACACTGTTCCTGCCCGAAAGGTGTTCTGCTGAGGCAAACAGTTAAGGGACAACTACAGCACAATCTGAAATGTGTTAACAAAAGAGAAATTCAGGAGGGAGGGTGACCTGAGAAGACAAAGGGCCACCTAATTGAAGACTCCCTTGGAGGAAAAAGGCCACAGGCTCACATCTCTTGCACAGACAGGAAAGTGACCAGCTAATGAATGCTATGGATCCCTTTTGCTTAAACTTTCCAGGATCCAGGAGTGTATCTACCTATTTTTAATTCGCACTGCCAATAGGAAGCCTGTGTTATCTCAGGGACTGATGCCATCCACGCAGGAGCCCAAGGAAGCCTAAGCATTGCCCTCAACTCCACTCCTCCTTCCCTGTCTGCATTAGGTGGTTGCAAATTCCTGCCTAATATTCCTCCTAAATAGCTTTCCTATCTGTCCCCTGAGGTCTCCATCTCCACTGCTACTATAGTAGGTTGATTAGCACAGTAGTGGATTGCTGCGTTAACCTCCAAATGGGTCTCCTTTGCTCCATCTTATCTTTCCCTCCCACCCCTGCAATCAGAGAGATCTTCCTGAGAAGCAAAGCTGACCATAGTGTTCCCTGTCTCAGAATCTTAAGTGGCTCTCTGCTGCATAAGAGATAAAATTGAGCTCCTTATTTGACACACCCTTCAGGTCTCTACTTGAATCGCCTCTTTTTAAGCTATCCCTCTTATAGCCTGTGCTTGGGATGCACTGAATTGGAATTGATTACATATCTTGAATCTTGTCATGGTGGATGATGTTTCCAACCTTAACATATACACTGCTGCTTCATTCTGAATGCTGCGTATTCCCCCTCCACCCCTTTTCCCTGCATTTCCTCCTATTTCTCCTTCAAATCTCAGCTGAGATGTTAGTTCCTTGACAAGCCTTCCCTGCTTGCCAAGTTGGGTAGGGGATGGTTAAATTGTTCAAGATAGCCGTTATTATGCTACATCACAATTATTTTCCCCACTTGAGTCTGAGTATCTTGTGCTAAAGAGAACTTGGTGTCTTTTCAGTGTCTATTTCTAATGCCTAGACCAGCTCCTATCACTTAGTAGAAACTCAATGTACATTTGTTGGGGTTGCCTTCCTAGGCAATCAGCCAGGTGACAAATACGCTCTGTCCTTGAGTGGGCATGAGAACCTGATTAGCGAGGTTGCCCTAAGGATCTTTATCCAAGTTAGAAGTTGGATGGAGGTTGTAAATAGAGGTCTGTGGGTGTCCCAGTGGACGAGTGACAACTATTATATATTTATATAATCAGTACTAACTGAATAGACTAGAGAAAATGAGCCTGGAACCTTAAAAGCCCTCCTCTGGCCAGTCTAATCAATGTAAACACTGTCCAAACCATCACTTAACTGGCCACCTGGAAATACCTAATCTCCCAAAGGATGCACTGGCAGCTAGAACTGAAGAAATTTTCCATCATCAGTGAGTGTTTGTTTTTTTTTAAATCCTTTGTTCCAATGACAAGAATATAAAAGTACACAATTCTCTGTACAAATGACAAGAAGATAAAAGTCTGAATATGATATGAAGTCCATATCTTATTATGCATTACATTTTAATTAGAGAGAATGCTAAGTTAATAATGTGGAATTTTTGTGTAGGAACTGCTACTATTATCAATAAAACTACAACACTGAAATAAAATTATAGAAAAGGAAATATCATACCTTCGTAAAGAATTTGCATGAAGCTCAGAAGGAGCAAATAATGAGGAATGAAAGAAGTCCTTGTTATTCTGTAATTTCTATGATCTGCCAAAATGTCAAATAATCCATTTAGTCAATCAGAAAATTAAAGAACGCGGCAAACCTCAAGGTAGTTTGAGATTACAGCTGTGCCAAGTACTTCAACTATAGCATGAATCTATATCACAATAGCAATTACTTAATGACTTGTTTTTCTATAACTTTGTTGATGCACAAATACAACTTAGGTTTCAAATTAATTGTGGCTTCTCTCCTATTTGAATCTTGGGTACTTCAGTTGATGCTGTTTACACACATTCTTTCAACTTGTGCTTTTTTTTTTTTTTTTGCGGTACGCGGGCCTCTCACTCTTGTGGCCTCTACTGTTGCGGAGCACAGGCTCCAGACGCGCAGGCTCAGTGGCCATGGCTCATGGGGCCAGCCACTCCTTGGCATGTGGGATCTTCCCGGACCGGGGCACGAATCTGTGTCCCCTGCATCGGCAGGGGGACTCTCAACCACTGCGCCACCAGGGAAGCCCCAACTTGTGCTTTAATGAATCACTTTTATAGGGAAACCACATCTATTTAAAAGAAACCCTTGCTATGTTTTAGCCAAAAAATTTAATTATAATCTTCAAATCTTTCTTAGAATGTGGTAAGATCAAGCTTTGGAGGGGATGTGAGGGTTTTGAAAAGAAACATGAAATACTCTGATAACCCAGGATGGGGAAATCACTCACTCAATTATTCAGCAAATGTTGAGTACCTGCTAGATAATAGGTCCTCTGGTAAGTTGCTCCAGGAAAACAGAAGCAACACCAGATAAAGCCCTTTCTTTCACAGAGCCTAAGTTATATTTGGGGATAAGAACATTAATTAATTACACAATGAATAATTACAAACAGTCAAAATTCCTGAAAAAAAGGCAAACACTTCTGTGGGAATATGTAACAGATGAACCTGATCTAGCACGGGAAGTTGGGGAGGTGGCGTATGGGAGGAGGACAGTCTAAATTTTGAGTAGACGTCCCTTCCTAGAAAGGTGGAGGTGGAGCAGTGAACTGGAGAGCCTTCCAGATGGAGGCAGCCATGAGTGTAAACAGGTGGGAAAGTACAAACTTGTTTAAAGGACTGAGGGACACGAAGGAGAACAGAGTGCACAGAGCAATGGAGAGAGGGAGGCCAGGGGCCAGATCCTGTAGTACTTTGGAAGGCATGGTGATGACTTTGGCCTTTCTTCTAACAGCATTGGAAAACACTAAAAAGGTTTTAAGAAGCAGAGGAAGTTGACATGTCAGTCTTGAATATGAAGAGCTATGTCTGGCTGTGCTGTGAGACTGGAGACCCAGAGAGGGTGGAGAATAGGTTGGAAATGCCAAGCTGCAGGCTACTGCAGTCATTCTGGCATTTGACCTTGGGTCGTGGCGGCGGGGTCAGAGAAAAGTGGATGGAATCAATAGATACATAAAAGATATAACTTGAAATTAGAAATGGGGTGGGGGGAGGGATAAATTAGGAGTTTGGGATTAGCAGATACAAACTATTATATATAAAATAGATAAACAACAAGGTCCTACTGTATAGTACAATCAATATCTTATAATAAAGTATAATGGAAAAGAATATAAAAAAGACTCTATATATACAGGTATATATACACACACACACACACACATATGTATGTGTATATATATATATTTATATTTATATATATAT
>NW_006794332.1:732200-735205 GCF_000442215.2 Lipotes vexillifer | reverse complement strand
GGTAATGACCTATAAGGGAAAGAAATCCGAAAAAGAATATATATATATATATATATATATATATATATATATATATATATATATATATACATCTGAATCACTTGGCTGTACACCAGAAACATAACATTGTAAATCAATTATACTTCAATTTAAAAAAAGGAAATGGGGTAAGAACTATACCAAGGATTATTCCTGGATTTCTACTTTATGCAATGGATATAATTCACAGATATTGGAAACTGTGGAGGAGGCCCAGGTTCAGGGTAGAAGAAAACTAATTTGTTTTGAACGTGTTGCAAATGATATACATTTGAAACACCCTAGTGGATGTAGTGGAAGGTAGTTATGTATATGGATTTGGAACTAAGAGAAGAGATAGGCAAGAAGTTATGAAGCCACAGGCCTAAAGAGGTTTACCTAGGGAGAGAAGAGGAAAAGACCCAGGCCCAAATCTTGAGTAACTTCATACTAAATATTAAAAAGCCGACAAAAGAAATGGAGCCGTAGCCAGAGATATAAAAGGGAAAATAGGATATTGTGTCATAGATGTCAACAGAAGAGAATATACATGTTTAAAAGGCTCTGATCAACAGGCTAGATCACTATGGAGACGTCAGTAAAATGAGAACTGAAATAGCCCCTTAGATTCAGCTACATGGAGGTTATTGGTGACCTTAACAAGAACTGTATACAGATATGAGTCATGGGTTATAAGCAAAAGCTGTAGTGAACTGAGAGTAAGTAGGAGGTAGGAAGGAGGAGATGGTGATTATAATCATAATAATATTGGCTACACTTGTCTAACATTTACTATGTTCCAGGCACTATTTTAAGTTATAATTCATTTAGCTCTTACAACAACCCATAAGGAGCACCCTGTGGTTTTAGTGTTCCTCCCTAGAGAGGTTAAATAACTTGTCCACCCAATGACAATTCTCTGAGAAAGTTTGGTGCATGTAGGAGAGGTGAGATTTATTTAGGAAAGTAGTTGGAGGGGTTGACTTTAAAAACCTGGTTTGTTTTTGCAGCCACAGGAAAATGTATTTCTATCCCATCAAAGAAATGGAGATATGGCTCCCGTTTTATTTTTTATTTTATTTTATTATTATTATTATTTTTGCCATACGCGGGCCTCTCACTGTTGTGGCCTCTCCCGTTGCGGAGCACAGGCTCCGGACGCGCAGGCTCAGCGGCCATGGCTCACGGGCCCAGCCGCTCTGCGGCATGTGGGATCCTCCCGGACCGGGGCACGAACCCGTGTCCCCTGCATTGGCAGGCGGACTCTCAACCACTGCACCACAGGGAAGCCCATGGCTCCCGTTTTATACCCACCAGGAGAAATGGCGTTGCATGTCCCAAACACGGTTCAGTAGATACTGAGCCCTGCTCAGCTAGCCAAGGAGGAGCAGATTGGAAAATGCTTTGTGTAAACAGTTATCATCCTTAGACTAAGAAGTCCTTTTAATTTTTATCTTTACATCTGTGTGACAGCAGAAGGAATGACTGGACTTTTTTTTTAAGGTGTGTAAATCAGGGAGTAGGAGAGTATCAGAGAATGGGAGAGTTTTAGGGTATTCAGGAAGTTGTGGCCTCCCACCTCTGAAACCAGGATTAAATGTTGCGTCTCCAGGACACCTTTTCTGATCCCCCAAATGGAGCCCTCCATATACCCACTGAGCCCCAGCATCCCTGTTCATAACCCTCATTCTACTTTGACCACAGGTTCTGTCTGTGTCTTCCCCCAGTGCCATTAGTCCCCACTGAGGACTGCGCCTGCCTTGCTCTTGGCAACGTCCCATCCCCTGGTACGGGGCTTGGCATATGAACCAGTGAATGAACTTAAAATCGCCAAGTTCCATTTCAAGTGAAATTACATTTTTGCCATTTTGTGTCAATTTCCAAACTAATAACCCTCTAGATGCTACATCTCCAAAGTGCTGTATTTCACGAAAGCATTTCTGTTTATGTATCTCTTGAGCTGAGCCCCAAAACCACCCGGAGTAAGGATGGAAATTATCCCAGGTTACAGATGAGGAACTTGGGTCAAGAGAGCGAGTGACCTTCACATGCTCACACATCTAGCCAGGGGCAGAGTTGGGCCCTCCAATTGTGATTCTACTGTCATGTTCGCTAGCCATCATCGGACAAGGTACTCTGTGAATACAGAAAGCTCCTCGTGTGGATTGCAAAAGGATGCTGAGTCACTTTGAAATATCTGCTCCAGCACTCTCCTTTATTCTTGGTGTCACCTGCCCTAACAGAATTAGGTTACAGACCTTCATCAACTGCACTCTTTACACAAGGAAGTGGGGGAGGTCTGGAAAGCCTCCCCAAGGCACCCAGGGACCCTCGGCACCCTGCTTCCCTCATGTGAGGCAGGAAGCTCACTGCTTAGGTACTCAGAGGACATTTAGCCCCGTTAAGGCCCGCTCTGCCCTTTCTAGCATCATTTTGACCTTTAGCAAGAATTATGGGAAAATGTTGGCAACAACAGACAGAAAACAGCAGCTGGGGTGGCTCGGGGCGTGGAGTGATGGGGGACAGGGTCACAAATCCTCTCTTTCCTGGGCAGGCTCAACCATTAGAGGAAATGAGGAAGGGTGTGTGTGTGTGTGTGTGTGTGTGTGTGTGTGTGTAGGGTGGGCTGGGCAATCACTCCAATCCCAATCCTCTGAGAAGGAGTAGGGGATCCTATAGAATCACCATATACAAGACATAGAAGGGTTTGGAGCTGAAACACAATATCTCAACAACTGGCACACCTGGTGTGAGTCATGCCCTGGGGTTGAGGATGGACACCAGGGACATAATGAGAATATGTGAAAAGCAGCCGGTGAATCACAATCTCTCAGCCTCTCAGTTTCTAAATCTGAAAAAAAAAAAAATGAGGACAAAAACTTCCTGGTGAGATTGCTGAGAGGATTTATCAAGATGATGTCTATAAACGACACGGCCTGAAACAGGCTGGTGGATTATTGTTGTTTTGAGTTTCTGTGCACCTTGAA
>NW_006794332.1:709638-732066 GCF_000442215.2 Lipotes vexillifer | reverse complement strand
AAAGAGAGTGTAGAAATGGAGTGAGAGGGAATGAAGTTTTGAATATCTAAGAAAAGGTTATTAACTAGACTTGAGAGGGCCTAGCTGCTGACAGATGTTGGGGGTCCGTTGGCTTTAAAGATTTGGATTTGATAAAACTGTGGAAAATATTTATTGAAATTATTTCCTATAATCTAAATAAGAAGGGGCCATAACTAAGAAATACATATTTAAAGTAAAAATAAAATTTTCAAAATCACGAGTGTCACTTGTTTCAAGTCTGGTTTCTTTCAGGGGAGCCTCACAACTTTCTGCCCTTGAATTTAAAATAAATCTGTGCTCCTGAAACAAACTGATAGGCCCACATGTACACATCTATCCCACACAGCTATGGTAAGTGACTATTAAATCCATTCTTTCTGTTTCCCTTTGGAAGTTTCCTGTCAGTTTGAGCTATTTGTTTATTTTACCTGGGCTCCTACATTTTCTTGGGGGATATTAATGCCTATCAGTAAATAATAGTGTATTCTCCATAAATAGTTTGGAATTTCAGAATTCCTCCATTTAGAGGAGGCACCAAAGTCAAGACATATATTCACATACAAGTGCTTTTTATCAGGACACAGTGCCCTATTTAAGCTATCAATTGACTCATCCCTCAAGATCTTTCTGGAATAAACAGAGCTCTATTAATTATTCTTGTTGACCATGGATGTTAAGCACTGTTTGATCTTCACTTATGGCACTCTTGGAACAATTCAATCCATGAATAAGGTAAGAACACCTCATCTGAAAAGAGATCTTACGAAGGCATATACATTTAAGAAAAAAAATACAGGACCAGTTTTGAGAGTTTTAAAGGAACGGCAAAATACAATTCTAAGATTTTCATTAGTGTCCATTTCTCTAGAGAGAAATGGGAGATTATATGTGTCTATACATGAGATAGCTGTCTTCAAAGGTGCATAGATTTTTATCAATGTACGAGCTGGTTTGAATAGTCATTCCCACAGTGCCCAAGTGATAATTTCGTGTTAGCTCAGAGAAGCACAAAACATTCTTCTTTGGTAAAAAAAAGACCAGTTACCTAATTGTTTTACTTATATTCAAAGAAATGCAGCAAATACTACTCGTTTCTTGGATGTCTTGTAACTATGAAATTCAGAAAGAAGGTAAATGTGAAGGGGCCAGATTGTGCAAGAGAGACTGAGATAAACAAAGGATTCCAGAACAAGTTAACACAGCCAGTAGTACAGGTAGTTCAAGTTAAAAATTATATCCTACTCACCATAAATATCACTAATGTCTCAACATCAAGAGTTACTCTTGTGGACATTTTGACATGAATTTTAATGAGGAACAGGTAGACACCGATAGCTCAGAGGTAGCATGGTATACTCTGATTCCTGTGAGCTGACTCACTGTTTTCACATATTTTTAGGTGCTGACCTGAGAGCCAGCAGCCCTGTGTCCCTCACTCCCAGCCTTGCTTGCAACCAACAGGATGATCTCGGAAATTCACTGTTCCTGTGTATAACAGAGGAATTGGAAAATATAATTTCTGACTTCCTTCCATTTCTAAAGTAATTTCTTTCATTCTAGATCTAGAATCAAAGTTCAAAATGTAAATAAAAATAGCACAATTTGACATTCTCAGGAGGAATCAATCAAAAGAACTGAGAGAGCAAGGGCATCTGGTTAACTTGGTAGAAATCAGTGTGATGCTGCTCAAAAAAAAGTCAAACAAAAATTTTCTGACATTTTCCTTCTGCTTGGAGTGTGGATTGGTACAACATGCCTGGAAAGCAATTTGGTAATAGAAATAAAGAGCCATAAAGACGCCCATTAACTTCTAACTCAGTAATTCCACAACTAAGAACTTTTCCTAGGGAAGAATTTGGATTAAATTTGACGGACAAAGATGCGCATCACACTATTACTTATAAGAGGGGAAACTGGAAAAGTAAAATTTTTGTCTTACGAGAAGATAACGCTTAAAGTGTGGTTAATTTGAATGATGAGAAATACAAGTGATTCTTTGCTGTTAGGATATATATTGTCAGTATCTTGACACACAGATGCCAGGAAGTGCCCGATGAAAATTACTTTGAACAAATATTTGAGTGCCTACTATGTGCAGACATGATTCTAGACTCTGGTGATGAAGCAGTAAACAAAAGAGACAGATCCATCCCCGGGCCTCCTGGAGCTTATGTTCTAGTGAGGAAAAGCAATCGATCCATTTTTAAAGATCAGGTAAATAGGTAGTATATTAGATAATGAAAAGTGTTATCTATGGAGAAAAGTGAATCTGGATAAGGTGGTGGGAGTATGGAGAAGGAGGGGACTTATTATTATTTTTTTTATTGAGGTAGAGTTAATTTACAATGTTATGTTAGTTTCAGGCATACAGCAAAGTGACTCAGTTGTGTATGTTATATATATATGTTTTATGTATATATATGGGACTTATTATTTTATAGGGCATAGTCACTTGAGAAGTCTCACTGATAAAGAGACTTTTGAGCAGAGACTTGAGGCAACGAGAGGGTGAGACCTGTAGATTTCCAGGAAGAGGGTTTTAGGTACAGGGAATGGCAATTTCAAAGACTCTGCAGTAGAAGTTCATTTGGTATATTCAGGAAATACAACAAAATCCACAAGGCTGGGCTGGGTGAATGAGGGGCAGGAGATGACGTCAGAGAGGACAAATGCAGACCTGGTGGAGCCCTGTGGGTTACAATAAGCACTTTGAACTTGATTCAGCAAGCAATTAAGTCATCGATATTTATTGAGCCCTCTTTGTGTAACCTGATTTGGGATGACCAATAAGTTACTTATATATTCCCTATTAAAACATGTTCCCAGAATATTTTTATGTCTCTTGGCTAGAAAGTGTTACTTCGTCATGCCTAATTAAACATATGAAAGAGAAAAGAGCTGATGGAATGAAAGAATGAACCATGAGGGCTGCTAATATTATTACCTTAAACCAACCAGTTTATTTTATATTCATCTCGAGGACGACTGAAGGTGAAAAGAAAGGTGAGGAGATCTGGCAGCAGATTGTCACATGTCTAGGGGGTCTGTTTCATGGAATGTTGTGAAGGGCAGAGCCATCCAGTAGCATCATGAAAGATCTCTTCAAACCCCATCCCCCTCCACCCTTTGACCACCAGTGTTTCAAATCCAAGGACAGTTTAATCTATAAATACAGGGTCTGGGGTAGCTCTTTCTGGAGTAGCTATGCTTGGGAGATCCGGTTCCAAGAATGGTTTAGAGATGGAAGACCTGAAGCTCGTGACCAAGAGGGTCATGTTATTTGGTGCTCACTGAGGTCCTGGGCTCTGTTCTCCTGTGAACACCCCACTCTGATCCAGAGCTAGTGATGAATCTCCCGCTCAGTCATGCCTGACATGCAGGTGTGAGTGACTTTGGTCATAAAGATAGGCAGGTGAGAGTGTGGGTCAGCATAAGTCCGTTCTCACTCGGGCAAAAACTCAGAGTACATGCCTACTTGGCAAGGTCCAAATTGTGACTAAAAAGATGAGGCTTTGCTATTTGAACCATGGCTTCAGAGTGCCTGGGGCTATCCAAGGAACAAGAGAAGAATTCTGAACTCTTTATTTCACCAAATAGGAGGCCTTATAATTCCATAGCACCATTTTGGGATTTGAATGTATAGGGCAATGTGTAGCTTTTCTTAAGCTGCCCAAATCCAGATCCCATAGATATTATCCTCCATTGATTAATATAATATTGTTGGTGAAACCTCTGATGAAGTGAAACTTCTGATAAAGATATGGGAAGGAAACAAAGTGAGAAGGATTGTTCTGCCCCATATTCACACTCTCATTCTTTTCTCATGCTCTTGCCTCCTGCTTGTGCCATGACCACTGGTGAGACAGAGCTTTACTCATTCACTTGTTGAGTGAAATCGCTCTTCATCGCAGCATTTTGTTCCACTTGACATAGGAATAGACTGCGAGATTTACTGTCAAACAATCACCCTGAAAGGCTTGTGACAGATTCAATATCCGGAGCTTTGGGGGATGCTGAACCCTTCTTGCAGGCAACCGCTTTTGCACAAGTTGCCTCATAGTTACAGCAAGTACTGGAGTTTCAAGACAACGATACAGGAGGGGAAAGACTGGGCAAATACATGGCCATCCTTGAAATCAGAGGCATGCTGGTAGTCTAGACTTGCCTCTCTCACATGGGTAAGAGTTAAATGCAGCCCACTGGGATTCACTGGGATTCAGCAGTAATTAATTAATCTAAGTGTGTCCGTTAAAATCTACTATCTGTTTCTAATGGCACTTGTGAAGATACTTAGAAGTAAATATGTGTTCCAGGGTTGAATACTTCATATGTTGGAAAAATTTCCAAGAAATGCTCACTTGAGCTTTTCATAAATTCCTTGATAAATTAATTTTTAAGTCCTTGACTCTTGCCTTTGGAAATTTGGCTGATGTCCTAAATCCTGACATAGATCTTTCCCTGATTCTAGGGAACTTTCCATGCTCTGAATGCTTAATTTTGTATATGTCACTCATTACATTTTATCTTGAATGTCCTAGTAGTATCTGCCCTACTCCAGAATTACACTCTTGTAGTAGACCTTTAACTGAGTGCGTATGCCCTACTTTCCCAACCATACAGTCTATATCTTATGGTGATATGGCCTTTGCTTCTTTATTTCCCCCCCGCCACCTTCTTCCTTCCTCTCCTTTCTCATTAATTAATCCACTAATATTTGAGTAATTACTAAGGATCAGGGATATTACCAGGATCTGGATATACAGGAGTAAGAATGAGGTTTAAGGAACAAACTCAGTTATAATAAAAGAACTCTGGATACAAATATGGTGTCACAGATTTTCACTATACTCTATTTTTTATAGCAATACACTTATATTATTCTGTAACTGTTAAAGTTTCAGCATTTGTGTACTTGTGAAGTCCTTTTACTTATCCACAGTTATTCTATAGACTTTAGTGATAAAGTCTGTTATAATTTCTGTACGTTTAAAAGTTATACTAGCATCAAAGTTACAACTAAATTGATCAGTTTCCCCAAGCACACTGATATGCAAATGAAGGGAGGACAGAGTTCTCCTGGTAGTACCAGTGGGCTGTTTCGAAGGAAAAGGCATCATTTATCTTTCTGGAGCAGCCCAGACATTTTCAGAGCACAGGCTAAAATCCCATTGTGTGGAGGAAATGGAGAGGCAAAAGATAACAAAAATAAGTTTTATTGGAATTCTCATTGGAAAAAAATACAGAAAACTAGTAAAAATGAGTAGAGGTCAATAGTCAATATTAAAACAATCAAGCAAAAATAAATATACAGAAAACAGTCAGTGAAAATAGGTCAATCATCATTAAAACAGTTCAAGGAAAAAAATTAAACTATTGATCCAACAGAGAGATTTCAGCCACATGTGGAAAGGAGGCAACTAGGCATTCTTTTTTTTTTTTTTTAGTTGTTTGCTTGTATTTTATTAGGCACTCTAGTCTTTTCTCTCTAAAAGGGGCTGGTTTTAGACTAACATCTGAGGGGAGAGGGGGAGAAAAGGGAACAAAAGAGGGAAGAGAGAGAGGATGGGGAAAAGGTAATATTTCATGAACTGTTTTTTGACATGCTAAATGCTTTGTTAGGCACTGGTATGCCCAACGCTCCTTTAATCCTTACAATATCCCCCTGAGGTGCATTACTTCTCCACATTTTAAAGATAAAGAGGCTCACAGAGCTTAAATGACTTGCCCCAGTTCCTGAAGTTGAAGTGGCAGAGAGATTAGAACCCAACTCTGCTCCAAAGCCCCCCTTTCCTCTGACACCCAGAGTTTCTCCACTATACTACACCTGTAAAGCGGGAAACAACTCTCAGTGGCTCCATGGATCGGAGGAGGTGTGGCTCTAGCCCACCCAATGTCTACCTTTTTTGGAGCTTGGGAGTAGAGCAATCTGGACCGCATTTCCAAGAGGGCAAATCTGATTTGACTATTTCTTCTTTGTTTCAGAAGAAAGACCACATCAGGAGGAAGGAGGCATGGGGGGACCAAATGCTGCCTCCCAGATTGGCGGGTTATAAATAGTCCCCCTAGAGCACATTCGTTAATAGAAAACGGAGAAAAATATATGATAAACAGAAATGTGCAAACCCAAATGTGCATGTAAATCAATGATTACAAAGATGAATCAACTCTTGTAACCTAAATTCCTTAGCTGTCAAAATCTCAGGATAAAGAAACTCAAAGAAACACCACACATGTAGCAAAGCTATACGCTAAATCATTTCTCCACGTTCACAGCTCCACAGGCTAACGTTTTCTATACTGACGGCCCCTTCTTAGTTGATGATTTTTCACAATGTATTTCATGGCTTCCATCCCTACATGAGACTTTATTACTATCACATAGGAATAAAAAGCCATAAAGCACTAGAGTGAATTTATCTTGGTCGGATGCAAAACTTATTTTCTTCACATGACTTCACCACCATTTCAAAGCTAACCAATCATTTCATGCTATTTTAAGGAACATTTTAAACTACACATAAGTGACAGGAAGCACACTTAGATTGTGACATCACAAATTAACAAGATTTTACCCTTCAACGACATGCTTAGCTACAAGGACCAGGAAACAAGACCAGAAGACACTCAGCAACACTCAACCACTGAATTCACCAAAAACAAAGGACATTGGGGACAATTCCTGGAGAAAAGCTCATTACTTTGACATTGGACTTGGAAACACATGAGGAAAGACAGAAGACAGACAAACCACTGATACAAACTGAAACCAGCGGGGTTATTTCAAGCCTCTGGCTTCAACTTTTTCCCTAGGAAGCATTCTTTCATACCCACTGCCAGCTTTTAGGCTTTTCATGTTGGAGCAGGTGGGGAGGAGGGCCTTAGCACCTGCTTGCACTAAGTCAGCATTAAGCCTTCTACACCTAAATAACAAAAAAGAAAGAAAAAAAGAAGGAAAACCTATAGCATGGTAAGGGACCACAAGTGCTACCATCTACAGACCTTCGTGAGGCTGACACCATCCCCCTCCCCCAGCTACGGAAGCAAATATCTAACTATGCCAGAAACGATACTGTGCACTAAATCCCTGTGATCTAAGTAACTCCGGTGCAGAGTCCAAGAACATTCTTTATGCTGATTAAAGTGACCTTGCTTTTGGCATTAGTAATACACTTAAAAGGGGCCACACTGAAACCCAATTCTCTGGGACCACTGAAAACTCAATGCCTTCAGTTCCCATGGATTTTCTGGCCTCTCAAAAATAAACTTGGAGTGCCTACTCACCAACTCCCAAAACAGCATCCCAGACTCTTAAGCCCTGCCCTCCGCTTTGTGAAAAATATCGTATTATTCAAATTCAAATAAAAGAAACAAGCGCCTGAGTTTCACGTTAGGAGTAAGGTCTAGGCAAGCTCTTCCAACCTAGGGGTTAGGAGAATTAAATATTGCTTTATGTGACTCACAGGGACAGAACTGGAAATAGTTAAGTGAAAGGAAGTGCAGACATAAATTCAGTTATCATGCATGAAACATGCAAATGATTTAAGCACTGCACCTGAAACTCTAGTTTATATTCATTAATCTCAGGTTGCACTTTTGAAGGAGAAAGACTTGCTAACTGGGTCCAGATTAATGCACTCCCAAACCTCTCCAATTTGTTTTCAGGTGAGGGTTAAATGAGATGTTTTAAAATAAACACAGCTACTCCTCTGTTTCCACCTCCCATCCCCCTCCCACCTCAACCTCCACCCCCCAGCTGCCTCACACCCTCTACCACATCCCTCTTCCCTGTAGGAAAGGAATTTAAAAGCCCTAACATTTTCCTTCTGAAGATGCATTGGAAGAATGACCTTGTCTCTTAGCCTTTTCAATACTATCCCTTTCCCCACAAGCCACCAAACTCCAGAAAGAGAATCAGTCACATCTTCAGTCCTGCTGGTGCCTAGCAGAGGCAGCAAGGATGTACCCAGATGGGCAAGCAGCCTCGCGTGTCCACGGACAGCAGTTCTTTCTACACATTTGGGCCTGAGTCCTTGGACCAGTAAGTACTGAAGGGTGGTTTCAAAGAGTCCCGGCACATGCTTGCTTGAGGCCAAAGTTGCTGCAGGTTGGCATGGTGATCCTGTGACTCAGTTATGTGGGGAACTAGGGAAGTGGGAGCCAATTTGGGCTTTTTGTTTCCTGCTCTTCCTCTGAGGCTCCCTCTGCCAGCACACACTGGTCTACAGCAGAGGACCCTTGAAGGGTCTTTCGAAAGGATCCCTCGCTTTCCCTCTCCCTCCTCCCCAGCAAAATTACCCTTAAAACTAGAACATTATTTACTTGATTGTTTATTTAAGATATTAGTTTGGGATATCAAGAAATAACATGTTTTAGGGAGAATGTTGTCTTGTGAATAACAGAGTTTTGAAAATAGTAAAATATGCTTTTCTTGGTTTCTTTTGGACCTGATCTTCAGAAAAATAGAGCAAAGGAAGAGGAACTATGGGCTGCTGCTGGGAATAGACTCAGGCACAGAGGTGGACAGAAGGGATCCTCCCTGAAAGAGCAGCCCATCAAGGAGTTAAACCAGGCACAAGAAAGAAAAAAGGCCTTCAAACTTCATACTGAGCGCAGTGTTTAATTTGAGTCATGCTCTGCCCAAAGGGAAAAGGTGAGTCTCATCACTGAGCTCATACTGTCCTCCTGCTTCGCCTTCTGTATGAATTGAAAATTCAGACCGACCATTCATCATGATGTGACACGATCATCTTTCTCCTGGTCCCAAAATCAAAGGAAAGCCTCGGATCACACCTGAGAACCTGCTGGCTGGCCAGTCCTCCCCGCCTACGTGCACAACAGAGAGGAGACGAGAACAAGGGCACATACGCACACAGAGACGGAGATTGCCGGACAGGCACTCACACAAATACACACAGCTAGCTATTCACAGCCACGGGCTCAGCAGCCTCCCGGCCCCAGTGGGTTGCTGCATATTTGCAGATGTAAAATTAGTCACAGTAAATAACAACAAGGACGAGACTGGTATCAAATCTGTCACCAGCCTGACAAATGCTCTAAGCGCTCTTAGCTGGGAAGGACACTTAAGATGGTCATTGCTCCTAAAAGAGAAAATGATTATACGCTACCCAAACCCTAAGTACAAGCTAAAGATATTCACCTCATGAAGCCATTCCTCAACTAGCCCCTTGGCACTTGCTGGAATTATTCGCAGCACGAGCTTTACTTTCTCATTTTCTGCTGACTCCATGTGGGTAATTCGTTGCTCATGATTAAAAGTGAGCTGGGCAGATCCTTCAGAGCGTGGCTTAAGGTGTGGCGGGGCTCCGAGTGCATCCTTTGTCTAAGGCAGGTTGCTAGTAATTCATCAGTGGACCGACAGGCAGGCTGGGGGAATATTCAGGCACCTAAAATAATTTTTTAAAGGCAAACTTCATAGATATCTTTATATAAACATATTTTTACAATAAAACATGCAGTTGACAGATGAAATGAACTGTTTACCTTGGAAAAGAATAGGCAGGCTTTTCTCTTCCAAATAATCACTCCGGCCTTTCTGAATGTCATCCAAAAGCGATTCTGCCTTCTTCGACTTATCCAGCATCTGAGGCTGAGAGATAACCCTCGTAGCACTGGCCTCCTCCTCTGGCCCCTTCATTATTAGCCTCCTGGTGGGTGAGATAGAATACAGTGAATGTAATAATCGTACCTCACACAACAGGCTCGCTCGCTCTTTTAAATGGAAAATCCCCTTATTACAAAACAAGGGGTGTTCTTTTTCTTCTACCTTTAAGTAGGACTGCCACATTCATTGCTTTTTACAAAAACGCAGCTGCTTTTTAAGCTACAGATAAATAGAATCTGCTAGGCGGTAATTCGACTCAGTCCGAATGCATTATTTTCTAAGACACTTTGGCGAGGGGCTTTTCATTATAAACTGGAATGAACAAGAAAAGTCCTTTTCTCCTCTAATTATGAATGTGTTTTGTTTCCTACTATTAACCTAAAATGTCAGATTGATCCTCTTCTTCCTTTTCTGCAGCCAGTTCGATAAATCAACATTTTTTTTCTGGAAAATTAGAGGACTGATGATTAGGTCTTCACGGACTCCAATGACAAAAATAAAAATAGCACAAGGGAGAGGCAAATGCAAGTGCTGTGACCATAAATAAACACAATGAAGGGGCCCTCTGATGTCCAAAGTAAGGAAACCTGTTTTGGCACCGAAAATTAAGATAAAAGGGATTTACTTGTTAATTTCATTTTTTTTAAAAAAATTAACTTAATTTTAGTAAAATTCAGGCTTTCCAGGCCTTTTCCTAAAGTTGACCTTACACTGATGCACCTAAAAAGATAGAAAGTAGAATAAAGATAGAATAAAACAGTAACATTTCTATATAGAGTGCCCGGACCTCCGGTGTTTGTTGTGCCCTTGTAATGTGTAATCTTTGGTAATTTTGCCAGTGTTCTCCTCACTTCTGAAAGCAATGCAGTGAGGAATTAAAACAGAAGAGGAAACACTGTGATAAAGTGTATTCAATTTGAATTTCTGCTGACATCACTTTAAGCCCAAAGATAAACACAGAAAAATGGTGAGTTCCTAATAGTATCAAAAGGCAGTCTAGAAACTCCATTAGCCTAGGTGTTGGTTTAATTTTGATCCCAATGTTGATATTTCTGACTACAGTATTACAATAGGCCATCGTGGCTATTCTCTATGTCTATATGGATATATTGCCTTGCCATGGAGAGGAAATCCCCCAGCGTATCAGTGGGGTTCCAATTAAGGAATAATAAATACTGCTGAACCCCGACAATAAGTGGAGATTGCCACTAGGTCACAGAAGCACAGGCAGGGGCCCCTACTCAGTCTACAGATTTAAAGCCAATGCTGTCATTTCCCTTCCTTCAGCAGTAATGGAAAGCAAAGTGTTGAAGATGAACTGTGTCTGGCAGATCATTTCAGAACAATCTATTCCTGTTTGTTTATATTATTTTGAGTTTATTTCCAATAAGGGTGACAGTGGGAATCGGAGGGGCCTTGTGCAAAACATAAAGGCTTTCATGGAAGATCTCTGTACTGGGATCACATGCATTTTCAAGAGACCTCAGAGAGACAGAGACGGAGAGAGACAGACAGACAGACAAACCTTGAAATCATATTTCCATCTAAAGCCATGCTGCCTTTCTTGTGTAGCCCTGTTTGAAATTTTTTCAAGGGGCTTATTTATTTCAAGTGAGATACCAAAATTTCAGAACACCCGCTCTAGGAAGAAATATATTTGCCGTGAACAGTGGTGACAGAGCTTTTGAGATTCTACCACTTGGCTTAGATTTGAATCAATTTTCTGCCTGATATGCCAGGGAGAAATGAGGCCCCGTCAGGTTGCTGGCCTTGGCATCAGAGAGCAAGTGGAGCTGTGGCAACACAAGCCCAGTTTACGCAGAATAAATAACCGAGCCCCTTCACAGAGAAACAAATTAAAGTACATCAGGCATCACCGTAAGAATGAAATGTCATCCTTATGTGTCGATATTGTCATTGAGCTAAGGCCACAATAACAAGCCTGCTTTGGCAATCAAGAATATTTATTTTTGTAATATTGAGATGTGAAGAAAATAGAAGAAGAAAAAAGATCTTGGTTGTATATTTGAAGGAATTCAGTTTCCTAGATATCCTGATTTAGAAAGATTACATTTATAGAAGTAGGTTTTACTGGATTACTCACAAAAATAGCTTTGAACTTCCGCTTTCTGCATCCATCCTTTCATCCTGGTAAATCATTACCACAGATGAAAGATAGATTAGACAAGGTTGAACGTGAGCTTGTGAGGACAGACAGCATATGATCACCATCTTCTGCCTCTGTATTATTATTTTAAGGTAATAAAAATTACCTTATGTATAAGGTAATTTAAGCCACTAGCCAGAACGCTTGGCTCTTATTAAACTTTCAGAATAATTATATGTGTAGCTCTAATGAAAGCAACTCTATGACGATGGAGAGAAGAATGGCTGTCTTGTTGAAGACACAGTGGGGCAGTGCTTTACCGTTTTGGCCTCATTTCATTCCTTCTTTGAGAAAAGAATAGGAGAAGGAAAAGCAGAGAAGAAAAAAGGAGGAAGAGGTGATAGAGGAGGAAAAAATGTCAAAAACTCACTGAGTTCAGTAAATGAATTCTTTTCCATATAAAAATAATTCTCTACATACAGTGCCCCTGCCACTTACAAGCAAACTCAGTTTTAACCATTCTAAGCCTCACTTTCGGCCCCTGTAAATCAAAGATAGTTGTGCCTGTCTTATGGGGCTCCTAGGAAGATTAAGGGAGGCTGTGAGTTATCAATGACACACCTGGTAGATAGCAGTCAATACGGAGCAGCTGTTAGTATTCACAGCACTGCTAACTAGACACTAGACTATTCATTCCCCTTGTGCCTCTTTACCTGGAGGTTCCTGATTAGCTCCCAAACCATTCCCCCAAACTCTAAGAACACTCAGCAAAGCAAAATAACTCATTCCAAATGAAGCCTGGCACACCCTCGCTCCTTTCTTTCACCAGACTCAAATCACTTTACACTTTCAGTGGAAGGGCTGGACATTGATTTTGTTTTAACTCCAGGTCCTGAAGGGTAGGAAAGATGGTTTATTTAGAAGTGGGGAAAAGGAGGCACCAAATGTGTAATAAGCAGAGCTAGTTGGCTAAGCTACTCTGTTTTGATTTTCACCCTGACCGGGGATCGAACCCAGGCTCCCTGCATTGGAAGTGTGGAGGGTCTTAACCACTGGACCGCCAGGGAAGTCCCTAAGCTACTCTTGTTTTGAAAGTGTTTTTCAATAGAGTCAAGTTTCCAATTTGCTGAGATATCATTGCCAGGGAGAAACTGGAATCCATTTGGTTTTGGAGTTGTTGCCTTCTGACCCCAAATTCAAGTTATCGTGCACTCCTCACACATGGCTGCACACATACATGCAGATGTGCACACACCTGACACGCACCTGCATTAACAACCTATCAGGTGTATGCAGCTGCATTCAAGGAACAGACCTGCTCTAGTTACCTCCTCTGCAAGTCTTCATTCTTCCCCAGCTAGTGATAAAAATCACGGTGCTGCATTGCAAATGCGAGGTCATCTGATAATGCAAAACCACCAAAATGCCTCATCTCTACTAAACAAAATGCCAGCTAACCATACCCAGGTTGTAAGGGGACAAAATCAGGACTGTGACTCTGTCAAGATGAACTGAATTTCAAGTGACAAAATAGCAATGACAAAAAACACTCATGTCCTTAAACATACTTTGTAAGCTTCTTTTTAACTTTCATCAACATCATTATTTCTGTTTTCTAAAATGGAAAAGTTAAGCTATATTATGAAGATGAACTTTGGTATAAGTAGATAAAGTTTCTTTCAAGAAAAAAAAATACATAGCTATGAAAAAAAAGTCTGCCCTTTGTCCTCTTCCCTCTAAACCTATTTTCCGAATAGGGATGTTTCAAACAATCTCATTTTTTTTTCTTTTTTCACACACACACACACTGTATTTTATTTTTACAAGAGAAAAATAAACTGACGCCAAGCATTGTAAATGGATGACCACAAGAAAAGCAACAATGATTGCAATTCCCAAACACGAAACACACTCACACTATGTCATAATATTGACATTCAGTCCAGTTTTATAAAGCCAAATATCTTATGATGATCAAACTTGACAATTATTGCACAAGCAAATACAGATTCTTAGAAGGACAACTTCAAAAAGATTTCCTCTCCCTGGTGGCTGTTTGCCCATGAACAGAGAAAGGCTCCAAGCTCCACTGACCACAGGAACTTCCAGCCAGGATTCTAATCACCACTGAAGAAGGCAGTGGATGGGAGCGACAAAATGTGTTGAATTTGGTGTTTCCTACAAATGAGAAAACACTGACATCTCCCCCCCGCATCACATTCAGCACAGAGATGCTCTAAATATGAAAAGTAAGACAAGCTTTTTAACTCCTCGTCAAGGCTTCCTGACATCCAACACTTTGGTGAGGTCAAGAAATGTGTCCCCAGCTTCTGTTTTCTGTTCTCCTTCAGGGAACACAGTGAAGAATGGGGCCGCCCAGCTGCCTTTTAGCAAGTCACACTTGGATGACTCCCATCCTTACTAAGGGAGTGTGTTCATAGTATTTGGACTCACAGAAGAAAAACCAAAATCAACTTAACACAAAAGAAATTCACATATTTTTGCTTCTTTAATATTCTATAGAGTGCCTTGGTATAGTGAAGTTGAAAAAGTTTTATATGATGAAGATTACTGAGGCATAAATCACATAGGTAAAAACTGAGATGTAAGAGGGAGTTGAAATCTACAAGCTAATTAAACAAGGGCTTCTGACAAGACATTATGCCCACTAATTTCCCCCATGCTAATATTTTGTTTTTGAAGGGGCAATAAGTGGAGAGTTGTCATGGTTGTAGATTCCACAGTGCGCTCCTTTAGCAAAACCTGAGGAGGCGAAAGAAGGTTAGATGCATGGATTTCTGTGCTGAATGGATGCCAGAGCCAAGATGCAAAGAATTGATAAGTTAGAGATTCGGTAGAACTAAATTTGAAGCCAGCCAGTAAAACGGATTGAACCTTATTACCTCTAGTCACTGAGAAATTCCCGAGACAGTTGGATGCAATTTGAAAAGGTCAGAAAAATATTTCCTGCACAGCATTACTACCTCATGGTTTAAGGGTATACATTTGTGAGATGCCAACTCTAATCATTTTTATTGACTTGGCTTATCCAGAGACAGACAGACAGTCTGGGAGGCAAGACTAGTAGATAAGAGAAAGGCAACCTTATAAATGAAAATCTCTCTTATTTTGTTCTCTTCCTTGTGACTGTGAACAATCCTAAGTCTTGCCCATTCAAGGAGAAACTACACCAACTTCACTGAAGAATGACAGAATGGAAATGAAATCTAGGAAAGTATCACTATAGATCTAATAAGGCTATTTTATTGTAATTGCTATTTATTTACCCTTTACTATATGCTAAGCATTGTGAAGGTAAATGATACCACACTTTAATCCAAGTGTGAACATTTAAAATGAAACACCTTAAAATACACCGGGGTAGGGATGTTAATTTATTGTAAGCGTTTACTTTGAGGGATGGCTTCATGAAAGAGGGAAATCCACAGGAGGAAAATTAAATTAAAAATTAAATACAAAGGATGAAAATTAAATAAAACATATAAGCATACACTCAAGATATTGTTTTCATGAAGGCTCTGTTGTGATTAGAGCCATTCTACATACGAAGAAAAAAGATTTCTCCTTTACTTTAAATGTGACTTGCATGCAATAGGAACCTTCGTTAGCAAATGCATTTGTGGGTTTCTTTTTTTTTTTTTTTTTTTTTTGGCATGCAAGGAGAAGTCAAAAGCTGACTTTTCAAAACAGAATGGTATGATCCATTCTAACCCTGCAATGGTTTAATTACTGTCTGGCTTTTCTGTCTGAGAACAGCCATGTGTTTGGAGGCAAAGGACAAACTACTTGCTCTCCTTCCATTTAGCAAGTGAGGCTGAACTTTTTAATGGCCTTGAGACCTGACTGCATGCTTTCATATGAAGCTCTGGCTCCATGAAGATGGCCTGGCAGCTCACTAGGGCTTTTCAACCAGCAAGGTGGCTTTTCCTCCAGAAGGCCTTCGTTCCGAGCAATTCCACACCTCATGAGATTCAGGAATTTCAAATTGTACCCTGTAATCAACAAGGCCACTAATACCAGCAAGACTAGAAGATTTTCATAATCTCAGGTATGGAAAAGACAAGTGAAAAAGCCAGCTCATTAGCTAGACATCTGAATTCTTGGCAGTGAGGGTAAAAATATTGAGATGCTAAGTGACTTTTTTTTCTATCTTACTGAATATTTGGCATTGGTTAATACAAGCAATAACATTTGGAGGCCTTAAAAATTTTTCCATCCTGTGCAAAATCTTAGCTTTCAACACCAAAAAAGTGTTTACTGAAAGTTTGCGGTGGTATAAAGGCTTCCAGTGAATCACTGGAATTCCAGAGGATTCCAGTGAATCATTTAAAGCTTGAGCCTGTCCACATCTTCATTTCACAGGACCTGTATTACTAGTAGCAAAAGTACCCAGTGTATGCATCTTTGAATTTCAACTACCGAAGTTCTCCATAAGGAAAATTTTTGAACCTGTCACATAGCCATTAACATCATTAATGATGATAATGATAATAAAAATCCTACAAGTATCATTGACCAGTAAGAATAATGATGATAATATAATGACCATTAACTGAGTATTTACTAGGTGTGGGCACCATGCACACATTTAATCCTCACAGCCAACATAAAAAAGTAAGTGTGATTTTTTTTTCCCCTCCCATTTCACCCATGGGGAGAATGGGGCTCAGGAGGCCAAGAAACTCATCCAGGTGAGACAATTAGCAGGTATTGATGCGGGATGCAAATCCAGTTTCTCTGATTCTAGTCTCTATCATTTCAACGCCGTGTACTTTTAACCATGCTCAGGACCCAGCTGTGCTACTCTTCTCGGATCATACAGCATTTCTGGAGCTGTGCTGAGCCAATTTCACTGCTCAGATAGACCAAGTCAAGCCTACCAAATGTTTGCTTCAAGTCCACCAACTGCAGCCACCTTCTAGAGTTACTACAGGCTAATAGTTGCTGATAGATCTCTTTTCTGTCCTCACAGAATTTAGTTCTCCAACGGAATAATACACTCGTAGCAGCCTCCTTAATCAAATTACATGGCTCATCTACACCTCATAAATTTTGGAGCCTAATTGTACGCGAATTGCTTTTCTATTTGAATTACCTTTGACTTATGTTCAGAGAAGAGCAAGAAGAGAAAGTTTTTTCTTAGCTGGGCTGCATTAAGATGGAATGTGTTTTGATTTACATTTCTCTCATGATTAGTGATGTTGAGCATTCTTTCATGTGTTTGTTGGCAATCTGTGTATCTTCTTTGGAGAAATGTCTATTTAGGTCTTCTGCCCATTTTCTGGATTGGGTTGCTTGTTGTTTTGATATTGAGCTGCATGAGTTGCTTGTATGTTTTGGAGATTAATTCTTTGTCAGTTGCTTCGTCTTCGTCTTTTCTGTACCTGCAAATATTTTCTCCCATTCTGAGGGTTGTCTTTTCGCCTTGTTTATGTTGCCCTTTGCTGTGCAAAAGCTTTTAAGTGTCATTAGGTCCCATTTGTTTATTTTTGTTTTTATTTCCATTTCTCTAGGAGGTGGGTCAAAAAGGATCTTGCCGTAATTTATGTCATAGACTGTTCTGCCTATGTTTTCCTCTAAGGGTTTTATAGTGTCTGGCCTTATATTTAGGTCTTTAATCCATTTTGAGTTTATTTTTGTGTATGGTGTTAGAGAGTCTTCTAATTTCATTCTTTTACATGTAGCTGTCCAGTTTTCCCAGCACCGCTTATTGAAGAGGCTGTCTTTTCTCCATTGTACATTCTTGCCTCCTTTATCAAAAATAAGGTGACCATATGTGCGTGGGTTTATCTCTGGGCTTTCTATCCTGTTCCATTGATCTATATTTCCGTTTTAGTGCCAGTACCATACTGTCTTGATTACTGTATCACCACACACCGGTCAGAATGACCATCATCAAAAAATCTACAAACAATAAATGCTGGAGAGGGTGTGGAGAAAAGGAAACCCTCTTGCACTGTTGGTGGGAATGTAAATTGATACAGCCACTATGGAGAACAGTATGGAAGTTCCTTAAAAAACTAAAAATAGAACTACCATACGACCCAGCAATCCCACTACTGGGTATATACCCTGAGAAGACCATAATTCAAAAAGAGTCATGTACCACAATGTTCATTGCAGCTCTATTTACAATAGCCAGGACATGGAAGCAACCTAAGTGTCCATCGACAGATGAATGGATAAAGAAGATGTGGCACATATATACAATGGAATATTACCCAGCCATAAAAAGAAACGAAATTGAGTTATTTGTAGTGAGGTGGATGGACCTAGAATCTGTCATAAAGAGTGAAGTAAGTCAGAAAGAGAAAAACAAATACTGTAATGTGTTAACATACACAAATACTGTATGTTAACACATATATATGGAATCTAAAAAAAAAAAAAGAAGGTTCTGAAGAACTTAGGGGCAGGACAGGAATAAAGATGCAGACATAGAGAATGGACTTGAGGACACGGGGAGGGGGAAGAGTAAGCTGGGATGAAGTGAGAGAGTGGCATGGACATTTATACACTACCAAATGTAAAATAGATAGCTAGTGGGAAGCAGCCTCATAGCACAGGGAGATCAGCTTGGTGCTTTGTGACCACGTAGGGGGTGGTATAGGGAGGGTTGGAGGGAGGGAGACGCAAGAGGGAAGAGATATGGGAATATATGTATATGTATAACTGATTCACTTTGTTATAAAGCAGAAACTAACACACCATTGTAAAGCAATTATACTCCAATAAAGATGTTAAAAGAAAAAAAGATGGAATGTGTTAGCTCAAGGGATTCTTCTCTAAACACAACTTTTAAAGGGAAAATGGTTAGCTATTTTGTTATTGTCACCGACAAATAAGTAGAATGAAAAGAAAATAATGATGGGTCACAAAGGTTTAGCACATAAACTACTGTAGGTCTTTTATTTCAACAGAATGTACCAAACACAGCCAGGTTTCAACAAAATGTTATTTTCCCTTTAACGGACAATCACTGATTCTGACCAATTTACCAAACGTATCCCCAGCAATGATTCTTCCTATTTGGAGAGAGGTGAAGACCGTTACGTGTTGAAATGCTGGTTGGCTGTTCCAAAACAGTTCGTTCTGGTACCTGTCTTCACCTGCCTTTTGGAAGCTGACTCTGAGCCCCTTCTGTCTGCAGGAGAGCCTAGCTTACTTGCCCTGCCCCCTTCCAGAAGGAGACCCCGAAAGGGAACTCTCCTACTGACAAAGCTACTTTAGAGCTCAAGAGGCATTAAAGTGAAGCAAGAGGAGAAATAGCAGCAGCTGGGCTGTACTTCTTGCAGGATGAAGACACGACTGAGGTCTAAAAGTGAAAGCATTTAAAAAATAGAAATGAAATGAGGTGCAGCTATCAAAGGCGGAGAGAGAAAAGACGAGTCACAAAATGAACTGCAGTCTGGAGTGTGAATCCCCCAGTGCTTCTGAATCCTTGCTTTTCTTAAGCACAGAGCAGGGCAGAGAACAATGCAGAGGAGTGGGATTTGGGGGCCTTTTCTTTGCACCCCTGAAGTGCTTGGGGACAAAAGAAGTCCATTTCCTGACCAAAGGAAAAATGTAAAATACTCTCCAAGGTTTTAATATCTCATGTTGAGAAATCAGTTTCTATGCCTTGGTTATCTTCAGATGAAGATGCCTGCATAAAGGTTTTTTTAAGACAGATTAATTGGCTCACTCCTATGTTTTTTTAAAAAATTGCAACCTACTCCCCAAATTGCAATTTCGGAAAAAAAAAAATCTCTGTAATAAAAAAAACTGGAAGAAAACATCAAGCTAGCTTATTGTATGAAATCCTCTCTCACCTGATTCTTCCTGTAAGCACAAACTCAGTTTCAGGCATTAATATCATTACAATTAACTTTCTAGAAATGACACTAAGGAGTGATGACATACAATTAAAATACAGTACTCATAGTAATAGAAGCAGTTAGCACACTTCAGATGCGGTGGAGAATGAAAACAGTCTTTCCTTTCTCCTCTCTGGATCAAACAGTAATTTAGTGATTTCTGAAAACCTATTATTAGATTTTTATTTTAATTATTCTTCCCACATTTCAAAGCCACAATGTTAAATGCTTTGTGTACCTGGCTGTTCTCCTCAAGAGGATTTTGGCAGCATGAGAACTCAAATGTTATCCCAGTCCATTTTCTTTGAATTATAGGAATCTCCAGAGCATATGCTTTCCTACACTGAGAGATAGCATGGCTTAAATTTTCTGAATAATTTTCAAAATCAAATTTGAAAGTTTTCAAGAGATATGATCCTCCCTGGTGGATGATATGAAGCATAACCTAAGGGGAAAACATGAAAATAATTAGCATAAAACATATTAGCATATAGATGCCTTTGAAATAATAAACAGCAGAAAACCAAAATGCTTATCCCCAAAAGAAAGTTATGAGAAAAGATGAAATTAACGTACACTTCTCACATGACAACCCCAGCCTGGAAGCCAAACAGAATATTCTCATTCTGTGAAGGATGGAATGACTAGGGTGATGGAGAAATAAGCCCCAAACCAACTCCCCTTTGCTCATTATCACAGCATCAATATTCTCTATTGGCCCTTCACCCCAGGCATTTCTCCCGCAACCCCGGGTTCTCTTTTAAACAGAAAAATTAGGAGGAAAACATGTATCGTCCTTTTATTTCCTCGAAGAGCCACCACCAAATAGACAGAGCTAATATTCTCTTTTTCTGTGTTTTTTCCCTCCTTTAGCTGACTTTCTATCTTTCCCTCGATGGCATAAGAAATGCCGGGCCTGGTGATTTCAATTACCAAGAGGACTGAGGGGCCAGTGGGTCAGGGCTTCGTGTTTGTTAACAGTGGACCATAAACACCATTGATTCTTTTTGTACTTTAAATTGGTACAGCCTCTCAAGGTAGTAAGAGAGCATGGTGTGTTGTGATCATCGGAAGAATATGGTCTTTAGAGTCAACCCTCATTTAAAAATCTGATCTGGGTAACCTTGGAAAGTTTATTAAACACACTTGGTTTCAGTTTTCTCGTCTATAAAATAGTGAGAGTGTTGTCTACTTTTCTGGGTTGTTGTGTATCAATCAGAGGTTATACAGGTATCCTCTGATTTTTGAAAGTTTAGGCCAATTCACTTTTATGAAAGACCTACACTTGATACCTGTTTTTTTTTTTTTTACTAATTGAAAGAAATCCGAAGGGGATTTTCACTTTTACAAAAAAAGGATAAAAGTGAAAAGAGTATTCAGTGTTTGTTTTGCAATGAGCCATTCTAGAAGCAGTGCATCCCAGCAGCAAGAGTGGCATTGCCAAGCCCCTTCCCTGGGAACTACACTCAGCATCTCAGCAACAAGCCACCATAGCTGTGAACTGTGTTTGTGGACATCTGTGCTTTACCTCAATTTATTTTGTGCATCAGTTACCAAGATGTATCCTAAGATGATTGCTTCTTTGCTTTACACCATTTTGGTCTATGAAAGGTTTCATAGAAATTCTCTACTTTCAGACAGCAGGGGGAAACCTGTATATGTAAACTGGAATATAGTACATGCTCAGTAAAGGTAGCTCAACTCACCGCCCTCGATGGCTTTAGTGAAAATTCCATAATCTGGGGTTTCTGAGATTTGGTAAGCCTACTTTCCAACCACACTTTCCCAACCCCACTTGGCATGTATGTGAGTGAATGTATGGCCAAAAGACACTTATTAAGGAGAGATGCCACAAAATATGTTTGGTCTTGGATCCCTGGTGGCAGGGGGTTATGTAGGTGGCTGTATAAATTGCACCGGAAATAATAAAGTCAAGAAAATAAAGATCCTACAGAAATATTTCATTTCATGAAGCCAAGAGTGTGGGTTTAAATTTAACTTTGCAGCAACTGACAGTAGTCCACAAATATTTTATATGATTCAAAGGTAGTAAGGATTTGTCAACCACATCTTAAATTATCTGACACAGGTGAATTCCCTGAACAATTCCCATGTTGGACTGTCAAAACACAGGCTATGTCCCCATATTTGGACACCGTCGACATTATTTCAGTTCTTATAATATTTCGTTACTTTTAATGGCTGTCAGTATAGCATTTAGAGCTCTAAGAAAGGTTCCTTTGCCAATAATACCATTTGATTTTCTCAATTCATTTTCAACTTTGAACTATTAATGGATGCTAATTACTTAACAACCATGGTGTGTTTTGGTCTCCTGGCATATAAAATGGCAAAGGAAACATTCATTACAAAATACTGAATTCCGTAGAGATTTGAAATTCCAACTTGGCTTACATCACCTCATTCTCTTTCTATGGAGCACAGGTCTTGAACTTTTACCCTTTTTTATTAATACCTGCTTCTATGTCAACAGTTACATTTTCAGTAATAAATACCCATCAGTTTCTTGAAGGTTTATATTGCCTCATCAAGACCTAGCACACTGCTGACACATAATAAGGAGACTGGAATGGGGGGAAACTAAGAAAGAAAACCCCTCATATGCATGTTTTCTTGACAAATATGCTACCTAGTTGAGTTTGCAGTAAACGTGTTGGTGAGTAAGTTTTGGATGATTGGTGTGAACACGTAGTGATGGCCCTCTGTTTACTTTTTCCTGTTCAAACTTACCTCATGGGCCATTCGTCTTGAGACAGACATCATCTGCATGACATTCCTGC
>NW_006794332.1:679537-709581 GCF_000442215.2 Lipotes vexillifer | reverse complement strand
CCTGCTGAATGTCGCTTAATCCTCATCTTTTCTATTCGCTTAGGCCTAACAGAGGTCTAGTTTATTGCCCTTTAGGGCCAGTTTTAAAAAGAAAATGTTCAGAAAGACACAGCCCAGTGAATAAACCAAAAGCTAGCGTTTCCTTGGCTTTCGGGATTTGAAAATATTTTGATTGCCTGCATGCCTTCCGAGAATGGCTCCTCTGGCTATAAAAGGAAAGGGCCTGTTTCACAAATCAAATAAAAACACATGTATACAAAAGGTATTCTCAACACTCTACCAGTCACATGGTCAGGTAAAACATGTTCTCTTCTGAAATCCAAAAAGGATTTGAGGCTCTACCGATTTGTTCCAATAAGGATATTTGGACTTGTTACAGGGCCTGGTTTTAAAGCTAATGATGTGCAGATGTGTTTGTTCTAGAATCATTTTCAGAGTTTTAAACCATTCGAGGTGAGTAGCAGGGAATGATCAGCCCTGTATTTCTGCAAAATCTAGTATCTTTTTTCCATTTTGTCGATGTTCCCAAATCATTCTTTCCCAAAGTTTCTGCTTTCAGAACTTAGAGTCAGTTACAGCTTGATCAAATAAATATAAACCTTTCAAGTCAACCTCCACTGGTTATTTTTAATGTTCGGTTAGTAGACTTTTCTCCATTTGTTCCTTATACGATCAAAATATTTTTCTTCACTCCCACCACAACAGAATAGTCAAGGTCACAAAAATTTACTTTGACACCAACATTTCCTTGATTAAAATAATAGATGTGAAAGATTAAATCTTTACCACCAAAAATATATACTCTTCAAATATTCTCAATGACTAGGAAAATAAGTTAACAAAACAGCAATGTCCTTCTAAGATATAAGCCCTTCGAGGATGAAGACGGCATCCAATTTGGGATATATGACAGAAAAAGAACAAGCGTTTTTGATAAAAATAATAATTAAGGCATATCTCCTTCAGTTCTCTTAAATCATCCTCTTCCATTTCCCACTTCCTCTTGTGCCTGCAATGACTAAGCTCTCAACATTGCACCCAAAGATAAGTCCTTACTGTTATCTTGAATGTTTTGTCACCTGGTGAACTGTTGTTTAAATAAGAACTGGCGCATTCCCATTTCTCATGCCACCCAATGACACATATAATTTGTAAAAACCATGTCCCATTCATCTCTTCAGCTCTAGAGCTGTTGGACATATTTGTGTGGAGTCATAGTAACATTGCAATATTAGCAACATTAATGAGTAGAACTTTTTCATCCCTAGGATTTTTTTCCTCATCAGTTCCATGACCTGAGCAACCAAGATGTCCTTACATAGGTAAATGCATAAATAAACGGTGGTACATCCAAACAATGGAATGTTATTCAGCACTAAAAACAAATGAGCTATCAAGCCAGAAAAGACATCAAGGAACCCCAAATGCACATTACTAAGTGAAAGAAGGCAATACTATATGAAGTTCTGGAAAAGGCAAAACCATGGACCCAGAAAAAGATCAGTGGTTGCCAGGGGTAGGGTTGGGGAGGGGAGAGATGAACAGGCAGAGCAGGGGATTTTAGGGCAATAACGAAAGTACTCTGTATGATATTCTAATGATGGACGAAAGTACTCTGTATGATATTCTAATGATGGACGAAAGTACTCCGTATGATATTATAATGATGGACGTATGTCATTATGCATTTGTCCAAACCCACAGAATGTACACCACCAAGAGTGAACTCTAAGGTAAACTATGAACTTTGGGTTATTACGATGTGTCAATGTAGGTTCGTTCATCCTTGGTAAAAATGTATTGTCCTGGTGAGTGATATTGATAATGCGAGAGGCTATGCATGGGTGAGGGGAGAGCTCATATGGGAAATCTCTGTACCTTCTTTTCAATTTTATTGTAAATCTAAAACTGCTCTAAAAAAATTAAGCCTTTAAAAAATGCCGAGACCTGTCATATTTCTGGCCTTGCCGCATTACGATCCTGATGAAAAAGCAAATATATCTATAGCCCTATACCCTGAATACCTGCTTGCCTTCTGCCTGCTAGAAGAGCTTGGGGGCAGCTGAAAGCTAACGTCTGAGAACCCTTTCCAAGGTCACTAACTGGAAGTGATAGGGGAAGAGACACAGGAGAGAATGTCTACATTCCTTAAGGTCAGGCTCAATCACTGATTAGTTCAAAAAAGTCTTTTCCAACATTTGTTCTCTAAAGGTGGGACATGCCTGCAGGTGTTATTAAAAATTCTGTACAGTGCTAATAATTGCACAGATCTCCCATTTATCATTGTGATGTACAATCTGAGAGTTAGACTCTGAATCTTAGATGTGTCCCACACTAGCAACATGACTTCTTTCCTCTGTACTTGCAACGTCAACCACAGAGTGTTGTGGAAAGAAGAAAACGTTAACAGGAGGTGCCGTATAAACTGTAAAGTACTCTGTAAATATTGTTAAGTGCTTTTCTGAGATACAGTTATCATGGTGATGATGATGATAATGATGATTGTGATTGTTAGACGAGGACCAATTCATTTCATAATGTATAAAAGGGAAGGTATGAGGAAGCAGAGTAGAGAGAGTATGATGATAAAATCCAAGAGTGTAATTTAAATCATAAATGTATGATTTTGTTTATCTAACCCTGAATGAGAAAAATCATGGGCTCATCCAAAAGTTCTTGTGCAAAATGGATTTCTTCAGTTTTCTTCCAGTGTATTTGAGTATGTTTACAAAGAATTGATGCCTAATAACGGATGTCATTTATTGGGCTTTCTTACCACATACTCAGTGTTGCTAAGTAATTCTGCATTCATTATCTCATTCAGTTAGTAGGGGCAGGAATTGATATCCTACTATATTAGGTAATGTTAAAATTGCACACCATATACATGTATATTATATAAAAGGAATATGTAGGACTACGTAAACCCAAAATAAAGCTATTTCATTTCTGAATGAGATTTCACGGAACTGATAAATTCAGGAAAAGAAGGAAGGCAGGAAGATTAAATTGAATGAGTTGGCAAAATAATACAGCTAGGTGGATAGACAATAGGAAAGGTTTCAGGGAAATATACAGGTAATGAACATAATTCCCAATTCTAGTGAAGATATGGTCCCTATGGCTGTGGAACACTGTTCCCTCAGTACACAAATGCATCCCTCAAAACTGTGCTATTCTTCTGAAGATCTGTTATACGTTACATTCTATATACTGTCCTCTCCCTGATTACCTATGTGTCTGGAGGTGATTTTTGCCAATTAGTAGGGAATTAACAATTCTTTTCTGGCACTCACCTGGGACAAAGCATACACCACCATGGGAGGTCTGTGCTGAGTTATAGAAACTAATCTTTAATCAACCTATAAACCCAGTTGGACTGACACATTTGTTGCTAAAAGTTCTATGTTTTGATTTCAAATCTAAATTTGATTATTCCATCACCATTTGTGTTAGTAAGAATAAAACTTGAGTAACCATGAGTAAGCCAAGGTAGAATCCCCAATGCCAATAGTTCATTTAGCTTGACATTAATGCTTTGGGCTTGTTGACATAATATTTTAATGAGCGCAGAAACCTGAAATATTTATTTACAGCATTTATCATCTAGTCTTCCCCTTTCCACAGAAGAGTAAGTAGACAGGCAAATCAATGAAGAGGGTAATACAAAATATGAGAAGTGATTGCCTCTATAGATTCCCACTTCTTAGAGCAAAATATGAGTAATTCTCCTTGCACCACTGTGTTGAAGTGAATAGCATATTTAAGAATAGCACAGAACTAATAAATCATGGTGATTTTTGCTAATCGAAAGGGTGGATAAACTCCTGAGATGACTTATTTTCAAGCCCTGGAAGCCACATTTTAACAGCACATGAAATGTCGAAGGGCAGGCTGATGAGTTTGGACCTGGGCTCTGTCACATCATAGTATTTGTGCTTCAGATCCCCCATCCATAAAATAACAGTCCCCCCACCAAAGGTTCCTGTGATGCTTAGAACAGTGCCTGGCACATAGTAAACATTATATAAGTGTTAGGTACGATCATCATCATCATTATTCACAATCATATGTTCATCATTTAAGAGACAAAAGAAAATCTCCATGTTATGCTGGTTTTAGCACAAGGGGGGAATTAAATGCCATTTCATTATCTCAGTGATAGTCAATTTATTCACTATTACATACAGCATGCTTACCATGTATCAAGCACTACAGTATTAAAGCAGAAAAATTTCCTATCCTTATAGAGTTCACATTCTAGGGGGATGATAGACAAATTTATAATATAATGTCTGTAGTGAAGAGTACTAAGGAGAAAACTAAAGGAAGGCAGAGAAATGCAGAGTGACCTTTAGTCTGTCTCCATATTGAACTGGGTTTGACAACATGGCTCATTGCAGGCTATGCTTTTCCTCCGAAAGGAATTCTCCAGCTGACATTCTAGGTAACTGGTTCATTGAAATCCCAACCATTTGGATGCAACAAAAATAATCCAGCATATGAATGCATCCAGAAAGACATATGTACACTGGTTTTCTAAAATGTAATGTGTATGTAATTTCCCGAATGGCTGGTTGTCACATCCATCTGGTCTTATTTCCATAGCACTTGAATGCACTACGAGGATATAAACCCTAAAAGCCAGAAAACAGAATTTAAATACCCAAACACATACGAGGTGTGTTTTCAAAAGCAGCAGACAAGCGAGCACTGTGGCAACTTCATTAACTTAGCCACAGTTGAGAGTAGCTGAGACTAAAGCATAAAGGCCACAGAACATAAAAGGCATTCCACTGGCAGACCTCATTAAGTGGGCTTAAGACAAGCCTGACAAGCTAATGGCAAAAAAGTAATTTGGAACTTCTGGACATAAGAGCCCTGAACAAGTCCAAATACACCAAAACTCTACCACGCATGCTATCTGAAAAGGCAACAACCAGTGTCAATTAGGTCCATGTAGTTTATGAATCAAAGCCCAGGGATGGGTGTTGTCCTATTCAACCACACTGAATAAGAAATCGTGTTCTATGTGTTTTTGGATTTGGGCTCCGGTCTTATTTAAACTGCACAGATGTTGTAGGTTCCTAAATTAACAGTGGTCTCCAGGGAGATGCTCATCAGGCTGCATATACTGGGAAAGGCATGGCTAGAATCTCGACACCACCCTGTTCAGAAAGCATTTTTGCTACTGTTTTCTCTTTCTCTAAAAGACCTTTCCTGTTTCTAAATTCCGTCAGCACCTATGGAGTCTGGACCATGTTAGAGTGTATTTACTCACACGTTAGAATTCTCTAGTTGCTCTAGGTATTTGTATATCCATTCCAACTATTTTAACATCCCTTGAGTGGAAGAGCATTCACTTTCAAGAAATAATAGCACTTGTGTGTGCCCTGCACAGTGGGAAGTGCCTTATAAATATTGTCAATTCCCATATCAATCTTTTTATGATCAACCCAATTTTATACAGATAAGCAAGCTGAAGATTCAAATTATTTGCCCCACCTCTAATTAGAGGAGAAATAATGATGTATACCCAGCCCATCCAATTTCAAAAGCTACATTCATATTCCACTACTCAGTGCAGGAAGGAATAAAATGCTCGTTGAATGAACATATGAATGGACAAATGCATTACTTAATACCAATAGTTTTAGAATTAAAGGAGGAAGAATTTACCACCTAAACTATATTGCTGTTGCAATAACAGGTATACAAGGATAGGATAGTTATGTAAAATTCTTGAAGGCTTATGTTTCTATATCCCTATTCTATATACCTACAGTGCTTTTTGCAATATCTCACAAATACAAGGTACCTGCAAGATATTTGTTGAATCAGTGAAATATTTTAACCCAACATAACAAATTATAAACGGGTGAAATGGCATTTTTGGGTCATTTCCCCTCTCTTATGCTAGCTCCTTACATGAAGGAAGAATACATTTTTCAGAAATCTGGCTCCAGGTGCTAATATCTTAAGAAATCCCTAGACTTGCACCCATGTTTAGATCTCTGGGTCTTTTTGCCAGGCCTGAGGGAGACCTCAGTTCCTGGCCCCAGCTTTTCCAAATAAGGCCCACCCCATTTCCACATAAGCCCTGGTAGTATCTGTGGAAATGATAATGTCTAACTATTATGAACAATCAATGAGTCAGAATATCTTAATAAAGTTTTGTTGAGGAGAAACAAATTCCACTCCACCTGTCAAAACCTGGATAATGTCCTGGATTTCATAATACACTCATTCCTGGGTCCTATACTTAAATGTAGTAATATTCTCTTAGGACATTACTCTGCCAATATTGCATGGAGAAACAGCATCATTAGCTTCTTTTTTCCAAACAGCCCAGATAAAGACTCTGAGTGTCTTTTCCTTCCTTTATTCCCCACTATCCCCCTGCCCTGGCCCTCACTGTAGTAAGAGACATTGGGTAAGTCACTTAACATCTCTGCATATCTCGTTTATAAAGAAGAATGTAATGCCATTTGCCTTATCCTGTTACTGTGAAGATTATATGTGATAATGTGGACAGAATAGTTTTTGAGCTATGAAGTGTTAGATAGCTATAAGAAAGAAGGTTCATGAACTACATACCTTGGGAAGCTGGGTGTTTAATTTCATTCCTATATAAATGATATGCGTATGTGTATACATACGCATGTGTATCTATATACCTGGGATAAATGGGCTTGTATATATACTGGTGGGAAATCTGAATCAATTTACTGCATAAAACTTTAAGAGTTAATGAATGCCACATTAAATTGTGTCTGTTGGTTTTTAATATGGAGCTACTATATTTTATACAGTAATTGTATCTATTATTTATTGTCAAGTTGATGACAGGCATCGAGTTAAGGTGTTTACATACATTATATAATTTATTCATCATAACACCACTTTAAGTAGGCATCATTCTCTCTCTGTTACATGGGTAAACTAAGGCCCAGAAGAATTGAGAAAATGCCCCAAGATCACACGGCTGACACATGACAGGCAAAATCTGCATTTAGGGTCTGCCTGTCTACTAAGCTTTGTTTACCAATTCAAATCCCATTCATTTGAAATTTGCATTAATTCAAGTGTAGCATATGTTAGTTATAGATTTCAGGGAGCAAGTTCAAATGAATTCTATCCTTTGTGAAATGTTAGGGTTCCTTTGACCAAAACATAAACTGATCAAAAATATGCAATTTTTTCTAAATAACCAGAAGCTTAAAAAAGTTTTAAATGTCTTACAGCCCCTGGGTCAGATAATACATGGGATCCTGTAACTTGAATTACTGAGGTTTATAAATGGGGTTAATGACCATAATTTTTACTCAGTGGTAACCACAGTTCATTCAACGAGAACCTGTGTGCATACCACTCCTCCTGGGATAAAACTGCGTGAAGGCAGAGGGGAGATTTAATAAAGAAGTAAAAAACATCCCTCAGGGAGCCTACAAACTATCCTTCTGAAAAGAAACCAGCATACACGAAGCAGTGAAAGAGTCAAATTAATCTTAGAATATATTAGTAATACTTAGAAGCAATAAAACTAAATCAAAATTTCTTCAAAGGATTAAGTCCCTCAGCCTTTAACTCAGTCTGACCTGCTTCCCCCACATGCCAATTAGAGTTCAAAGAAAAGATTCCTACGTTTCATTTACAGATCCATTGAACCTTGGGCACAAAGTGATAAATCCTTAATAAGTCAGAAAGAGGACTATATTTATTCTTAAAATTAACTAATTTGCACCCTGAAGTTAAGTGATTTGCCTAAAGACAATTCATTGGAATGTCTGATAAAACTCCTTAACTCCATTTTACATTTCACATCACTGACCTGTTTTCCCATTTTAAGGTTATTACGTAGAAATGCACACATGCGTCAACAAAGATTCTAGAAAAGATTCTGACACAGAACAAGTTCATGTCTCCACATGGAGACAAAAGGAAACTTTTACTACAATATTGAGGGAATCTAATGGTGAGCAAAGGTTCCCTAAACACTGCTTTGAATAGAATAGATGGCTGAACTTTATAGAGAGGATTTTTCTTCTTTTATCTATGCTTGGAAAGCAGACTTACATTAATTCAGCAGTTGCTCTGGTGAATCCAGCATCACAGAAAGTAAACACACCCGACAATCAAACTGGTTGACTGACTCTAGTGTCCAAATTCAACTCTTCACTTAGGTGATTTTATGAATGTGTGTGTACACACACACACACACACACACACACACACACACACACACACACTTTGGTTATATAACAGTAAATCTCTTGGACTGTCCACAGAACAATGCAGCAAACTACCATTAGCTACTGGGAAATAAAACCTTCCAAGTTTTCAAGAATAAAGAAATTCTGAGAATAAAGGAATTTTACATTAAGCCTCTTTGAAAAGACTAATGGTAAAATGATAATAAAAGGCAAGACAATTCTGAAGGTGACTTTTCAAAGTGTACTATTAAATAACCATAACTGTAACATACATGAATTTTATTTTAAAAATACTGGGATTAGCCTTATTGATTAGACAACAAATAGCAATAATATACTACAATTGGTATTGATACAGAAAATGGAATGCAAATGGTCCAAGCAGTGTGTAATGTTCCTTTTTTTCTACTTTGATTTAAGGTATTTCAAGCACTGCATGTTCTCCTGGGCTAGTTAACAGTGCTTTCACATTTTTGCAGCTAAAATGTAACTAGAGCAGAGTCATTTTCACAAATTCCTTATTTTTAGTGCTAGATTCCATTGTAATTTTGCTGGGTCTAAACCTATCTTAGAGAACTCAAATTACATAAAACTTTGGGGATAGAAATTAGCATAATTGAAATAATTCAATTTTTGGTAATTATAATTCTCACTTAAACCTAAATTAAATATGCCAAACTATAATTATGTTCAAATTTGCATCATGAAAATTATCCCCATTTTGCTCATGGCATCTTAAAATATCTAATAAGGGATCTTAAACTCTTAAGTTTGAGTCAAGAGGCCTTATTTTCACAGCCTTTGGGAAGAAGAGACTTATTATGCAGTAAGCACAGTTATTTTGCCTCTTGGGAAAAAGAATATGGGTCCATTATTTCTTCACTATATGATGTGCAGGATTTGTACTATAATCTTTGGGTACCTCTAAGTTACATTGCCGTTAATGAGCGCTGAGTGCCTGAGCAGACAGTAAAAGATTAATGCTTTCTTTGGAGAGAATCCTTAAGCAAAGCAGATCATGCTTTAGGACAAAGGTAATGGTAACCTCAGACAAAAAAAGCTGTAATACTTTAAAACTGGGCGCTTGAAAATAAGCACTGCTTTTCTATTCATTTTTAAATGATTAAAGATGCCAGGCAATCTGAAGACAGTGAGAAATCACCTTTCAGCCCTGCAAACTGCTTGCTGATTCTTAAGAATCCTTTGATCAAACTTTTATTATTATTAATTTGGGATGCAAGAAGAAAACACCCACAAAATACAACTCAGTGTAAGCTCTCTATTTAACTAAACTTTCTGCTATTTGATTTCATTAAATTAGCCAGTTGATGTGATTAAACGTGCAAGGTGGTTTATCTATCTTCATCTTTGGGACAGTAGGTGGATATAATCTAGGAATATATTGGTCAAGAAATAGATGACTCTGAATGCACAGAACTGACACACTGTCAAAGCACACAACCAGTCTCTTAGCAAAAAAAGCCGTATGAATATATCTCCAGTTGAGTAAAATATTCACATTAATACTGGAATAAGGCAGAAGAGCACTGGCTGACATCCCATCTGTTCTTATGAATTAAATTTAGAAATCATATGTAATATAGACATTTCTGTCTGAATATCATAAAGCCCTGACACATCCAGGCTTTCATTAGAAAGCTCCACGATGTGACTTGAATAACAATCTGTCTTAGCTAATTAGTATTTTCAGTTTAGCATATTCACTTCCAGACATATTGCTGTTTGCACATGGTAATTTAGGTAAACAGATACCATCCACAGCTGCATCAATTAACACTGCTAATCAAAACTGAATTCAGGTAATTAGGCACATTTATGCAAAAAAAAGTGTAATTTTGGAGAAAAACTAGATTCTTCAGTAATATGTCAATAAGTAAAAATCCCCTTTTGCTTAAGAAGATGAAGAATGAGAGGAGAGACATCATCATTAATATATACATCATGCAGACAGAGTAAAAATCCCTAAATTAAATCTCGAACTTTAATTGGCCTGTATTTTCGGAAATTGGGTCATATTTTTCATAAATGTTTTCCTCAATGTTTCCACATAGTAAAGTTGATTCACATCTGCCTAAGGGTTTAATCATCATCAAGCAGGACTCAAATGGTTAATGAATGCTCAAATATTTATCTCATTAGAAGAGATGTTGGTCAAACTTGCTCTCCCATCCTGCATAGCATCTCAGGGAAGATGCTCTCAGTATGTATTGTCTTATCACACACTTTAATTTTCTCTGCTGCAAAGTACTTTCATTTGCAGTTAGAATCACAATAGTAATTTCTTATTTTCCTGCAAATACTCTTAAACTTTCCTGGCTCTACACAATGCCCTTTAGTTGCTTTTTCAAAATGAATATTGTGAATTATTTTCCCTGATTTTCTATAGACATAATCCAATCTGATCATTTTGACTAAATACTCTAATCAGTTCAGGAAAACTAGCTTCACTGTCGGTAGGTTTTAAGTGACTAACTAGTGACTAACAAGTCAGGGCTGGGATAGGTTGATAGGCCTAGAGGTAAAGCTAAGTAAAGGAGAAAATTGGGCTATTTTAAAAAACATCCTGACGTAGATAAGGGAATATAGCTATAACTATCTCTACATCTCTCTCTCTCAACTTCTCTCTTCCCTTTTCAGACTTTGAAGTTTGAAAGTCTGAAACTTTATTTCTTAGTTTATTTCTTAGTGCAGACACCAGGCCTTTAAGTGACGTATTGATTTCAGCATGCCTAGCATTCTTTAGTGGTAATAGTCACTTTCAATCCAATTTAACAAACATTTCCTCAGTACCTACCTGTATCAGGCACTTTTCTAGGCCCTATGGGTAGATACAGAGATGAATTTGGACCCATCACGGTTCTCTGAGCCATGCTCTGAGAATTTGTAGACCAAAAGAACCAACTTTCAAAAGGTGGAACAAATCTCCAATGGAAAAATTTATCTGTCAATCCCAAACTTTTGGGACCTCCTAGGCCAATTTTTCAGAGGTTTACTTTTTGTCTAACCCATGCTAATTCCTTTATTCTCATAATAAATCAGGAAACGAGAAGCAAAATTGTTTTTGCCAAGTAGCATGATGTATTTTTCTCATATTGCAGTCACCCCATAGAACTCATATTTTTAAAATATTTATTAAAAAAAGTCTCCATATATTTCTTTAAACTCAATTGGCATAAACAATTGGACAATACCCTATGGAGCAGAAATCTAACAGACTCTGTGCTCATATCCAGTTTCAAGGGCAAGAATTATAAAATCTGGGGGCACATTTATCAATGGTTGTCCAACTATTCAACCAATGGAAGTAGATGAGGTGGGATGGAGGTTCCTCTGACTTGGACTCTGTTAGACACAATTATTTATGAATTTTAAATGAAAGATAGGTAAGCACACACATTTTAAAGACAATTTTTAAAAGAGCCTGAAGGCTGGTTTTCAATGAACTAAATGATCAGTATTTGGGGAGGACAATTTCTGGTCTCCATGAAATGAGTCAACTAAGTGACATTCATTGCCTGGACACGCCAGTGAATAATCTGTGTCGTTCTAAACCACCTCTTCTCTTACTTCCTTAGCAATGAATCAGGAGAGAATTAATTCTTTCATTGTAGTTCCTGCGATTTAGGAAATTCCTTCATCTGGGGAAAGTGGTATATATATCCTTGTTCACAATAACCAAGTTTTGGCAAAGTGAACACTACGGACAAGGGCAAGCCCTCTACAAGGGCAAGCTCAACACTACTGCAAGGGCAGCTCTGGTCTCAAAGACCTTGAAATATGGCACCAGCTTCTGGCCCAGGTTGTGCCATTGACTTGCTATGTGACTTCTGGCAAATCACTCTCCACCGTGAGTCTCAGTTTCTGGTTCATAAAATGTGGCTCATAGACCCAACTCCCTGGTTTGGAGGGGGTACCTGGAACATAGGAGGTGCTCGATAAATGTTGAAATGGAAAAAAGGTCAGACAGTGATGGCTCCAGAAATACTAATGCTAAAGGCATTTTAGTCAAAGTTATCATATTAAGCAGTTCTCTAGCTTCCAAGGTATTATGTAGAGGTGGTGTGATCATTTAATATAAATAGCAGGGAAGGCATCAATAGGCCAGAGGCCACTGCACTCTATTAGGGAGCCTTCCAATTCACTTGAAAACTAAAGCTAGGGAACTAACCTTCACAATTAGCCAGAAAGTCAACATTAGAGCATTTATTGTCTTGAGAGCATATTATTTTGCCAAACAAATTACAAAAATTAACTCATTGGACTGACATAACCCACTAATTTTATTCTAGAATGAGTGTCTGTTAAAGAGAATAACATCTTGAAAAATGCCTATTTTTTCACTCTTACTGATTTTTAAAACGCTGCAAATCCTTGAGTCTGCCACCTGTTCTCTCTCTTTAGCCCAGAACAATAAAATTGCTCATGGTAGCCCTACTCTAAATTGTTGTGGAATTGAATTAAATTGTTGACTAGCAAATAATATGCAATGTATAAAATAATGTCACCAGTCACTTTTAAAACCGTATGCTTTTTTGAACAGAAGGACTCCAACTAGAATGCGTGTCCCATGAAAATATCAGACGGATTAATTTTGGCCTGTTAATGGCAAGGAATGTTATTTCATAACTAAAAGCAAAAATGTCAGGTCTGGGACTGGATGGATTAGAGGGAAACAGATTGCCAGAAACGAAGGCAACAAAGAAATAAAAATGTCTTCTAAACACACTGAAGCAAAACAAATGATTGGATTTGGGATTTAACAAAATATAATCTTATTTGACCTTGCTCTTTCACCAATTATTTTTTCTACCCTAAGACAGTATGACTTTCTCTTCTCATGCCATGATTTTCTTTTATGGAAAAGACTGCTGAGTATTAATGGCAACACCGAGATGTTATCAGTAGTTTGGCACATTAGCATTTTATGCTTAGAAAATGCTGCGTTTACAATAAATTATAATGCCCCAAATTATTTTCATTCAGTTCTGGTAACAGTAAAACAAGAATAATCAAATTAGAGAAGATTATTGACTTATATCTGAAGAATCAGTAATGTGTATTTTAGGGATTTGATTTAATGGTAGTGTTTATTTTTTTAGTGAAAATATTATCATGGAACAGCTGGATTTTTTTAAAAGTTTGACAATTCAATGTACCAAAACTAAAGCTGATAATCTACACTTTATCAGGCAAGGTACAGAAAGTATTTGTTTACCATTTATGGTTGAATACTGGCCCCACGATTAAAAATTAGGAAATTATCCTTACAGAAAACAGATCTTAGTTAAACATGTTATTAATATGTGCTGCAAGGTATTATCCCGCTCTCTGGAGGATGTCAGAGTCACTTTGCTAGCTGAATAATCTCAGTCGGTCTATCACAAGTTTTTCATCTTTGACTTTCTTCATAGGCCTGGAGTAGAAGCCCATTGTTCAAAAGGACGTTAAAAGAGTACATGAAAAGCATGTACTAAAAGAAAGTATAGCACCTCGGGCTTCTTAATTTTTACACTACAATACCTTGGACTTTTCTACCTTGACACATTCAGAGTAATTCCTTTGATGAAAAGAGCGAGAAATAAATTACATATGGAAGGAAGAGAACCTTTATTATCATTTTAATAGTCCACAGACACATAAAAGGAAGATGCGTTCACCATGTGGTGGACCTAAAACTAAAAATATTCACTGACTTAGGAATAAAAACATTTAATATGGTATGAAAAATGGAAACAGTTTTTTGAAGCGACGTGAATACTCAACTTTTCACAAGGCTTCAAGAAAATTTAAAAAAGAAAAATAAAACCAAATCATTGCATAGCTCGGTAAATAACTAGAGTTTGCTCCTCTTAAAACGTTTTTGAAAATACCAACTCTATCCATAGACTATCAGAGACCACGGGGAATGAAATTCCAGTCATCGGAAACAGTCAAATTTTACGAACAGCTTCGTAAGCAACTGTACCCCAAAGCCCCCATTTTCAGAAGACGTCATATGGATTTAATGTGGATCTAATATGCAGTTTAGGTGGTTGGCACTGGATTAGAATAGAGATGTCACTGTTATTTATTCCTAGACTTTTCAGGCTATTCCCAGACTGCTTTTCTATTGAGAGCACACGTTTTCAGTGTGTGGAGATTGCTTTCAGGCTCCCTCCTTTTGTTGGGGTGGTGGTTTTGATGTTTTGAATGGGCGGGGGGGATAATGCCTGGGACTCTTCCCACATGTTCCCAATTATCTATACGTTATTCTGTATTCTCTGCCACCAGCATGCTTTTGCCTGAGCTATAATCCTTCCAAAGCAGCGTCTCATTCAGACGTGCAAAAATGAAAATTAAAACAGGAGGGTTTATTATTATTATTATTTGAATGACATACGACCTGCTCAATGTTTGCATTTAAATTGGCCAGAATAATTCAGCTCTGGCTTTTAATTTCAGAAGGGTTAATCACCCCAACAAAGGTCAATCAAACTTTAATCTTGAATAAAATTGCTACAGCCCCAATCACCTGCAGGACATTTATTATATCCCTATTTCCATGTGAAAGAATGCATTGCCTTCATTATGCATCGCTAATCTTCTAACTCTTTACATTAGCACATTTTACCAAAAATATTAATTCCTTTGAAACTCTGACAAAAGTTCATTTCTACACATCTCAGGAGATAATCCTGTTTAAAAGAACGGGTGCATCAGCTGTGAACCACTTTCCTAGCCCTTTCTAATCCTCATAGACCTTTGCTCCTCCAGCTGAGTTCTTACAATAGCAAATCTCAATTACACAAAATATTAGGGAGGTTTAGGTTAAAACAACATTATAGTATTTTAGGAACGTAATCCTCCCTGTTGTCTGTGATTGTGCCATTCATCTACTTGTTTCTGTCTATAATGTTTACTGCATACAAAAGTTATTGATTTGGAGACAGCAAATGTTAACCATATTTGAATAGCAGTAGAAAGACTCAAATTCATTAATTCATTCACTCAATAAATATATATCGAGTGCCTATCATACCAGATACTAGGAAGGGAGAGATGTAAAGTCAAAGAAAAAAAAAGAAAGAGAGCCTTTATCAGGAAAATAACAGTCTCTTCCGAAAATGATGTCCAGAATATAATAAAATAATGATTTAAACCTCCTTTCAGTTTTTCTTATCAACGTCATTAAATTTTAGTGAAGACTGGAGATATGTTAAGTCAAAATTTAACCAAAATTTCAATAAACAGTCTTGTAAATTATCCAGACTCTTAAAGGCTTTACAACTTATAATCCCATAAAAGGATTCATTTTTTAAATTTGAGGATATGAAATCTGATTGTCAAATTTTAAAATGAGTATATTCAAAATATCTAGTCTCCCGTGGTTAAGAATAAAACCAGGAGAAAGTTTATGGGCTTATTAAAAAATATACGTGCTGTGCATTAATTTGTTTCTAAAATGTTATTTCAGGACGTTTCAAAACGGCTATTAACACAAAAGATAAATAGCAATGGACAAGAAACAAATTACTGTGTTCTTTTGCCATGATACAGTGCCCGGATGACCATGGGGGGAAAGTAAAAGAACCTTAACGTTTGTCCCCAGTTACACTGCAAATTGATTGCCTTGGTATTATAGCTGTGCTGTGACACAGCATAAATAAGCCAAACTTTGCCTTCTGCATATTTTTTGAGATGCTTTCCTCTCTCTCTGTACTCAGAGGAAGCACAGAGGCACATGCCCTTCCTTATCAATAATTCACATCCACTAATTAGCAATATGTGAAGGCTATCATACGGGAAACTCCCCAGAGCGTGAATATTCAATCAAGCAAAGCAAATCACAGTAAAAAGAAAATACAGGTATAAACGTCAATGGCCAGACAGACATTGAGGAATAGCACATGATTTCAAAAAATACCAGTCTTTCTAAGTGTTATAAAGAAAAAGCCCCAATCACCGTGTTTGACTTAAGTCAAGACCTCAGCCCCTTTCCCCCCACTTTGAGCATTTCTTGAAACTGAAATAGAACCTCTACATATTCTATAACTACGCTTGGTTTTTTCCGCTCCTATAACTAGGTTGACACAATAGAATAAAGCAAAGTAATGGCTTTTATGTGGCTGAGCAAAATAATTCCAAGTGCTATACAATATAAATGCTCAGTTGATATTTGTTACCAAATAGTCTGTAAACTGATAAAGATTAGCTAGACACAACAACAGGCAAATACATTGCTTTATATTCCATTCTCAGCATCAAAAGCTATTTCATTATATTTCTGACTTTCTATATTTGGAAAAAACCCAAAGCTTTCTGAGAATGTGCTGTAAGTGCTCAAGAAGAATGTGGATCTTTATCTGAATCATTTCAGTCACACAACCAAAACAAAGCCCACTAACCATCAAACAAAAGTCTTAATAAGAAAGCCCAGGAGGTTGGATTATGAAAGAAACCTACCTTTGGCTGAACAAGTTTGAGATTTCTCATTTTGCCTACACAGCTTCGCCGTTCCACCTTGAGCAAAAGTCGACTCCGAGTCCCTTGTGATCTTTGTGACAATGACATCATATCACTGGCAAATTTTTCGATTTAACTTTGCAGACGTAGTAGCGACTTTGTTAATTATGATATTAGCCAGCTGGCAGGTACAATCAGTCAACCACTGTAAGAAAGCCAGACAAAGAGACATCTAATCATTGCAAGCAGAGCAGATAAATTTTGTTCCTTTCTCATACGTGTCACAGATTCTATCTCTTCTGACCCTCTCCTCAGCCATCGACTGTCAAATTTAGATTCCGCAAGCTCCCAGCTTCCCTTTATCCCTGCCTTAGATCTGAAACTCCTGGTTATCAGGAAGACACGCGTCACCAGCTGTCTCGGAGCAGGAAAGCAATCAGGTGAATACTACTTATTATCTTGCATTGCTTTCCGAGAAGTGACAAGATTGATTTGGGACCAAGAATACACTCAGACCTCAGACATGGAGTTCCTAGGGTTTTTAGTTCAAACAGTAGGGTATGTGCAAAGTGGCAATAAGGAGGGCTTCAATCTCAACATTAAGGATATGGGATAATAGAATGAGGAGAATTTAAAAAATCTACCAGAGTTCCATTTTCAGATGCCTTTGTATTTTCTTTTCCACCTTTGTGCTACCTTGGTAATGTCTTATGAGCAGATTGTTACCAGGAGGAGCCAGCTTAATGGCTAAACAGCTTTAAGTCAACTTATGGAAGCGGTATTCTGACATTAAGAAGTTGTCTCCACCCTTTCCTTTTTCATCAAGAAGAGTACTCTATAAATTCCAACTCCTGGAACATATCCTGACATAAAAGTTCAAATCATATTTACACAGAATAATGAGAAACTAATTTGGGCATATCTGGTAACAATAACTTATACAACTTTAGATAGACAGGTATCATTACATCCTAATACACATTTTCCCTTCTAAAGGTCAGTCTACTGAATCACAGAGAAATGTGTAGGTATACACAAACATATACAGAATTTAGTAAAATTTAAATGCATATTAGGTAGCACACGTAAAATTCCTAAAAAATGATATGACAATGTCTTTGAAAGTGAAATATTCACTTGGTCAGTGAAGAGCTTGATCTGCTTGGTAACCTTTAAACTGATGTAATATTTACTAAAGAATTATTTTCTCCCATTGAAATGTTTAAGCATCAATGAAGTAAAAAGTTTGCACTACAGTGTTTAAAAAAGAATAATATACACTATAATAATAAAGTTATATTCATCAAGAAATTAGTGGGTCTTTCTGGGATGGAAGAGTTTGGTGAAAAGTTAAAATGCAATTTTGAAGTGCAATTTTACATAGGGATTCTTTATATTTGGTTCCCTAAAGGGGACCAAAATGGTTATCTTGACCTGTGGAAATTGCAGTTCTCATGCACTGTATTAATCAATCATGGTATGTAGCCTAAATTTACATTTTATTTTCACATGAAGATGTTCCTGTAACAGAGGGTCCAAAGTCCCTGCCCGTGGTTTATTTAGGCTAAATTGCTGAAAAGATAAATGTATTTAGATGCAATCTAAAATATATACAATGAGGATAAGATGATTTAGGGATCCCACAAACTACAGAGAAAGATATTTTCATCCTAAGACGACAAAGGGTTTCTTCAATATCAGAAAGGTAGGGGAAGATATGGTTTCAGGGATTCTTAAACTATATATATACATACATATATGTGTGTGTGTGTGTGTGTGTGTCTTCCAGCTGCCTCCTGTCAGGCTATAATCCCATACTGAGCCTTGTCAGAGGTCACTGAGCTCTTGACTAATGCATTTCATTAGAAGAGGAAAGCAGAATGTCTCCAGCACACAAATGGCAGGAGACATACAGCAGGACCGGGCACTTCTTTAAAAAAACACACTAAACTTTAAATCCATGAAATTTTAAAAAGTCTCTTTCAGTATATATTCAATTATTCAGAACAAAAGTTAGTATATCAAATGTTTATAATCATGTGGCATTATTTTTGCAATTAAAACTTTCAAGCTATTAACAGTGATGGATGAATCATTGATAAGAAAAATACTTATACCAACAAATCTCTTCCTTTTTCATAGTTGCTCCGTAAATCAATTTTTAGGATATTTAAATTTTCACTTTTCCCTGATAGTTAATATATTGTTACATTTATTTAAACCCTTGAAATCCTTTATATTGAAATCTACTTTCAGTGAAGGTGGAAATCTGCAAATATAGTGGTAAAATTTAAATTTCAAAAAATCTATCTTGTGGAATTCTTTGGTACATGAACATTTGGTTCCCTCAATAAGATATAATTAGGAAAAAAGTGTGTCCACCATAGGTGTAATAGTTGTTTTAAGAATTTCTCTTTAAGTACACCACTAAATATTGTTCTCTGTTTGGTCTTACGTTTCTGCTATTATTTTTGAGATTTAGCCTTATAAGAACAATCTTGAAAGACTATTCTTTAGTTAGAAAGATACTAATGGGGACTTCCCTGTTGGTGCAGTGGTTAAGAATCCGCCTGCCAATGCAGGGGACACAGGTTTGATCCCTGGTCCGGGAAGATCTCACATGCCGCGGAGCAACTAAGCCCATGCGCCACAACTACTGAGCTGGCACTCTACAGTCCACGAGTCACAACTACTGAAGCCCACGCGCCTAGAGCCCGTGCTCTGCAACAAGAGAAGCCACCGCAACGAGAAGCCTGCGCACCGCAACGGACAGTAGCCCCCGCTCGCCACAAATAGAGAAAGCCCGCGCGCAGCAAAGACCCAATGCAGGCAAAAAAAAAAAAAGGATACTAATGTTCATTATGAAACATGCTAGGAAATACTCTTTTGTTACTTCCATTGCCAAACTTAAATAATCTTAACAGAAAGTAGGAAAAAAAATGAGTCTATGAAGCCATTTTATGTTGAATAAGCTAAAAGAAGATTTATTCCTACATAAGGACCAATTATTTTTGGAAAAATATCAAAACTTTTAATCACACCTGTTTAGACTGCAAAACTAAGCTACATCATCAAGAACTGTAAAAGCAAATAACCTGTATCTGACTACCATCCTCTCCATTTACAAATAGGTTTATCACTTTGAGAAAATCTTTTCTTTAGGAGATGGTTTACTGTAAATGTCACTTAAAAGTGTCATTTAAAAAGAAAAAAGATAAATACATCAAAATGTTTTACAAAATGTTGTTATGTATTTAAAAGTTAATGTTTTGCTTGCCCACCTGAAATGACTAGAGTCTGCATTTTTTCCTTGAATTAACTAACTGATTCCATATCTGTCACAAGGAGATATCTTTATAGGGAAACTAGAGTGATGCATCTGTTCCCTTATTTGTTTTTTAGGCTGAATATTCAAAATAAATTGTTTAGAGCAACAATGCCTTTGGTATGTTTTTACCACTTCTTTGTTATTATTTTATTCTCCATTTTCTCTGAAAAATGGAAATATATATTATATACACGTATGTATATATATACACACATATATACTGTATGTGTGTGTGTATATATATATATATATATATATATATATATATATATATATATATATCTCTTTCTGAGAGTAAGATATTCTTTACTCTTCACATCTTGGGCTGATATTAAGAAATGAGTCAGATACCCTAAAAGCAAAAGAACAAAGAAACTGGAAATGTTGGAGAACAAGAGTGTGTTGTAACACAACATCAAGGACAAAGAATCTTAGATGTGGCTTTTAGAAATGCTCTGCTAGGAAGTGAGCTGTGCCCATCACATTCATTGTCGTAGCCTTAGTGACCATCATGGGGTCTGGCACATAGTAGTTTCTCAAGAAATACATGTTGATGAAAAATGAACACTTCTGTTGCATACACCCTCCCTCAAGGCCTAATTTACTGACTTTAAAAATTAATAATGCAAAGAAAATCACTCCTTTGGCCTTATGTTGATGGCTGTATATTAATTAGGCATATATTCATTCAAAATTATATCTTTAAAATACTGAAAAAGAGTTCATACCTAAAAATAATTCAAAATAGACATTTCTCATAAGATTCCAAAACAAGCATTTCAATAATGCTATCTGCTCCTATGAAAATAATTCTGACTCAGAATTTCAAAATGAGTCAAAAAGCTCTTCACACTTTGAGAGAAAAAAGGAACTTTCCTCCAGAAAATTCCAAGAGAATAAAATATGTTACATACACAAAGTTTTTCATCATAGTAGTATCTATAAGAGAAAATGCAAGCAAACTAATGTTCCCAAAGAGGGAAATTATTAAATAAATTATGGCAATTACTTGTATGCAGTCATTATGTGATAATGAGGATGACTGAGAAAACCAAATTCTTATGACTATGGTGAATGAAAAAAGCAGAATACAGACTTGTACATACATTGATTACTGTGTACACGAAGACCTGAGAATACATATATTACATATGCTTGACATTATATGGACAGTAATCCTAGTTGCAGTACTCTTTGTAATAGCAAAAGACTGAGGATGATCTAAAGAAAATCACCAAAGGTAACTGGTTAAATAAGTTATGTTATAGCCATACTTTAGAATGCTGCATGGCATTAAAATGAACAAAGTACTGACATGGAATTATTTCTAGGATACACTTTAAGTGAAAGAAGAGTGGCGCAGAACCATGTGTACTATATGTTATCATTTTGTTTAATAAGGATCTTGTACATAAAGCTTGTATATAAAGAGAATATCTTTAAAAAATACACAAGAAACTCCTAACAATGGTTGCTTCAGTATGGAAACTGGGGCTTGGAGAGCAGGAGTGGAGGAAGAAATACTTTTCACAATATATTCTTTGCTATTGTATGAATTTATGTATATATATATATATATATATATATATATTTATTTATTTATTTATTTATTTATTTGAAACATTAACAAATTTAACACTTAAAATTTTTTTCATTATCCCTACTTGAATGTGCAGTCAGTATATCTTTGCTTCTTTACAAAAAAGCCCAGACACCCTCCATTTCCCCATGTTACTGGACATGGTTCACCAGCTTATGTTTGCCCAGTTGATCTGAAGGACACAGCACTGTTTTTCTGAACCATAACATAACCTTGTCAAGTTTTGCTTCCAACTCTCATCTCAATGCTATTTTTTCCAGTTCTACATAATTCGTGTTTTTTTCCAGTTTTATTGGTGCATAATTGCATACAGCACTGTATAAATTTAAGGTATACAGCAAAACGATTTGGCTTACATACATCGTGAAATGATTGACACAATAAGTTTAGTGAACATCCATCACCTCATATAGACACAAAGTAAAAGAAAAAGAAAAACTATTTCAAGCTATTTTTGATAGCATTTGTTACGTAAGTTGATTTTCCTCACGCAGTAAATGCCAAAATGTTGACATTCCTACAGCATCTCCTTTCTCAAAGGATGTCATCCTTATAAAGGATTTAATTCAGCACATGAAAGACAAACTGCATTCCTACATTCTGTACAATTTTAGAGTCGTTTCAAGTAAGGCGTCTTCTATTCACGTTACAAATGTACAATTGTTCGTCCTCAGATAGGCAGTTTGCTCTCAAGGCTAAGTTCCCTAGATGCCAGCAGGATGTCTAGAGCCAAGGCGGCACAAGATGCAACACAGCCCCCCCCCCCCCCCCCCAGTATATAATAGATTGTGAACTGATAACCCTAAAGTTATGTGGGCTTAAAGTTGATGTGGGCTTAAAACTTAAGGCTTTTCTTGTCTTTTCAAATATGCAAATTTGAAAACTCACTGTTAATTAAAAATATTATCTAAACAAGTGTCAATTGATACCTTCATAGGAATCTTTCAAGCGGCAAGTTTTCTCCCCAGTTGAAACAAATAAGGCTTTTTTACTTTTAAAAGGTGAGACTACCAGTCACAGATGTTAGCCATTGGAAGGCTTGGATTCACAACAGGGTGATCTTAGGCAACCTTTGGCCCCTACTGCCTCATCTGTAAAACAGCATCCAACTGGTAGGAGAAAGAAGATGCTTAAATGTGTTACTTGATGTACTAGACACAATGGCCAAGATGTGGGAGCACTTGATAATAGGTGCTCTCATCAGCAGCAGCAGCATGGTCATCACTGTTAACAATAAACACCTTTAGATGGTCCACAGCTGCTCTAAGATATGAAAAACTGCTGGTTCTTTTCACTTGTTAATTTTTCTTTTCCAGAGAAAATGTTATCCATGAAATGGATACACGTCCATATAGCAATTGGTAATACTTAGCTTATATACCAGCACTTCTCAAATTTCATGATCATGTAATTCCCTTGGCGATCTTGTTAAAATGCGGATTTTGATTCAGTAGGTCTGGGGTGGGGCCCGACAGCCCACGTTTCTGACAGGCTCTGGAGTGACTCTGGTGCTGCTGCTTGCGGGGTACCAATTACACACCACTGTGGACTTTACAGAGGGTAAGAATGACATGACAACAAATATTAAACCATATACACATGTGCGCAACCAAATGATAATTTTCTTCTCTCTCTCATGCTGACCTCGCAGAGCAGCACTTAGATTTCTCAGTCGTGAAATAAAATGCAAGTGTGCAATGAAAGGACAAGCAGAGCTTCCTCTCTACATTAACTCCTGGTGGATACAAAGGCAAGGGGGAAATCCCCAATTATATCATTCATAATGAAAGGATCACATTTATGAAGACTTTTTTAAGTGAAAAGGCAAAAATTTTAACCTTGAGATATTTTAAAAGAGTGATAACTGTTATTTTCTTTCTCGTCATAACAAAAGTATACAGTCATAGTTTATATTTACTCTGGCTCAATGACAAAATAAGGTATTAACAAAATCCCTTTTCTGTGGTCTCTGTGCTTCTCTTGTGTAACTAAATATTCATGTTTCTAAAACAACTACTTAAAGCTAAATGGTCTGATCGGTAAGAATATTAAACCCTCAGTGTGCTGATATAGCCTAGCTCTTAACAATTCTGGAAACATTTGCTAAGCTTTCATTATTATTTATATTGCAATGAGCTAATTCATTTGATTTGCTTGAGGTTAACTGGTGAAAAGTATAACTCAAATATGGTAAAATAATACTCTAAGTTCTAAAACCCAGCATACAGGCAAAACCTTACTAGAAGCTACAAGATCCAGCTCACTTTTGGTTTGGTTTGGTTTTTCAGGCTTTTAAAAAAACAACTGAGATCCATGGTAAAAAAAAAAAAAAATTTACAGCACAAGCAAGTACCACATATACATTCAAAATATTTTTGAAAGAATTTGTTCATGATAACAATACTTATTCTCATTATACACAACACGCTCTAACATTTCTTTTTTTTCTCTTTTTTCTTTTTTATGCTGATTATGATCTACGTACTAAGTTGATTTCATGACGCACTAATTAGTCATTCAAACTTCTGAGTTGAAAATGACACAGCCTTGGGTAACTTCTGGTTCTCTGGCAATTTATGGGTGCAACAGATATTCAAGAATTGAGGTCATGCAATGACATAGATCAAAATACATGGTCAGAGAGCCTGTACAAGAGCATTTCAGTGGCAGTTAATAGTTAACAGAAACGGTATCTCCACCAATACACCTGTAAATGTTTTCTTCCCTTCTTTGGAGGATAATGTAAGAAAATCACCTTTCACATTTAGGTAGGATTAACATAGGTCAAATGAATTACCCAATTACTCTTAAGAAGCAATAAGAAAGCAAGTTAATAATTATATGGGTATGAACTGATGAACGTAAGGAAATGTGCAGGTAGCAATGTAGCATCTTTCAAATAAATTCTAATACAGTAAGCTGCATTGACCTGAGAGTTACATTGGTGAACCAAATGAACAGTATTCTAACATAAACTGGAACTTTTCAGGACTTGTAAATCACAGAAAAGCATAGAAATAAAATAAGATTTTGGCTTGTGTCGATCCATTTCATGTGGGCAAGGCCATAACTTTCAGAAGTTCAAGCAGCACAGAATCATTACAATCAGGCATTATATACCTAGACTAAGAGTGTAGGCATTTTTGTTTCAATTTTACAGAAGAAACAGAGCAATCAGGCATGTGAGATAAGAAACTAAAAGAAATAAAATCAGGGAACCTAAATGAAGTTCATTGAGACGACATATCTTTGCTTGGCTGGTTGCTAGATCTTCTTTGTCCAGCGGAAGCATTAAGTAATAAATAAGTAAGTAGGAAAGAAGTAAATACGTAAATAAATACAAGGAAAGCACATCCCAGTTGGTAGTAAGCTAGACTAACTGGTTAGAGGGGAGTAATACTATCTTTAGTGAGTAGTTTAGAGTAGTTGTGCTTGAAGGATTGAGTAACCTTCCCTACTTCCTTCCTGTACAGTTATTCTCAGATTCCATATGGCAGGTACAAGAATAGTGATGAAAGAATCCCCAGGTCGGTGCTGAATACCACGTAGGGGTTTGAGGGGTACTTCTGAGTGGAAGGAAGTTAGCTGAATATTTTTAAAACAGCAATATGATAGGGTTACGAGTAGGGATTAAATTCCTTATATACTTTAAATATGGGATTAAATTCCTTATGTACTTTATCTGTAAATATTTCTAAGGGAAATGTTTATTCTGACCAATTCACTAATAGTTATTAGTATATTTAGTGTATGTATGTTGGGATAAAGTATATGTTTAATAGACTAGAAGGTCATATCACAATATTCCTCCTTTCGGAGAGAAACCTTTTCATAACTCTCTCAAGGGCTTCTGGCTCTTATGAGACATCAGTTTTTTGCTCAGCTGAAATTATTCTGACAGCTTTGACATTACATTATCATCACAAGATCATGGTATACTTAAAGACAAATGAGGATTTGTGGGGAATTAAAAATAAAAAGAATTAATACAAGTCTTCAAGATACCAGATTAGACTATCAAAGGTTACTCAGATAAAAACTTGATATTTTCTGGTTCAATTAATCCTAACTTTATATGCTTTAATGTGGGGAAGCCAACAATCCATGCTGTTCCTTCAACATTCCTCCATTCCCACGTCACACAAGTTCACACATACATATTTCATTTTAGACGTTTGTTTAAAAGAAATGTTATTTTAGCATCCTATAACCTAGTATGATCTTTCCATGTGGATTAGTTCTGATTCTACCCGATTTTCCCTGCAACTCAGTCTTTCTCAGTCCCATCAAAAAGAGGAATATTGCCCAGCAGGACCTTTATAGTTCTATGATAGATTTTTCTAAGCGAGCTGTATGCCTCTTACTTCAATATAGTCTATTAAGATATTATGCTATCATACATATACTAAATTGCAAAGATCAGTCGTTCTTATTTTCCGTGCAAATCTGATCCCACGAAACACAATCACACTCATACACACATAGTGAAATACTCTTACGTCTGGTGGTCCCTTACAGAGTAACATCACTAAATTGCTTTGGGGATTTTTTTTTCAAGAAAGTTTACTATGACAACAACAACAAAAATGTCCAACGTGAAAAGTGGAGTTTGTAGCTGAGTTTTAAATGGCAATTTTTATTTGTTTGTTTGTATAATTATCCATTTATTTTAAGAGCACCAGTTAGAATCGGAGTTTGGAAGACTATGCGTGAAGATGAAAAATGAAACAGATGCGATACACAGTTAAGATCAAAGAGTCCCATCAATTCATTCAGAGAGTCAAAATCCAGCTGAGCCTCAGAGCCCTGTCTGCATAATAAGAAAGGTTGACTAAAACATAAGGATTAAACAGATGAGCTGTCTCCTGCGGAGGCATGGGAGGGAAGCCCCACTGAGACACTTGTAAGGACACTTTGGAAGCACACACCTGCGCCTCCACAGTCAAACCTACAGGAGACCAGCCTGGCCAAAGACGTTCCACTTATGTTCTAAATTGCTAGTTTGAAGAGAAAGGAATATATGTCCGATGGACGTCTTTTTATTTGTCAAGATATTTTCAGTCCCGGAAAATGACAAATTAATAAATCAACTCCATTTTTCCAAGGTGACTTACCAAGTGTTTGCTTTTCAAAACTGAGAAAAAATAGTGCAAATTTTCCTATGTCATGAAACAGTATTAGGAAGATGCCTACCTTGTGATTAAGTCTTTTCCAAATGAATAGTGTTTTTCTTGAGACAATTTTAGATAACACTGGTAAATATATGCTAGTTCCATTTTCCATTTTCAGGAAATTATCGTTTTTTAGTAGAATGAAGTATGTCCCATTTTTTATGAACACAGTGCTGGGATATACTCATACCTAGGCTAAATTGTATAATTTGGTTCTAAATAGCAAGAATAGAGCACAGAAACCAAATGCACTTCAAGTGCTGTACTTGTAACAAATGTTATATTTATTAAAGTCTTATTAAAGACTTCACCACAATATTACGTTGTAGCTACTGATAAGAAAACATTCTGAACAAAAATTAATTTTCTTTTAAGAAAGCTAACCTACTTTAAGAAAGCTAAGACATCTAGGACTTTAGCAACCTAGACCTGCTGGGATAAAAATTGTGTGGAGTTGCATCAGTAGATGTCACATATAATTTTTAAACTCTGCCTCTGCTATGGATTACTGTTCTCAAGCACTGCATGTAGGGTGATTTAAATATGTAATTAACAGAGCCAAATAAATGGTAAGCATTAGCTTTTGTTTTATTCACCAGAACAAGCAATCCAATTTGAAATGAGAGCAAGGGAGTCTCTGAGGAGTACAACAAGTTGCAAAATGTCAAGAAGTGACTTCATGGGGTTGAAGTACATTCTCTGACCTGCTCCCTATTAGTCTAATTACATTATCACTCACTCACTCAACCAGCCAAGCAACACATTTTTAGCATTGGTTATGTGTAAGGCACGAAAAGAGATACAGAGAATTACACATGAACCGTAAGTAACAATACTACACCGTAGCACCAACTGCATGATGTGGATAAATGCTGCGGAAGTGGACCATTATGGGATGAGAAAATAGAAGTCTTCGCTTAAGAGGTGGGATTAGGTTAGGACATGAGGGATAAGGTAAAGATAGAGGTGGAGAGGAGGGAATTGGTTTTCCAGGGGGAAAGAGATACAGGCACAGAGATAGAAGAACCCAGAATCCAGTTTGAGAGACAGCATGCCTTTCAACTGGCTAGAGAGACGTTGGCTAGAGAGACATTAAGTGTGAGGTTGAAAAGGTTTAAAAGGTAATTATTAGAAGTCTCTGTTAGTACTAAACTAGTTTCCTCCAGTCTTTCTCAAGATACAGTCTGGAGAATCATCTGGCATTCCTATTGAAAACCCAGATGATCTGACCCACTCCAGACTTTGCGAATCAGAATCTTCAGGGATGCGAACTGAGAAACTGGATTTTTGAACAAGTTTGCAAGTTACAATATTATTTTTAATTGCTTAGAAGCAACAGGGAACATTTAAAGTGTTTGGGGAGAAGTGAACTGAAGGATATATTAGAAGGACTTAAGGAAGGGAAAATTGGGAGACAAGAAGAAAGTCTGGGCAAGAAGTCCAAAACAGAATTTCTTATTTTAACCTAGATGTGTGGTGATAATAATCACCTTTGCTCCAAATAAACAGCGATATTTTCATTTCTCTCAAAAGGCCTTAATCCAAAATCTTATCAGAAATCCCTACATATCAATATTCCAATATGTTTTAAAGACTGACTTTGAAGATCAACTGATTTTGGTAAGACATTACTATTCCCTTAAAAAAAAAAAAAAAAATTTTTTTTTTTTTTTTTTTTTTGCGGTACACGGGCCTCTCACTGCTGTGGCCTCTCCCATTGCGGAGCAACAGGCTCTGGACGCACAGGCTCAGTGTCCATTGTTCACGGGCCTAGCCCTCCGCGGCATGTGGGATCTTCCCGGACCGGGGCACGAACCCGTATCCCCTGCATCGGCAGGCGGACTCTCAACCACTGCGCCACCAGGGAAGCCCAAAAAAATACTTTTTAAAGTACACTATTCTACCTCTGATAATTCTGTTTTAGGTGCCCATTTTCAGAAGGTCTCACTCAATTCTAACCCTTCAGGTAAACATTAGTTTGGTTAGTCCTTAGAGAAATTAGAAAGCCATCTATAAATACTATCATAGTTTAAAAATTAAGAGAATAAATAATATTCATTGTTGATGAAGGCATTGAGAAAAGAGGACTATTACTATCTATTTTGAGAGTTTAAATCGACACACCATTTCAAGGGGCAATAGGTAAAACCTAACAAAATTTTAACTGCCCATCACACTCTTTAGCAGAAGAAAAAGTGCTTCTAGTAGTCTAGCTTAGAAAAGCAACTACAGAGACACATGAGGATAGATAAATCACATGCACGTGCACACACACAGATACTCATATAATCATTACTATTCAGGAAAAAAGGGGGAGAAAATTTACATGAACATTAATAAGGGAATAGTTACATCAGGTTACATAAGTATTACAGAAAGCTATGCAGTTATAGCTATAAATTCTGAAAATCTATGTTATTGTAGAATAATATTCAAGACGCATAATTTTAAATATAAATTGTAGAAAAATATGTATATAATAATTCAATTTTTAATGAAAAAAGAAATGTGTATTCATACATTTCTTTGCTTGCAGAAAAAGCTCAATTGTGGCAGAATCGGAGAATGGAACAAGTAGTGAAGGGTAGGGTTTTCACTTTTTAATTTACACATGTCTGTATCACTTAGATTTTTTTATCAATGAGAAAATACACTTTTGTAACTTAAAAAATAAACTTAAAAATTTAACTTTGAAGTAGCTAAAAAATATAGTATTTACAATCTATTAAATGCTTGTCAAGGATTTTAAATAACTTCTGAAAATAGTGTCACTTTTGAAGGTGGTGTGGAGGGGAAACTGGCTTCCTTTCACTTTGATTAATTAATTCTCAAAATTTAATGGAACTGCAGGCTTTTAAAATCATCCAGAAAAGTCACAGATGTACATACTGACTTCTACTTTACAAAAACCTTTCCACTTTAATTAATCTATCAATCTTTCTACTTGATGGAGGAAACTTTATATTTACATTTTTAAAGAGTATGAAATAAATACATACCCATAATATTAGAGCTCGTAGACTAAATTATGTAATTATGCTACTTGATCATTCATTAGATACCTTTCAGAAGACCACCTTCACTTATTCTCCAATTTAATACTATTAGGTGCTTAGCTCCCATAAAATATCCTAACTTATATGGGAATGCTGAATATGAACATTTATTTTACATTTAAGTGTAACAGCAATTTGTTCTCATAATTTCATCCAACAGATGCTAGTTAAATCACTAACTTCATACTATGTTCAAGAGGGTTTTTTTCCCTA
>NW_006794332.1:651655-679498 GCF_000442215.2 Lipotes vexillifer | reverse complement strand
CTACACCAACATAGCAATTTTTTAAAAAATTAACTAATTTATTTATCTTTTTAAAAGTCAGGAAATATCTTTGAACTCTCAAACATTATAGGGAAAAAACCCACATAATTTCATCATGAAATTCTATATAGTTAGGTAGATTTATGTATTTCCCAGCTTTAATTTTCCAATTTTTCAGTAATTGGTTTTCATCTGAATTCTAGCTAATTTAAAGAAACATGAGGGGAAAAGTAAAATATAAAATAGTTATGACGTAAAGTAAATCATATTTTTATATATTTAATAGTACCAATGGTACACACGTATCCTTTGCTGGCTCTTATGTTATAGTGAAAGGAACAGCTTTACCAAGCCTATTCAGATAGGAAATAATAAGGAGATAACTATTTAATGCAGAGTTTTCATAGAGTTTGATGGCAATTAGTAAGTCGTACAGCTCTTATTTTATTTAAATTACTTTTAAAGTCATGTTTTACAAACTGAGAATACTTAAGCAAACACTGAGTTCTTGAACAAAAGTATCCTTTCTATAAATGTAAAACTGGAAAGTTCAATAAAATAAAATTATACAAAAGGTTTCCTCTAGCTATATGGTCGACTATTGTTGGAGTAGCTTCTGCATCATTTTGGCATAAATATGTTAAAACATGAGATTTCATCTCTTCACTGACTAAGACTTTTAGTACTTTCTGAATACAAGGTTACAGTCAGTTTGATACAAAGAACATCTAGGATGGACCAAAAATTATTTATCAACAAAAAGCTTATAGAAGAGACAAAGCAAATAGCTATGAAACAATTAGAAAATATTTTTTAAATAACAGTGTTACTATGAGTAGTACAATCATAGAATAAAAGAATGGGCCACAAAAATATTCACTATAATTTCTCTGGTGTTTCCCAAGTCCTCAGGTTTGGTTGTTTTTCCTCATAACTATAACAAACATATATTTCAGAATATGCATAAATATAAATATTCCTCAGCTTTATCAATGCTAGTGGCCCAACCACTGCCCTGGAACTTAACACCCTGTAGTCATGTAAGAACTGCAAAAATTGAGAAGAAGATAGGTAAAGTTCCATGGCGCATATTGGTAGCTCGACAAACACTGTTTGCTATGATGATTTTTATTTCTTTCTGCTATCAGGGAAACTTGTTCATTCATTTAACAAATACTGTTGTGCTCCTCCTATGTGCTAGATAGGATGCTTGGTACAATGCTTGCTGAGCGGGACAGAAGATGAATAAGTGGATATGGTTCCTAAACAGACATGAGCCGGTGTCCTTGTTTTAAAGGTTTTTTTTTTCAGAGAAAGTAATTCTATAATCTTTTCTTTAGCAATGTTTTCCAGGTCCACCATAGCTTATTTCAACACCTTAAAATACTTACCTTTGTTTTTTATTTCTATTAGCTCTCAAAAAACATAGTCGTACCCTTTACATGCATTAAGCTTATGACATGTGTGCATGTTTTCTTTGTTTGTTTGTTTTTTAAATACCTTTTAGGTTATATACAGCAAGGCAGAATAATAAAAAAATTAACACTTGTCCTAGTTTAAGCCTAACCATTAAGAAGCTTAGGATAAAAAGGAAACTGGTTCGATTTTAAATTTAGGCTACATAAGTCATATCAGAAACAACCTGCCCAGGTGTGCTGGGGGTTAATGCCATAGCTTTGCATTTAAGAACAAGTACTATTAACTTTTTAAAAGGTTTCACAAAACCAGCACCTCCAAAGTAATGAAACTGGTCTTAATTCTTCTTAGCGTTTGTGCAGCTGCAGAAATCTTCATTTTTTTCTCAAAATACTTCTACTTCATCAGCAACAGATGAATTCATTAACTTCATTATTAATTCAAACGATTTTTTCATTTTTGTAAGCCCCAAGGTTGTCTCACTAGGATCAGCATTCTCTCTGTGTGCCATAAAATGTAATCAATCTCTATTATAGTCATGAAAATGGCATTTGTCACTTTGCTGAGAAAAAAAATCAATGTATCTTCCAAGGCTGAGCAGGCATATAATGCAGTGAATTGAAGACTGTTAGAGAAATTTAGCTTGCCAGGAGTTTAGGACAAGCTAATCGAAATCTGGAAAATTCACAGAAGATCAGCCAATGAAATACATAGATATGCCACAGAAATTAATATTTAGGTAAAAGAATAACCTGTTATCTCCAATCCTGACGAGAAAATGGATTTAGACAGGCGAATCTCCAAGGGGTCGCCACTTTATAAAACAAAAGTGAAATCATACACCAAGAAAACATTTCTTGAACATGGCTGATAAATAAGAAGGGCTTCATTCTCTTTTCCTATAAAATTTACCAGGTAAAGAGATACTTTCAGAGTTGCAAAACTGTAAGAAACCTTAAAGGCAAGAAACCTATAGAGATATTCTCATTAGAAATACACTGGCTCTGGGGTTGAAAAATTTTTTTTTTTGTTAATTGAAGTATAGTTGATATACAATATTATGTAAGTTACAGGTGCACAATGTTGTGATTCACAATTATTGTTGCGCTTTTAAATTACTGCAGTGGTTAACTATGGAGCAAAAACGGTGTTGCAGAGCTGGGGAATCAGAAGCACGTCTTGCCAGTCTTCCACTCAGAGGGGACCCCTGACCCTGATCTGCCAACTTCTGCTGACTGGCCTTCAGCAAAGAGGAAGCTTGACCCTTGACCACCACTTGTCAACAGAATAACTCTTCTAAATAGAAAATTCGCGGTCTTGAGCTGAAATCTACTTTTTAAAAAACTGCCACTCTTTGTTTCTAGTCCTACATTTGGAAAAATGTAGTCAGTCTTTGCCTTTCCTTTGAATCCACCCCTTACATGCTTAATGTCAGCTGTCGCTTCTTCCGGCCCTTGTCGTCTCTGGACATAACCTATATAGTTTAACCTATATAGTTTCTTCACCCATTTCTCCTAGCACACCATTTACCATACACATGGTAAATTCAGAAAATTCATGGCATTGTCTTCCCAAGTCACTCCAATTTATCAATATCCCTTTTAATTTGTATCACCAAAAATAAAGTATGTTTATTTAATGTATAAAACAAGTATGTTCAATAAGCATAAAATACATTAGAACCCTGTTTACTATAGTTGGAAGCTGCAGTATAAAAGCAAATTCCCTCCTTCCTTCTCTCTCACAGTAGCTTCATTGGGTTTGTTTTGGGTTGAGTTCATGATCAATTAGAAGAGAAGTTCTATGAAGGCAGGACATCTTGTCTGTTTTGTTTACTGCTCCATCCTCAGCACTGAGCACACAGTATGCACTCAATAAATATTTGGTAAATGAATGTTGTGAACAAAGCAGCCATTTAAAGCTGCTACATCTTTCCTTACTTGCACTGTTGACAAGCCAGGTCCCTTCCATTCTGTACTCATGAAACTGATTTTTAAAACTCTAAACATAGAGCTTTGTATCTGCTGAGTATTGTCTTGGTTTTGATCACATCTTGCAATAGCTAAAATGATATCCAAATGCATATACATGAACAAAAGATGACTATAAAGCAATGGCTCTGGTTAGCCTATGAATCAATGGATTCAAAGCCATTTTGTCATTGTCACACACTTTGTAGTTTTCAACTACAAAGTGGACATCTTTCTATAGGTTACCTTATTCCATTTTTAATCCTGCTATAATTAATTATTACATTTACTCTTCAAAATGACACTCATCGTTTCCTACATGAGACAACTGAAGCAATTTGCCCTGGTTCACACCATAAGTAAATTCTGGGGTCAGGATTCAAATTCAGGTACCTCAGGACCAAATCCTATATGTTTTTCACTATTCCATGCTCTCCTTCTCTGGAGAATTGAAAGATAATGTGAAAGGGAAAAATGGCAACGAATTTCTAAAGAGAGACCCTCTAGAATAATTTGTATATTCCTGATAACGAGGAGAAGTATGATTTCCCAAAGAGTTTAAGTTCTCAGAAGAAAACAATTCTATTTAAGAGAATTTCCCTTCTCTGCTCTAGAGTTTCAATTAGAGATCAAAATAATAAAAGGAACTTCAAATTTGAAATTTAGGTCAAATTTTGAATTTTCATTCTTTATGACTGAAGAAGCTGATAGAGGTTGGAAACAATAAAAAAATTTACAAGAGGAGAAATAAGATCCCGATCATGGGCTCCACGTGAATAATTTGTTTGCACAATCACAAATCAACTGCTAAATTTAACTTTTAAAAATTGTGCATAAAAAAAATTTCACCACATCTACTTGTGTGGTGGGAGTAGGCCAAAATAGACTAGTGATAAATTGAATTTTTTTTAAAAATTTGACCATTTTGGTGGGTGTCACATAGAGTAAACATGCATGACAAATATTTCCATCACTTACTGGGTTTCTGGAAGTAACTCCCTATGTAATAAAAGATCAAGGCAGTTTTGACCAATGAATTCAAACAATGCCAATTTAGTGAAAAATATACCCCTTAACTAGGCTAAGATTCTACTGAGACAAACTGGACAATCATTTGTTTGAATAATGGCATTATGACCGTACAATGTACCAAGCCTTGAAAATTCAGTTTCTTAGAAAACAAAAGCACATGATGGTTTCATCTTCATTTCCAACAGATCTGTGGATATTCAATTCATTTTTATGACTTGTTCAATTACAAAATAAATAAGTGACTCAGAGAAATCACCTATTAGATGGCAATGATGAAAACCAAAGATTTTATTTTCTCTACAGCTTTAACCTGCCCCTCTCTGGTTTTCATGCACAGGATTTTTTAATGCCTCCATCTGTTGCTGGCACTCTCAGAAAATGTTTCTCATAGTTCAACTGTAACTTTTACCAAAATTACAAAGTTGCTTTATTTCTGAGGTCACCAAACAAATCAAGTTAATTAAATGTATTTCTTTGATTCCCACATGGCAGATCACTAGATCTTAAGAGACCGTTAATCCAAGTCTTCTGTAAATATGTCTCCTCCGTTATAAGTCTCAGAGTGTAAATGTGCTCATGTTAACTGAGCTATTCACAATAATTAATTTACTCAGCAAATCTCTGGTCACCCACTCTGTGTCAAACACTGCACTAGATTATGGGGATTTGAAGAAATAAGGCATAATCCCTTTCCTTCAGGTAGGTACAGTCTAGTGGGTAAGACATAAACATGAGCGTAAACTTTCAACACAGCGGGGTAAATACAGCATTACAGAGAATCATTTAAGTTCACAGATGTCACCGGTACCCAGAAATGTGACTATCACACAGTAGGCACTCAATAGATATTTGTTGACTACAGGAACACGTGAATGAATCAGGTTGCACTAGGAGCAAAGAGGAGCGTCACCTACGTCAAGCTAGGGCACTTGTGCTGGGGACTGGAGTGATGCATAAGGACGAGATGCTTGATTCAACTTATATTTGCTTCTGTAATATTCTAACCTCATTTAGTAAGAGGGGGGAGGAGGAAGAGAAAGGTAGTGAGAGAAGATAAAACCATCTTAATTGTCCATCTAAGAGGATTTTATTATAAGATGATTTCTCCTAAATTTCAGGCTCTCAGCCTGAACCTTGGAGGAAAGCAGTTCTTTTTATGCTGATTACATTGTGGCCCTAAGATATGAAGTAACATGTTTGGATTTAAGTGGTTGAGAGCAGAATCGGACCAGCAAGCTCGGTATATAGTCCACTTTGTCACACCGCAGAGAATGTAGTAATGAAAGAGCTTTTTCTATTTGAAGGCAGACTTCCACAAATTTCTGTGACAGTAAATTGAAGGTTTGACTTAAGATGCCAACAGAAGAGAGGAACTCTAGTATCAGCTGTATGCATACAGTGGAATCTTCCTAAATTAATTTATAATTATCCTTTCTCAAAGGTGTAACTTTATTATCCCTTACTAACTAGAATGCAAGTGAGAATTCAAGGAATTTCAAAGATACCTGTTGAGACAAAGTAATGATGGTCTGGTTAAAATCCTATTCAAAGGATGAACTTTCTGAGAACTCATTTTACTACAAAAGCTCAAGCAAATTAAGCCAATGAGTCTAGGTTTCCTCCACTTATGCTACCTTACACAATGATGAATCTAGTAAAGAAGACAAGCTGATTCCTGTCTAAATATTTGTCTTCTTTTAAAGCTGAGTTGAATAAATTAAGTCTTTCTGCCTAAACCTCCAAGATTGTGGTAAAAATAGAAGCAATGTTACAAATCTTGACTATTTAGTCTCTCCCACCCTACATAACTAGACGACCACCTTCAGACTTCTATATTTTGCCCTACTGTTCTTTTGTCATAACCCTAGATCAATTTCTAATTTCAATTTAACTAATAGCTCTTTCTCTATTCCTGCTCCAAAGCTAGTCAATGATGCTCAAAAAACTTACAGCACTGGGCAGATTGGTGCCACTACGAAGGGATGACCTCAGAAACCCCGTCACTTACACCTACTCACCTCTCTGTCCTAGTCCTCCAGGCAGCTGTTAAAAACCTTCACTACTCTTCTTGTCAACTGTCAGCTGACTACCTTGCTTCACTTCCTAAAGAAGAAAAGAGCCAAAAGGTAGAAACCTCTTAATTTTACCCTTTGACAACTGTCTTGAGCTTCTTTCCTCCTCTCTGGGAGGAGAGAGGTATACATTTTCCTTTCCAAGGTCCCTCTTCCAGGTGGATTGTATCCTCTTCCATCTCCACCAGGAGTTGCTCCATTAGGTAATCTGTTTCTCTTTCATTACAGTCATCTCTCACTACAAATGTTCTCAAACCCCTTACTTTCTCAAGAGTCTTCCTTTGATCCTACCAGTACTTGTAGCTACCATTCTATCTCCCTCCTTTCCTTCAACACCAAATGTGTAGAAAATGTAGGCTGCTTGCCTTTACTGACTCAACTTCCTCAAGTCATATTTATTATTCCACCCTTATAACATGGCTTGCATTCCCACTAATGCAATCTTTTTGAGATGACCATAAACTTCCTTATTCCTAACCAAAGGCTGATGCTTAATCTCCATACTACTTGGCAGCTTAGTGAAATGTGGCACCAGTAGGATTCCCTTCTGATCAAAATCCATTCTTCCCTAAGTCTTCCCTGGCTTCATTCTGTCTCCTTTGACAGACTCTTCCATTATGCTCATCCTTTAAATGTGAGCCAGTTTGCTAAGTTTCCAGCTGTGGGTACTCTTCCTTGCTTTCATCCCTTCCCCTAGACTGGGGGTTTGGGGGAAAGGTACTCGCCTGTTACATAAATACTACAAACACTCGCTTGCCTGAAAAAGGTACAAATAAGAATGAAACAGTCACAGCTCTTTTGAGTTCCATACCCACATTACTAATCTCTGGAGATCTATACTAGGATTCTTTTCAAGTATTTCAAATTTAATATTTATTTCCCTCCCCATCCCCAGTACATTTTTCTCTTCCAGTATTAACCGTAATGGCATTATTATCCATTATAGTCTTCTAAACCAGAATATTCAGTGCCATCCTTAAAGGTTCCCTCTCTCTGTCCCATCACATTCAATTGGTCACTAACTTTTATCAGTACTAACTCAGAAATGTTTATTGTATCTAGCCTTTTTTCTTCATTTCATCATTATGCTTAAAATCGTGCTTAAAATCAGCTCTTTATTATTTGGGCATCTAGAAAATGATAAAATCTTCCTTATCTTTCCCTCTTGTTTATCCTTTTAGCCAGTACATGTATTTTTCCACAGTTGTCCGAGTTAACTATCTTAAATATAATAGTAATAATAACAACAACTAAGCATTTCAAATCACAAGCCTGTTTAAGAAACAAAAATGCAATCATATACATTGGCTGACTATTTTCTACGAGATTAAAAATTCAGATTCCTTTCGTTTGCATTCAAAGCTCATCACCATCTGGCTTTATCACATCTTTCTAATTCATTACCTCTCTTTCTTCACATGTACATACACTCCAAGCTTCACCATATTGAAATTCCCACCAGAATTGTGAGGTACCTTTGCAGGCGTTATTTTTTCTCTGCCTAGAATGCTTTTCGCCCCATGTCTGCATTCTGCATCTTTTAGTAAATAGCTTGAATTTCATCTTTTTAGGTAAAACATTTCCCAGTTACCCCACAGAGTTACTGAAACCAACTAAACCTTCTCTAATTCCTTGTGTGGCAATGTACCCATTTTCCTGTCACCCTGACTTGACAATGAAGTCCTTTAGGACAGAGAATTTATCTCACTCATCTCTGTATCTCCAGACCCTAGCAGAACACCTGGGTTATAGAAAGTAGTCAGTAAATATCAAGTTAATAAACTTTTGACACATACATGTTTTACATTAATCACTGAAAATTAATGATGCGAATTCAGATAGGAAAAGAAACTCACCATTATTCTCATTTCAATATGTCTACCATTTTAAACACAAAGATTACTTTTACAAATTAGGTAAATAGCTTATAAAGACAGTAGATATTTAAGCCATTTTATAAACTATATTTATGGGACAAATTTGGACAGTAAACAAGATTGCTTGATAACTAATACATCACTGTCAATTATATTACAATATAAAATCTTATGCAGTCATATATGTTTATATTTTTCAGTCTACCTATCTAATTTATATATATTGAGAATATAATTTACCACTAAATGTATCCACAATAACTATAATGGCCACTTTTATTAAAATAAAGATTTTTAGTAATAAAATGACTTCATATATATAGAAGTCAATAAATACTTTAAATGGTTCACACCTTCATGTATTAAATTTATTGTGTATTTATCCTCTTGACGATGTATAAGAAAATAAACTGCTTTTCAGGTACCTAGATCGTACACTATTTTCTTTCTGTCCTATCAGAAAATTTACGAATCAAACTTTTAACTTTTTTGGGCAATAACACCTATATAGGTAGAATTATTCTTAAATTCATTTCAAAAACTCTGTCATGGCAGTGATATCAAAACTTAAATCCAATTCTAAAATTTTTCTTTGTATTATATTGAAATCTCTAGAAGAATAAAAATAAGTAATCTTAGTAAAATGGGAGCCACCTGTGTATTATCCACCCATTACCAATGTGCAACAGCAACTATGTACATTTTGTTAGCTGATGGGTCAAAAGAATGACAGGGTTAGTAATACATGGCATTGTCATCATATATACTTTTGGTTTTCATGAAAGGAACCACAGTAAGAAGCTTGAGGTATTCATCACTGCAGAAGACAAGTGCTACTCTCAGTTTCCACTGTAAACCTTTTCAGTTTTTGTTGTCATATCCAAGCCTTTGCTGTATTACAGTAGAAGAAATCCAAACACAGTCCTAGGCAGCTGTCAATTTTTCTTTCAACTTTTGACAAAACCCGAATTCTTTGCAAGCAGTCATTCATTTAGAAGATTTGTATTCATCACTGATTACCTAGGCATTCTTAACTCAGATCTGTTTCTACACTAACCTGTGATTCTATAAGCATAATAATAGGAGTTAAGTATTAATATTTTCCTGATTGTTTGTTGAGTACCTTAAGGAAAACCATTACACTGATTTTGCCTTAGACACCTCTAAATAATTTGCACAAGCTGACAACCAGATTTCACCTATTTCAAAGTATAAATCCCAGAGAGAACATGAGAACCTAATATTTTCCAATTAAAGTCTTTCATAAGGCATCAACAGCAAAGTGAAATAAAAATGAACATAACATGAAGATTAAAATGAGATGCTCTCAAACAGGGGTGACCAAGGCTTCCAGGAAGGTAATCCTTCTTATATTACTTCCTTTACCATTTCCTTCTCTAATCTTAGCAAGTAAGTCCAAGGGTCATTTGCCACATTTCCAAAGGGTAGAACTCAGTACAGCAGTAAGTGAAAAGAAGGCACTTAATTTCCCTATCCTCATATCCTGGATGTAAAACAAACTGAAGTCTGAAACCATATGTATTAGGATATCCAAGATACGGTGAAAGTAAATATAAAAATAAATATAAGTGACCACTTTTAACAAAAGTAATTTTGTCTGAGAACTTTTTCTTCATGTTTCTAAAACGACATATAATACTCAGAGTCTTGTTTTGGGAACACAAAAGCCACAGACAAAAGCTGGGGGTTTATGATATCACACCCATTACACATGAAGATTATTGTGCTAAGGATACTTTTAGGGCAATATTTTAATGTTATCATGAAAATGCTAACATAAAATAAGAAGTATATTTTAGGAAATGTAGTCTTTGAAATTTGGACTAAACCTAATCATTAAAGTGTATGTGTCTGTGCCTTCCTAATCAGGTATTTACATCTACTTTCATTGGGCTTGAGATTTAATATAGCTTAGTAAGACAGGGCTATACTAATAAATGATTCACAAGATCCACATTTCTTGCTCAGCTTAAGGAAATTTCTGAAAGTCCATTAAAAATAACTACAAGCTGTGCAATTGCATATTTGTGGTTCTAAAGAACACTGAGAGCTGATAGTTAATAAAATGGCTTCAGAAGGCTCAATGAACATGGAAAAAGGCAGAGCTGGCTCTTAGTAAGAAAAGAGTAGAACAGAAAGAAGGGATCAGGTGGGACGAGTGAAGAAGAAGACAAAACAAGAGAAAGTAGATTCTGAGTCTGATGTATGTGATGGAACTACCTGAAGGTCTTGAGCAAGAGAGTGACGTATTCAATACAGAAGACAGGAAATATGACTCTGAAGGGCTGCAATGGGTTCTACAGAAGGGAAAAAAGATGAAAGACTAAGCAAGTTGTCATAGCAGTCTAGAGACAAGGAACATAAAGACTGCCATTTATATCATTCAGTGTTCTAGCGTAGTATTCTTTCTTTGTGCACCAAAGAATATGGCTAACTTATATGACATTGACATTAATTTCAGATGATTAGGGATGTATTTACTCTCCATTATTCATTTAAACCTGATGTCACAGCCCCCAGGTCAGAATTCACAGCTCTTGTGTGTGTGTGTGTGTGTGTGTGTGTGTGTGTGTGTGTGTGTGTGTTGGAGGGGGAGGGAGGGTTGTTTCACATTGACACACAGGGGGCCATTGTTGAATATTTGAACTAGTTACCAACTAGCTTTACATAAACGTCTGAATTTCCAACTTTACAATCAGAAGATCTTTAAAAATTTAGAAGTCAAAATCGAAAGACCCGGCATTGCTGTATTTTTATATAACAATACATTGTCTTGGTTTTCAGACAGGGCATGCCTTTTCCATTTTGCTGCAGTTCCCACTATTCTATATCATTGCCCTGACTGAGCTCCGTTCGGTACTAATGTGAAGGGGTGGCTCAGTTGAGTTCACAAATCTTAGATCTAGATCTTCCAAAATGGATTTATGTTTTGAAACCATTTTTCCCAAATAGTTTCTCTTGCCACGGAAAGTACTAATCAACAAAGTCTATCATCATATATATTCACTGCTTGTAAAGAACTTTCATATATTAATATGATACACACAGTCATCCCATAAGCTAGGCAAACTACCGATCACATCCACCATTTTACAGATGAGAGAAAAGAAGTTGTGAGAAACCAAGAGACACACCTAAGCTGACCCTTGGTGAGTGTCTGAGTTGACATTAGGTCTTAGATCTTTCATCTTCTAGTAATTGGTCTTCTCACTCCTCCAAGCTCCCAGGGGTATATTCCAATTCATATATTCTGGGATTTACAGAATCTACCCTATTATGAAACCCACTCCCATCTCTCATATTTGCTCAACATTTTTTCCCCACTCCATCCTACCCCTGGACTCCACATTTCACCCAATCTTAGCCTCTATTCACAACTGGCTAGCTTCAATTGCTATTTCAGCTCCAAACTAACACCTCACTTCCCGAGGAAGCTTTCTCAGATACCCCAAGACTTGGATACATTTCCTCACTAGTTAGACCCATTATACCCTCTACCTACCTTGTTGTCACATGCTTAACACTGGATGAGTATCTGTCTCCCTGTCTGGACCTTAAGTGCTACAGGATAGGAAGTTGTGTTTCTCATTCACTGCCATGTCTCTAATCCCTAGAAGAACTGTGTCTGGCACATGTAAAGGCCTGGTGCCAACTTTTTGGTTTTGTGTTTGAAAATAGTGTTTTAATTATATCAGTCTAACTTAATAAATGAACAGCGACTGACATTTATCGCATTTTCTACCAACTTCTTCAGATATTCAGATGTCTTTATTCATGTCAGAACAGCAGGATTCTGGATGGGAATACAGTATGTGTCTGTTCAAAAATAGGATACTGGGATTTCCTCCGGCCACTTTCTTGACACGTATAAGGATGTGCTACCTTCACACTTTAGCCGACATATATCGTAGTAGTGGCACCCCTTATCAATGACCCTTAAAGTCTGTGTGGCCTCACCCAGTGTCTAGTTTGTAGCCAAGCATTCTGAGGCAGCCCATTCGGCTCACTCGGGCAAATTTTCCTGTTGTTTAATATAATCTTTTTTCTTTGTTGGCTTTGTCTAAATTGCCAGTTAGCAATGCATGGTGACAGCCTTTATTCTTAAAAGTGCTTATTTACATTTTTAAAAGCACCACACTTTTCCCCTGGAATTCTCAAAAAAAATTAAAAAGGGCGGGGGTGATGTTTTAAAACATTCTCTAATCTCCCTATGGGTTTACTCATTTTCTTTTCTTTTAAACAAAAGCCTCTCTTTGGTCAAGGTTCCCATAACTAAAATTGATTAAGTATAAGCTTTTTTTTTTTTTTTTTTAACATCAAATGTTATGTTAGGTATGCTTTGTCTTGTAGATCTTTGAGGCAAGGCTAAAGTCCTATTTAACAGTTAGGAACTCATTAACTACTAATGAATTTTATCATAGGGGAAGAAGGAAATAAAAATCATCAGCAGATGGTGAGTTTTTGAAACTAGAAGAAAGCTGCTGGCAATCAATATGGCAAAGACCATCAGTAGGGAGATATTGAAAGCATAAATAAAATGTTGCTTTTAGCCGCTCTAAAATTTTAGCTATTGTCCAGACACAAGGAATATGATGTGGAGAAGCAGAGAAACAACAGAAAATACTCCATGAAAACAGGAGTTCCACTGGGAGACTTATTAATAAAGAGTCCTAAGAAAACATGTCATGGATGAAAACCCAAGGAAAGTCACACTGCACAAAAATATTGATATGTGTTTACCATTATTAAGTTTAAAACTCTTGATTTTTCCATACCTAGGCTGCATGTCCCTCATTTTGTGAAGCACTTTCTGATTCCACAGCTCGAGTCTGTCACTTCTCCTAAATTCATAGGCCAGTCAATCCCTATTTATTGTAGCAAGTGCTACAATGCTCTAAATCTATCTCTGCATCCCTATGCATCCCCAACCAGGCTGGAAATTCTCTGAAGGTGGAACCAAGTCTTCATAAATGTATCTCCCATAGGACCTGGCACGTGGTAGGTACTTCATAAATGAATGATCAGTGTATGAATGTTTGCAGCAAATCTGAATAACAGATCAGATATCAAGGTAGGGCACTGCTTAAGGACAAGAATGGAGCTTCATTTGAATTTCAGGGTACTAAGGTCGCCAGTGCCATGGTCAGCAAAGGGCTCCATCATAAGGACAAATAAAGGGCCTCTGTATATTCTGCCACTATTTTTACCTCTACTGATTGCAGAGAGTTGGTAACGCAATTTACCACAATGATTGATCCAAACAGATCCTCGAATCTAGCACCTCTTCTGAGAAGTTAAAGCCCAATTAAGATTAACCATAACTGGCACTAATACCATGTAAACACAGCATTCCAAACATCAGTCATATGCTTGGAGGGGTGGGACAGGAATCAGACAAAAGCTAAGCTTTGTCTTGAAATCCGGGTTATGATGATGCTAAATAAACATCAAAAATAGCGACTCTGACATTTTCTGTTTATTAAGTCTTTCCCCCTCATCTATTTCCCGCAGATCCTTCTACAGATGGCTGTGGAGACAGGCACCTGCTGCAGACCCTGTTCTCCCCTGGGAAACATGTGTTCACTGTTTTTCATGGCCATTCTATTTTAAGACTTGCTTTCAGGAATGCCAAAAAAGGGACCGCTGCTAAGCTAACTTGCTCTGCCCAGCAAGAAGCAGGTGACAAGCATTCCTCTAGTCAGTGTGGGAACTAACCAGAAATGTTTGCTTTGCTGGCTTTGTTATCATACTTCTTTTAATCTCTTTCACCTACTTGAATCCAGTGGGAGAGAATATTAATTAATCAATACAACAATGAACCTGTCCTCCGGAGAGAAAGTGATATACCTGCAATATAGTGTTATCTCTATTATATCAAATAGGCTAATTTACAGTGGTCTACATTTCTCAGTTATGTAGGTTACAAGAGGATAGGCCTTCATATCATAGCCATATTCTATACAAAATTAATTTAGTTCCTGTGGGTACATTGCTAAGACGTTCTATTTAACTTCAGTTAGATAAAAAAAACACAAAAAATAGGGCCCCTGACTTTTAACTTTTAACTGTGCTTTAGTATATTTCCAACATGGGTATTATTCAAGGCCTCATGGGTAAATATTGAAATTAAATCTATGGCTACAAGATTTTTGTTAATGAGTGAGGACACTGCCTTATCTTCATATTCCAAAGGCCTAAAGCAGCACTCCTCTAAGCACTGTCCATGCATTGGTGCTGGCATAAGCAGTTTTTTTATTGGTCCACCATGAGATAAAACAGAAATTGTGAGCAAGCATTTAGAAGCGCCTATAGCCACGTGAGAGTAATTTTATGTTTGCTGAATCTAATAATAAAAATTTGTGTTTTATATGTCTTTTCTAATTTTATTTTTCTAATAATTCAATTCCATCCTATTTTATGAAAGTATTAATCCACATCAGATTGTAAATTAAGAAGGGAAAAAAGGTCCTTTTTGAGAATGAGTACACTCAGAATGGCAGGGATGCCTAGTGTGCAGGGTCAGGCCAACCTGGATGAGATTCCAGCGCTTCCACGCAGAGCCATGGGGACAAGCTGTTTCAACCCACTGTGTCTCAACAGCCTCATCTGCAAGATGCACATCATGCTGTTTATATCCCAGGATCTGTGGGAAAATCCCAGAGCACTGGCTTTGATATCAGAGAGCCCTCAGTTTCTTCAACTGTAAAAGGAGCATAATAATACCAGTGTCACAAAGTTGCTGTAAGGATTAGATAACTGGGTAATGTCTGTAGCTCAGTGCCTTTTGGCATCCACCAAAACCCCAAAGTTATCAGTTATTATTATTGAAAGTGTTTTTCTCACATAGTAGGTGCTTGATAAATATTAGCTTTTTTTCTTTTCTCACTTGTGTAGAGGGTGTTATGCCTCATGGGTTCAGTCCAAACTTCTGAGTGACCTGGAAGCGTCTCAGACTGACCATGCCACATATGGATGCTCTAAAGAACGATCTGGATCCTTTGAGAAAGAGTTTGTGGATCCAGCCCATCCATACAGGCCCCTTCTGTTTAACGGCAGACATTTCTCCTCTTAGACTTTCATCTGAGAATTTCTCTCTGGGATGTCTCTGCATTAAATGATACAACGCCGGCAAAAGGCAACTGACAGCAATACCATAAGAATATACAGAATAGCTATTTCAGGTAATAAGGGAAATTTTCAAAGGGAGAGAATCCTATCTCCTCTTTCACAAATTACTAAACACGTGTCTGTTCATGTCCTCCCTTAAAAAGGCCGCTTGAGGAGGTAGTCATAATGGGTGGAAAGAAGACCAAAAAAGCTTCTACTCCACTTTTGAGTTTACAAAACACTTCAGTTGATTCATACAACACCAAGGCAGAGCCCTCTCTTCCTCCTTCATTGACCAACTAAAGCTAAGAAATGAAAGGGTTTTCCAACCATACGTTGCCCGTGTAGGCATACCTGAAACATGAACCCAGTCCTTCAAATCCTCAAACCTGTGCACAGAAAATACAGGTAAAGTAGTTACAGAAACGAAGAAGACGATTTCAGGAGCATGTCTCAGAATAATAGTTTGATGGGTGAAAAACTTTAAATCATGAATACAGGTCTTTGTGAAAGAAATACAATGGACAACCAAGAACGAATATGTGGATGGGATGTGGGTAGAAAAAAATGGTTGTATATCCCCAAATAAAGAAGAGTATTAGGAAAAAATGTTCAAAGGACTACCGCTTGTGGTCTAAGGCATAACTAGATTCAAAACCCACAGATACAAATGGGAAAAAAAAAAACACAGAAAAGCTGACAGACATTCCTAAATGACCCCAGGCGTAGAGAGAGGCAGCCTTTGAGGATGTTAGACAGCCCCCAGAACAACCTTACCCCTTGGCCCAGTTAACCATTCCCGTGCTGGGGAGACTTCCAGAAGGCAAGGGAGGGATCACAGCGTCAAATTTCTCTAGCTGCTGTCGGATGCCTGCAATCTCATCAGCTCTGTATTTGATCTTTGATAAGAGGTCAGTGACCTTTACAAGGGCAACAGCTCAAGTGTTCTCCATCATCTAGACCTTTGTGGGGATAAATTTCAGGTCCTTACTTGAAAGGAGGTTTTACTCGGAAAGGCAAGAAGAGAGGCAAGCACCAGGCATTCAAGTGGAGAGAATGAGAGAATAAGGAGAGAATGAACCTTCTCAATAAAAGCTGGCAATGCTGAAGGTGGATATTGACTTTTCACAACTTTGCCTAATATTAGCCATCATTCTTTGAATAATGCATCATTTAGAAAACTGCATATACAGGGTATGTGTGTATCTGCACTGACATGCAATAAATAATAGTAATACTAAAGATCATTGCTGGTATTTATTGACCTCTTACCATCTACCGAGGCTTGTACTTTTTACACTCATAATTCCACTTAATCTTCACAGTAACCAAATGGGGGTGGGTGTGATTGCTTTCCTCATTTTATAGCTGAAGAAGCAAATTTAGAAACTGTTTATACAGCTAGTAAGTGGTAGAGCAAGAATTTAAACCAGTCAATCCAATTTCAGTTTAACCTCTACCTTTGTGCACTAAACTTAAGCTGCAGTGTTTTCATCATAACACACACACACACACACACAATCAATATTCTAGACCCTGTAGCATAGAAGCCAGAGCCCTCTACCCATTGCATTATTTAATCCTCTGGTTTAATATGCACCAAGTACACAAAAACTGGATTAAGAAGGAAAAGAATGCAGCAGTTCATCTTCAGAAAAGTTGGGAAACAAGGAGGGAAACAGTGAAAGTGGAAGGACATAAAATTATTAAGTGTGGAACATTTGTCAAAGTAGAAATGGAAAATGAAGAACTTTCTGTATCTCTGAAAAACAAACACTGAAAATGTAAACATTTAAAGTGTGAAGGAACTGCTTTAAGTTCAATGAAAACCTACAGATTCAACGGGGCTTTCTGCTAAATTCTGACAATGCTCATCTAAAATCCCTGGGTAGAAAAATGTGCACAGTATTAGTAATTACGGTAGTTTACAATTCACCTATCAGTTGCCAATTCATCTGTCTCACAAACTTGTATATCTCTATTCTGTGCTTTTCAAACTTGAATGGGAATATCCAGGATATGTGAGAGTGTTGGGGGAGGGGGTAGAACAGGGCTTGGCACATAGGAGAAGCTCAGTAATTGTTCTCTGAATGAGTCATGAAAGGGTAGACATGGCACTCATCTCAAATATCAGTTTTATTCAGAGGTAAGCAAATTAAAACTTTCTTATATAATAAAACAATCACAATACATAATGGAATAGAATACAAAATGTAAGTGAATTTCTAAGCTAAAACCCAAAGCTGCAAATTAAAAATGGACTTGTTTTGGCATCTGTTTAGGGCTGCACCCCCATTCCCCAGGGACGCCTTAGAGAGACCCTGTTCTCTCCCCTCCACCATTTTTATTACTTGGCTGAAAAATTTGGACAAGTATATACATATGAATATCTGTGTGCATATATTTAACCTGGATCATGGATCACTGACCTTCATATTTAAAACTGAATTTGTTTAAGGGAACTGTTATCTTTATGTTACGTTAGAGAGAAATGGTGCATCCTTCCTCTTAGCTCATTAATAGCACAGTGGCCCCTAAGAACCATAGTAGCTGAAGGGTAACCACTTCTTTCCCTCTCTTGTCATTTTATCTTCCAGAATAAAAAGACATTTTATCTTTTCATTTAACAAGTTAGAAAAAGAAACACAGTAAGAAAAAAAGAGAAAAGGAAAAGAAACAAAAAATTCATCTTTATTCCCCACGATTCCACCCCTTACCCCTGAACACGACTATCCTGGGAAAGGGTTTTGAAAACCAGAAAGTACTGACTAAACAAATGTGAGTGAGATCTCATGCTACTAGAAAATCAGGAGGCCACTTCATCCACTAAAGTACAATGGAGGGTAGCCATGTCGAGTGTCCCAAAGACTTTGGCTATACTCATGACAATGTTGCTTTAGTCAAGCAAAGAATTGCATGGTGACTTTGAAATATTTTAAACTTATTGATCCTGAACCTTTCTTTAGAAAATAAACGAGTATCAGAGATTCTTCATGGATCCCAATCGACATTTATAAATAGAAACTCTTTGTCAACTTGAGGCCAAATTGGCTAAAGAATTTGTCTAATGGCTAAAATAGAAGGGACTTCACACTCCTGAAAATATTCCAGGTACAGTCATGGTGTGGACATCCATTGGCCTTTAATCATTCATATATATGTGTGTGTATACATATATGCACACACACATATATATGTATGAAAACAATGTATTTATATCTTGTTAACACTTTAAATGTTATTTTTCCATTGCACCCTCTGTTAACTTTTGATCCAGTCTGATAAAACAAAACAAACTAGGGTTATACTTCATGGTAAGAAGATACATGTACAGGCTCTAACTCTAGTGAAAGAAGAGGTTTTGTAAAATTTGTTTCAATATAAGGCATGTGGGCACCAGCTGAGGAATATTTGGATTTATTCATAAGATCTGCTACGATATTATCACAATATTTGCATGTATCTCAAGAGTACTAGTCCTCCCACCTTAAATGTATATTACATTTATCCCTCCTAGATGACTCTCACATAATGCTCTTAAGCTTCCTTAAAATATATATTCAGTATAGATGCAAAATTATATTATTCATCCCAATTTCACCACTCACAAGGAAATCTCCTCCGAGGAGACAACTGAACAGCCCACTGCTGCTCAGGCAGAAGGACTAACGCCTTTCCTCATGCCATCTGCTTCCTAGGCTCTCCTCTGCTAGGACGTGAGAAAAGGCATCCAACGTGGCAGAGCGACAGGTCAAAAGGTCAAGGATCAATACAGTGATGTGTGTTAGGGTACCTACTTGATTAAGTGAGCTTCATAAAATATTTAAAGAGGTTTATACTTACCACTTAGGAAATACTAATCAAATTAACAGAACACAGAGAATTCTCAATTTCTTGTTCTAATAGAAGCAAACAATAACATGTAAAATGTACTGTTTGAGGACCTTCACAAATACCTATATTTGATGGGAGTTTTCACCCTGCACATTTAGTTTCTGCTAACCCAGGAGTTACTATTAAAACTACTTGGGATTCCTCCACTACATCTTATTTAGTCAGTGGTAGGAAGCAGCCCAATAACATGCTGAGTAGAAGGGGACACCCATCTGCATTGACAAAATGCACCAGAATTAATCCTCGAAAGTGAAATTTCTGCATCCTATAATCAAGAGTTGCTGGGCATTTGATTAAATACCCCAGGCATTTGGTCCCCAACCTACTTTTGTTTCTCTCCACAACTGGCAAGCAAGAGAGATTAGACCAAGAACCTGAAGAAACACAGTGTGTACTTTAATACGGAAATGCTTTTACCTGTCATGCCTGCTGTGAACGAAGTGGGCTGAGCTTTCAAAATGTTAGTCAGCTTAATTCCCAGTTGGTGGCACTGGGAAAATGTAGCCATGCAGTCTTATTGCTCTGTTTCTGTTCTTTAACTGCCAACTGGAATACAATAGAGGAGTCAAAGGGAAACAAAGGAGAGATGGATCCAAAAAGAACCCGAAGGATGACAACAAAGCACGCAGAGAAAATGCTAATGAGTCAAAGACACTGCTCACCAAAGTTGGCATCCCAGACTATTTTCACACTAAAGATAATTATGCTTCAATTAACTGCCACTTTTCCCCTCAAAAACTCATGCTTTACAAACTACAAATTATCTAGTGGAAATTCCTCACTGCAACGCTTCAGGACAAGTCACAGGATGTGCTTAACCCAAAGAGAGAATGGTTACTACCATGTTGCTGAGAAATGGACAAGATACATTTTACATATTGTGGGAGATTTTGGTATAAACATATAAGGGTAGTGATGTTGAAAACACTAATATTTTTGGACTACAAAAAGAGCCCATGAGCTCTTTTTTTTTTTTTTTTTTTTTTTGCGGTATGCGGGCCTCTCACTGTTGTGGCCTCTCCTGTTGCGGAGCACAGGCTCCGGACGCGCAGGCTCAGCGGCCACGGCTCACGGGCCCAGCCGCTCCGCGGCATGTGGGATCTTCCCGGACCGGGACACGAACCCGTGTCCCCCGCATCGGCAGGCGGACTCTCAACCACTGCGCCACCAGGGAAGCCCCCATGAGCTCTTTTTCGATGGAAGACGGTATCTGTACCAAATAAAGGGGACTAGATATTTGAGAAGGCGGCCTCTCAACCACTGCGCCACCAGGGAAGCCCCCATGAGCTCTTTTTCGATGGAAGACGGTATCTGTACCAAATAAAGGGGACTAGATATTTGAGAATTCTCACATTGTATCTACAGGCACCTGGAACTTTCCATATATCTGGCTCCTCCATCACCTCTCTGTTGTCTTTTGTACTCCTTTTCTTCCCATGCGGCGTTATATTATTATAACAGTAAATGCAAGGCTGTCACTTACCATGAAATCTTTAGTTTCCATTTTACTTTTAGAATAATTCAAAGTATTCCATTGTCTTTGGTTTGATCACATTTAAGAATTCACACATCAAAAGTTAAACTTCATCAAATGTTAGAGAATCGTATGCCTTTCCCCCACAATAAGAATTATAATGTAATTTATTTTTATTTAGATATGCATGATACACTGAGTTATAATTTACTAAGCTGGAAAGGATGGAAAAACAATAAAAAGAATGTAATTTATGCATAAATAAAATACAGTAAATAGCCTCGCTTTAAATGCCTCAAATTGGTCACAGTTGAGACAATGCACATAAAGCTTTATATTATGGGTTTCTGTGTCAAATTGAAATCCGAAACTTTCTTTGGGCTGGGATAGTAATAAATAAAATTAAATGTAACCTCAATTTATGGGACATGACAAAATCTTACCTCATTAGATGGGACATCCAGAATGTTGCACTTTCCATGTTATTTTACTAATAATGCAGCAGCAAACTTCTAATGGTCTTTCTTATAGTACACTGTTCTTCTGGGTAATCAGAGTTAGGGTATTAACCAGATGATCCAAAATTAGAATACAAATTATAAACAATTTTTGTTTTTTCTATTGTTTCAGCCAGTCTGAAAGTTCAATATAAGAAAAAAAGTGTTAAGAATTTTCCACTGGATACCAAAAAGACAAAAATATTAAGGTAATTCTATATATTACCACGAACGTGCTAGCATTTCATATTTTAACTTCCTTATAATCAGTTTTTGATCCCACAAAGTATTAAAACTCAAATTTTATCTACCCCCAGACATAGCAAAGTGATGGTAACGTGGCAATTTCCTACTTGGAGGCCTGAATTATCTTCCTTGATCATCTGCTGTGCTCAAATTCATTATAAAAATGACCAATTTACCACCTCGCTTCACACGAGGAAGACAATACTACAGAATGTGGGTCCCAGGGTAGAACAACCAAATGCTACCTGGGGACAGATGAGCAAGCTAAAGTGTGTGTGAGTAACTTAAAATGTTCCAGTTATTCTTTTGCTTATAACACAATTTCTATATCCCCATTATGAGCTCCAAAAACACACACTTGGAAGCAAGAGCGATGAGCATACGTGATTTTCAACTGCCGGAAGCCAACTCACAATATATCGCTTACCTTGTACAGAGATGGAGCAGCACAGGGCTCATGATAGGATGAGTGATGCATAAGATGTTCTTCAGCTCACTTCCCCTGGGATTTATGCTTCCAAACCTAGGAACACCGTCTGCCTGCATGGAAGCAATGCTAAGCAATGCGGTCAAACAACCGACGCATTATTGTATAGCTTTTCAACTTTGCGAAATCTAGAAGAAACCGTAAAATAAGTACACAAATAAGCAAGTATGTGTCTAAAAATCATGGCACAAATTTGCTGGACAAATACACAGTTTAAATAAGGAAGATCAGGGCTCATATTTTCAAGTGATGGGCTCATATTTTTAAGTTTGTGTGAATAATATGCTTTTTCTTAGAAGCTGAAGGACTATTGCCTTCTTGGTTACAGGTTTATGAGAGAGATTGTTTTGTATTGTACAACACAAGTATTCCACAAGGAAATCACTGGATCTGAATTACAGATAAAATGTTGGTCAAAGAGTCAATTTTTTTTTCAAAAGTACCCAAAGGAATAAAGAAATGAAGTGAATCTAAGAAAAGTATATGAGAAAAATGTATATGCTCAAATTCTCATTTGACTGCCTCATTTAATTTTTTTGAAAAAAATGTCACCAGTTTTGTAAAGGCATAGTTTCAAATCAGACTTGTTTCTAGTCTAAATTTAGCCTCTGTTCCTTGTGTCATATATCTTCAGGCATGAGAAGAAAAATCAATGCCCTTACTCACCTTTGGAAGAATTTCACTGCCAAGTCTCTGTGGCTCTATGGGATCCAATAATCCGTGGCTCAGTATCGATTTTTCTATGACACCTGTAGAAATGGCCTCTCCTTCCTTTCTAACAAAATATAGCAACAAAAGTCGTGTAGTTTCTGAATAAATTAAACAGAGGCTATTAAGCACAACTTCATCCTACAAGGATATGTGGCTTACATTTTCTAAAACACAACAAAAAAAAATGTTACCTTCACTTGATTTTTCTGAGCCACTTAACAACTTTCTAGAGATAACATGAACATATATTTTAAGAGATAGTTTGAACGTAATTTTCTTAAGTATGTTGCAGCTAACTCATACATTACAAATAGTACTTATTTTTCTAAGAAAATAGACAATGGTAAAGCCTATCAAACTTCAATTCCCAATTTTAAAATATCTCCAAAATCAAAACACTTTTTAAATATGAGAAACCACAATCATGTCTTGAAAATCAAAACTTTTGATAAAATAGAAGACCCTTCCTGGCAGTGGAGTAGAGCATATCAAATCCTAGGAGAGAGGGTGGGTTAAACTTTTGGGTGTGTTTTACAGCATTTTTTAAAAAGAGTTGGGAGAACAGGCAAGAGCCATCACTTTCCTTGAGAAACATAAATACAAAACCAAAATCAAAACCCAAGAAGTCTTGTTTCCAGCACTCTTCACACACCTGATATAAACCTCAAAGGTACTTGTTTCACCCTGGGCACAGTTCTTTGGGCATATCTTAATACACTCCCCGCAGCCATTCTGCACTGAGTGGAGTAACTACGGTTGGCAACCCACTCCATCACTCACTCCATCAGCCTGAGAATCTGCAAATTAAAAATGCAGTGTTAAAAAAAAAATTCCTTTTACCTTTGCTTTTTCTCGTAAAGTTCTAGAGAAGAAAACACAAAGCAGGTTGTTTCCCACTGTATATGTGACATGTGATGTCTTGGTTAAAAGTGACACAGCCATGTTGCACTCTGACAGGTCTAGTGTTAAGACCTGACAGATATAAACCTGCAAGAACAACCTCCCTGCCACAGATATTTAAGCTCATGTTCAAACTTTGACTTGATAGTCGCCTTATTAGCTTGCACAACAGTGAGTGCTACTGCCTTTCAAGTTCATTATAAATTATGCTATTCTTCACATTACTGTCAATTTAAGCTCCCGTTTTACTAAAATGTAGGTATTTTAACTGCTCATCAAACCTGTGCACCTTTTTGAGTTAAAGAATTAGATCAGTCCCAACTCCAGTTCTCAAGGGAGAAGTTCCATTGTTTATCAGGCCATGTCTACACTGGCTGAGCAAAGCGCTCGGTTCAGAAGGAGAAGCGCCTTTGGCAGCTAGAGTCCACATAGCTGACGCATGGAGGCTCGGGTGGACCTTCCTCACCTAATTACACAACAGCAATGAGGTTACTGAGCATTTGATGAAAATGACCCATGTTGTTCTAATTTATTTACATGGTAGTCATTTAGAATGTAATTCAAAGAACCTATAATAAGAATGCTTACACATCACAGGCAACGATGAATGTGAGTATTGAAATACCTGATAACACAACATTTGCTTTAACCCAATCATATTCTTCCTAAACAAGACAATGGTGACATGATTTAAAAGTGCAATACTTTTTTTTAACTGGTCTAGATTAAGCTTATAGCTCTGATTTTATATTTATGGAGAACAATCTTCAGAGTTCAAATAATTTAAAAGATTAGTTCAATCTCACAAAAAAATGGGTCGAAATGGTAATTGATATTTCGGAGGAAATATTTACACTCTTCCAACTTGCATCACCAAAATTTAGTAACAACCGGGGTGCATTCTATTCTGGGGACAGTACAATGCCCTCAGATCATCTTGAACATGGAGATCCTTTCATCAGTTTTTAGAATAAAAAGAGGTTTAGCAGAAATGTTCTTCCACCAGCTCTGAAATTACAGGCTTCCCCCTCCATCCACCCAAACACACTCCACCCTGCAAAATAATAGATACAACACTAATCACATGTGGAATTTTGCCAGGATTCCCCCACTGGTGAGCAGGCAGAGTTGGACCAAATTGTCCTGAAGGAATAAAGCCTCTCTCACTCCCATGGATGCCCTCAAAGGGCGTTAGGGAGCATCCATTCCAACCCTTTGAAGACAGGAGGAATGTGTGGGAATTTATCAGAACTGTGCTCCTCGAGCGTCACTTTACATTGCCCCGAAATAAATTAGCTATGTTTATGCTATGTAAACTCCAAACCCCAGTTTCCCTAATGCAGGTAGAATTACCTCCCATTTTTCTTCTGCTACTCCCATCTTCAAGTTTTTGAGGATAGGGGGTTAGTCTCTCTGTTTAATAATCATTCAATTTAGATGCTAAAGCCCCTTTGTCTGGGAGCAAAATCCTACCTTCAGACTGAGTCATGGAAACACACTTGTTGGCTAACTTATAAATTACCACTCAAATTCTAAAACCAAAATAAATCTAGGTGATCTAAGAATTGCTTTACATAGCCAAGTCTATCTAAGATAAAATGAATCTAGTTATCTTCTTTTCCTATGTGAAAGCCCTAAGAATGTCTAAATATAAAACCACTGTTGATATCTTTGCCACACCATGCTTGAGCAACTCGTGATGATGATGATGTTGATGATGATGATGATGATGACGACGACAGAGCAAACACGCTTATGGTACTTACTATGTGTCTGGCACTGTTCTAAATGCTTTATAGACATGAACTCATTTAACCCCCATGACAACTCTGTAAGGTAGGTACTATTATCTCTCTTTTACAGATAAGGAAACAGAGTCACAGAGGCAGCAAGGAACTTGCCCCAGATCACCTGGTCAGGAAGTGGTAGGGCCCGGATTTGAATCCAGGCAGTCTGGCCCCAGCGTTCTTTTACATTGCTTCCCTTCTCTTTGCCCTGCCACGGTCACCAAACCAATGTCATTACGGATAGAGATTTATATCAAAACATGGTTTCTATACATGGGCTCTTCCTTTCCTATATGACTGGAATTAATATGCCTGGAACTAAAGCTTTACCCTATGAACTTCTCAGGGTCCTGGGCTTGTTTATCTGCTTTTTCCTCAGGCATTTTCTTCTATATTGAGCCAGCATCTCCTTCTTTCAGAATAAGTTCGATGCACTCAGAAGCAAAACCGATTCTCACTAATCTTTGTTTCGGGATACCATTTACTCCCTGAAAACTTAAATCCTGGAAGATGCTCACTGAATGTGAAAATAAGTCAGAAAAGAACTGGAAGAATAAAAGTGATGAATTAGGGCCTTTAGTAGAGTAGGTACCTAATTGCAGCCTAATGGAGTTGGGCCTCCTGAGGTCAAATCCTCACACTACCTTTCGCAAGTTGCGCAAGTTATTTATGTCTCTATGACCTAATTTCCTCACCTATAAAATGGGAATAAAAATGGTACTACCGCTGAGGGTTTTGAGGATTAAATAAACTAATCCCTGTAAAATGCTTAGCTTACTGCATGGCACGTAGTAAGCACTCAATAAATGTACACTATTGTTATTATTAGATTTAGTTTGTACAGATTAGACGTGAGCTGCAACTAAGCACAAACAATCAAAAGTTTTGCCATTTCAGTGTAAAAGCATTAATACAGATTTTGGGAAAATTGGATGTGGTCGCAGGAAATTCTTTCAGCCCAGGGACAATTTGGCTTTAAAAATTCACCATGACATAGCTCCACAAAAAATTTCATTCCCCTCTATTTGGTGAGAGCGCAGGCAAATTACAGGAGATGACAGAACTACCTAAAAAATCATCAGAGCTTACAATGCTGTCAGACACCCGCCTTGAGAGCCAGAAGTAGTTATTTCTATGCGGTTATGTTTTAAGTAACATAAAAGGATTACTTGCTTAATTGTTTGTTTTGTATATCATAATCCAGGTTTCTGCACAGAGTTACTGAAGAGACATTGACCAGCGCGGCAGAAATGCAATTTTAACAACTGTGCGATTCAGCAGCAGGAAAACTGTCTACACACCCAGCTTGTCTTTTCTTTCTTTGCTCCCTTCCTTTCTCTATATTCTAAAAGCTTGGGTTTATGCTTAAGTCCCAACTCTTTGAGGCCACAAGGGAGATTTAGAAATGGCTGCTTAGGAACCTGAAATAGAAATTTCCATCGAAGAGAGAGTAATATAAGTACTAGAAGAAGATGACTCGCGGAATGCCCACTAGCACGGAGCTCTTCGGTAAATGTTATACAAAGAAAAAGGAACAGATTGAAACCTTTTTTCCTTTCAGTTCTAAAATGGACACAGTCACCAGAGAGAGAAAGCAAGAAGGCTGGAGGCCCCAAAAGAGAACTACGGAGAAGCTATTCCAGGTAAAGCTCACACTTTTGCCTGGATGTTCCCAGGATGCTGAATTGCATTTTTGTGGTCTAGGTGCCATGGGACTTGGGAACCACTTGCTGGTCCCCAAGGGGCTAGCGGTGAGCAGGGGAACATTTCCCTCATTTCCCAGTGCCTCAGACATGGGTACTCTTTGACAATCCTGAGGGGAAGAAAATATTGATGTATAAAGTAGTACCCTACTCAAGAATTAAAATTTTGAAGAAAGGGGTCAGTGTGTAGCCTCATCTGATACAAAGAGAGCAGACAGAAAAAGGAATGGTGAGACAAACACAGAAGGTGTTCATTTTAATCCTACATTTGCACCTGTGAAAGCTCACCACCGTCGATCTTCAGGAGGCTCAGACTTATCAACACACAGACGAGCAGACTTTCATTCTGAAATGAGATTTTAGCAATAATCAGGTTCCAGTTCTCCAGATAAGGATGGTGTGTCCCAGAAAGTCACCAGCCTAAAGGATCACTGAGTGAGGGGCAATTCTAGGATTAGAACTCATGGAGATAGAAGAAGGTGGCTGAAGTATTAAGAAGTAACTTCCTGATAGCAATTGTTATTCCAAAGAAAATGGAAAGGCTGGGAAACAAACGTCTTCTACTGGCAAGAGAGGTCACAGCAGCCTCAGCTGGGAATTATCTACACGAATGACAGAGGCGCAAAGAGGAGATGCTGTACTCGGCATT
>NW_006794332.1:647539-651638 GCF_000442215.2 Lipotes vexillifer | reverse complement strand
CGGCATTCTGCGACCAACAGGATGTGGGGAACGGGGGCAATGAGGAGTCAAAGAGCAGAATCTGGTTTCTTACTTGAGATGCTGAGCCATCCGGAGCAAAGGAAATGGACCGTCTCAGCAATTCTATGGGAAAGTTATCCTATACTCAGGCTTTCTAAGTGCGAGCATCATTCAGTCAACCGAGCACTGTGTCAGGCACGAAATTCTCCTTAACAAATAAAATTCTCATTTGCATGTAGCAGTGTAATTTTTTTCTTATTGCCACATATGAGGGTCTCATTTAAGGCCATTTAAATCCTCTAACTTGAGTGATTTTAAAAAGGATGCTACTTATTTCATATCATATACAAATGTCAACAAATGACATTGATTTTCCAACATCAGATAATCTCCAAACACCAAATGGGAAGTTAAAGAAAAAGGAAAAGAGAAAAATCAGATCTGCCGAGTGGTCCTCACTGACCACTCTGTGGACCTGCTGTCATTTCTCATTATCCTTTTTTATGATTCCCCACACAGATTCAACCCAGGTGATTTGGTTCTTAGCAGAATGAATGTGAATTAATTTTGATCATAAATTTTAATGAGACAACACTTCTCAGATGTTCCAAATGCAAAACTTACCTTTTTCTGTGGTGAAACTGGAAATTCTTTTCTTCGGAAACCTTGATTGTTTCACCTCTGCGATTTTGTCTCAGTGGAACAATCTGCATATCAGTAAGGTCGGACGCGACAGAAGTGGAATCTCAGGCTTCCTGTATCCTTACCTCCATTCCATGGTTACATATTTCTCCCTCCTTTTCATTCACAAGTTTTTATAATTTCGCAGAATTACAAGTTGTACAGCATGACATCAAGCTTGATCTTGCCATTATGCCTGATTGTTCAAAATTACACTAGTCCCAGAATGTTGACAGAATTCCTTTCAATATTTTCTCTGTTGGTTTATGAAGTGGCAGTGTCAGACTTACAGAAATAATCATTTCTGGGGATACTCGTTCAATTCTTTGAAGACTGACATCATATTAAAAAAGATTCCCCCCAATCTTCTTCTCTTCTCTCTATCCCAGTATATTTGACACATCAGAGATGACTAGAAGTAGCTTAATAAATACAGGAGACATTTCTCTTTACTATTCCAGGATGAATGAATATAGGAAAGCTTTGTTATCAGCTTTATTTTAGTTGGAGATTTGCATTCAGCATCAGCCGTCATCTTATGAAAAAGCAGATGCCCTAATGTTTCAGATTTCTATTTCTCCGAATCCAGCCCTACCTCCCAGGCACTGTTTGTTCCTTAGAGATAATTATTAATGGCGAAGGCACTCCTTCCTCTGAGGTGTCCCTCGCTTTCTCGTGCCACTTTTCATACAAGCAAGTTCAAGGCAGTGACTTTTCTATGTCACTTTTTAATATCAGGGCAGCTTGTTTCAAAGCAGGTTTCTGATTAGAATGGAAAAAATGAAACCAGGAGGTGATGATAAAACCTTGCGCTCAGAGCTCTCTCTTATTTCACACTCTCTCCTTAGAATGGGCACCGCCTGTTCTTTTCATCAAAGGCAGAAAATCTGTTTTGTATCCAAGGTAAATGGAGAATGCCCACATCTATAGCTCCTTTCAAAGCTTACTATTCTCATATATGGTAAAAAGCTATTACAAAGGGTCCCACTTTATCACGGTCTTGGTTGTATTGTTGGATAAATAAAGTCATCTCTCGGCAAAATGATGCATTCTATGCACCTCTCTAGGTGGATGGAATGCAATCTAATATTGGGGACATTATCCCTTTTCACTGATAATTACACCAAATTTTCTGAATCTCGGATTTGTTGGTTGATATTAGTTCCTCTGACGAGCTCTAAGAAAAAAACTCTGCCAGATGGTTTACAAGGAGAGAGGCCCATTCTAGCTGAAACCTCCTGACACAGTTCTGGGAGACGAGTTTCTGAGATGGCTGTGGTTTGATGGAAAAAATTCTTGACTTGGACAGATGGAATTGGGTTTCTTCTCTACCACTTACTAGCCACGTGGCTTTGAGCAAACCACTTATACTCCCTGAGGTTTACTTTATAAAACGCTGGTAATAATACTTCTTGAAGCTTATATAATAAATTGGACAGTGTATATGACAATGAAAACACTGGTTCCTAATAAAGTATCACACAAACGCTCAGGATCATTTTTTCTTAAATACCAACCTAGGCCTATGAGCAAATAAATTATGGACACCAAACAGAAATCTAGGGGGAAAAGTCACATGAAATATAATCATGTTTATTCAACACTAGGAATAGGGTTTTCTTCTAAAAAATATTACCATTTCTAAAATTTAATCTTATGTGTATACCATATATACAGGTGACCAATTTTCAAAAAATGATAATGCAGTAAAATACTCTAAACGACATACAGAGTAGACATAAATGAATACTTTTTAATAATTTGGGAGGCATTTCATTTTCTTAGCACACCTAAGGGTCATAATTATGACTATCAGTGGCTAAATTACTGGAGAAATGGAGGGAATTGAAATGACTCTATGATATAACTGAGAATAAATTTTAGAAATTAAGTCATGCTATCCATTTTTAATATTGTCCTATGTCTCTATTTCAAAAAAGTAGCATCACCTCAGTAATTCTAAGTTATCTGACCTGAGCTTTTTAGTGATTTGTGTTCTCTCTAAGGGGATGCTAACCACAGCAGAAATTTCCACATTCTAACATGTCAACAAGCAAGTTGCCCAAACATAATGACTTCTAGGTGGTGTTTAAGGCGGGAGCTCAACTTCTCTGAATGTGGTGCGTCAGGCTTGGAAAGAGCAGGAGAAGTAATCACAGAGGTGGGAAACAGGGAGGAAATAATAAGCTCTGTCCTGACTAATTGATGGGACTGTCAAAAAGATGAAATGAATTCAAGTTTGAAGAAGACTTTGTAAGTTACTGGAATAGACAAATGTAAGGTAAATTGTTATTATAATTATCACTATTAATAGTCTCACTCAGTTTACAATGGAAAAGGTATATATAGCTTGAAAGAGAAGAGTTCTTTTTCAAATGATGGTACGTTTATTCCTCCATCATCCAATTCTTTTTCTCAGCTTATCTCTCAGCCAACATGAGTGACATGTATAGTCTCTTGTTTCCTTCTGTTTTTGGTATAGTTTGACACAGTCGGAATAGATGGGAAGATCTTGCAGAGAATAGAGCTGCAAGTGAATTTGGAAATTTTAAAAATAGCTGCCTGTGAATAGTAAGGTATAAAGGTTTCTTCTATAGAAGGCTAAAGATGCTCTTTTTTAATATGGCTAAAAGCATGTAGCAATTATTATAGGATGGTAGAATATTCTGAGGCTCAATATCTGCAAATTTTATCTGTTAGGATGCCATTGTCACAAAAGGCAGATAGATGTCATAATGATCTCTACTCTGAGCTTGGCCATCTGAATTGTCTCCTTGAAGTTAATAAATCTGCATTATGTGCATGTGTGTGTGTTTGCAGGCATGGGCCCTTATAATTGTATAATTATAAACACACAGTTACACAAAAATATGCCACAGTGAGAACCAAGGGCACATTTGGCACACAACTATCAACGATCATCCGTAAGCCAATTAAAAGTAAAACTAGATGAATAAAAGTGGATACTCATTTCCCCACCACGGAAAGGACTGTTTTCATCTCTTTAATTAATTAACACGAGCATCTTTGAATACTGCTGTAAGCACAGCACAGTGCTTACAGGGGGAGGGGAGAAAGTATACAGTGGTTTTATAATGGGCAGTACTTTCATAAACAGAATGAAGGAGATTTACATCAGCTAGCATGGAATGATTAATATACATATTACAGGTTTTCTGTAATTGAGCCTACTACTCCATGGTGGTCACCGAGTTCTGTAGAAGAGATATTTTTAATTGATATAAGTAGCACCTTCTCCAGCATATGACCATTTACCCGTCACAAGTACTTCCAAAGCTTCTCCCAGGACACTATGCCCATGACAACCTCAGATCTAAGGAGTCCAAAATACTAGTAAATCGGGCTTCCCTGGTGGCACAGTGGTTGAGAGTCCGCCTGCCGATGCAGGGGACACGGG
>NW_006794332.1:608954-647374 GCF_000442215.2 Lipotes vexillifer | reverse complement strand
AAAAAAAAAAAAAAAAAAAAAACAAACTAGTAAATCCATCATGCTTGTCAGCCCACATTCATAGCTAAAAGGGTTTTCCTTCTTGTTTGTAACGGGGCAGATTTAAGAAAAAAAGTTGTGCCTCACTTACTACAAACCTATCCATACCTACTTACCATAGAAAATCCCCACAAGCTTCAGAACATGGGCTCAGGTGGAAGCACACACTGCTTCTCCACTGCCAAGGGCACCATTCTTTATTCCATTATCAGTGCAGCTAAGCTGGGATCCTTTGAAATAACGGAGCACAAAGAACTGAGAGCCTTAAAAACTCGGTCTGATATTTTGTCTACAATAAGATCAACCTGACTTACGAGTTGGCCCTAATCAGTATTTGTTCAAAAAATATGCCTGTATCATGACCCAGGCACTTTGGTCAAGGTGACAGCATAAGATGAATTATTATCTATTTACTCTCCTCAAGCAACTTACAATTGTACAAGCAATAACTTCAAATATAGAAAAGACCTTAAAAATTAATCTTTTCTCACCTTTGAAGAATTCATGTGTTTGTTTTTGATATAACCTAAAATTTTATTCATTATAGAAGTGAGCATTAATATCTATGTCCACAGCTTTAGAAATTAAAATAAAAGAGTTAACTAACAGAGGTAGTAAGTTAAATGGCGAGTTTGTAAAGTATGACCAGTGGGCCAAATCCAGCCTGGCCCCTGTTTGTGTAAGTAAAGTTTCACTGGACCACACTCATGCTCATCTGTTTATATATTACCTATGGCTGCTTTTGAGCTCCAACAGAAGAGGTGAATAGATACAACAGAGAATATGTTAATTAAAATTGGATGGTGTGCTTAAAAATTGGAAGGTAACTATTTGTCTACTTTCCACTTTGGTGTGTTCTTTTTGGGAATCTATTTCTGCAGGATATTCTAAGAGTGACTTCTTAAGGAATGTGTGTTTGTTCCCTCTCTGATACGAGGAAGAACCAAAAAACGATGGTGGATAAGTAGTATTGTAAGACATAAGTAGGGGGAACATAAATTAGAAATGAAGGGACTTTACAAGCAATGCTTTTAAATCTCGACTTTGCCACTTCATTCACACCCAAATGGGTCAAGTGCTGAAGTTTTGGTGCCTGTGGTGGGGCTAAGAAGAAAGGCTAGAGTTGAATAATTAGGACAATAATGGCATTTATTTAACCAGTCCTTAGAAATGTTTATAATGTTGTGAGAACTGCCCCAATTCCTGAATGCCCCAGCTTTATCCTGAAAAGAAACTGGCAAAGAAAAATTGCTTAAGATAAATTTTTGCAAAACTTTGCATGGATGGAGCTACGTAGCTAACTGCCAAAGATGCTCCAATTTAATTATGCCCGGCAAGTTGGCTGGGCTTGTCTGGCATTTCATTAGCAAAAAATAAACTTCACTCTTCTGCCTGAGAAAATAGCATTTGTCATATTTTGGGGGACAGCAAAGCTCAGCGTGATACTTCTTGGTACGAAAAATAATATGTCTGAAATGTGCATAAATAAACCTTTAAAATCTTTTCTCCAACATGGTAACTGACCACCCTGGAAAATCCATGTTTTAGGCATGTGACTGAATAAAGGTCACATAAAATATACCTTTAAATGTTGAAAAAGATCACAGAGAAGCAATGTCATAAAAGTAAGAGGACTGATCTGGAAATTGAGAAAATAGACTCTTGTGACACTTCTAAATGAATTGTGGTGTTCTGTGCAAGTCACTGACTTAGTCTTTTTTGAACTGAAGCTTTTGGGGGGAGTAAAATATGGGTAAACTATGGATGTTGGGAGAGAGGTTAAAGATAATTGTATATTTGTGACTCAGTTACTGTTCAGAAGGAAAGGTAAAATTAAATTAAAGACACGATGTATATAAATATATATATATTTAAATGATCAGCTTCCTGACTCAGTTGTCAGCAGTGGAACCAACTGTTTCTGTATCGATTTCTTATCCAAAGATGTCTGAATTTAGTTGAAGGAAATAAGTAGCTAACAAGTTGTTAACAGCTATTGGTGGACTATGCAGCTCACAGAAATACAATTAGAAAATGACAGTGAATTCAACGACTGGCATATGCACAGCGTACTGATAAGAATAACTGGGATGGAGGGTGACAAGACATATAAAGGAGAGATTCTTGGAGGAGGTGACACACTTGTGTTGACTGAAGAAAGATTAGGAGTGGGCCAAGGAAGAGGAGAGAAAAGTGACTTAGAGGCCAAGGAGTCTGTAAAAGCAAAGCAATGATATGGCTTATACCTAGAATTCCCAGCTATTGTGTGCTGCTGGAGAGCAAAGTTTAAAACAGGAAATTGTTAGAGATAAGACTAGAGAGAGGCAGGAAGTAGCATATTTAGGGGTAGAATTTAAGATGGGACTATTTTGGGCTTTATCCAGCAGGGCAGGAAAACACAAGAGGGTTTTAAGCTTGCAAGTGGCAGGTTGACTTTGGGTTGTATGTAAGACGGATTTGATGGTGGCAAGGCTGGTGGAAGAAAAGCCATCTAAATGGTGCAGATGCCCAAGCAAGAGATAAACCACAGCAAGTGGCAGTAGGTCTGAGCTACAACAGTGGTAGTAATGATGGGCAGTACAGTCAGATTCAAGAAGTATTTCGGGGCTTCCCTGGTGGCGCAGTGGTTGAGAGTCCGCCTGCCGATGCAGGGGACACGGGTTCGTGCCCTGGTCCGGGAGGATCCCACGTGCCGCGGAGCGGCTGGGCCCGTGAGCCACTGCCGCTAAGCCTGCGCGTCTGGAGCCTGTGCTCCGCAACGGGAGAGGCCACAACAGTGAGAGGCCCGCGTACCACAAAAAAAAAAAAAAAAGAAGTATTTCGGATGGAAGGTTAGCAGGTCCTGGTAATGGGTTTGATGTGAAAAACAACAGAAATGGGGAATGAGAAGCCAAAAATGACCCTGGGGTTTGTAGTATGCGTGAATGAGTAGACAGCAGTTCTACAAAACTACGCAGAGAGCACTGATGGAGAAACCAGGTTACGGGAACAATGGGGAGGTTTGTCTGCACATGTTGGGCTGGAGGGTACCCAATGGACAGGGCAGGCAGTTGGAAAATCGAGTCTGGATTGCAGGAAAGAGATCCGAACTACAGTGCATTTAAAATGTCTGAGTAATTGTAAATCATGACAGTGAATGAGAGTACAAAAGGAAAGTGTGGGGAGTGGGAAAAGCAATGGGCTGAGGATGAACCTTGGGGAAGAGGAAGAAAAGAAGGCCATGAAAGAGACAGAGTAGGAACAATTAGAGGATGATCTGGCAGGTATGGTGCTGTGGAAGCCAAGGGAGCAGGGAACTTAAGGAAGACGGAGTGATTAATGGGGCCCAAAGTTCAGAGAGAGCCAGAAAAGACCCCAAAGTCAGTGGATTTAGCAATCCAAGAATCATTAGTTCCATTGTGAAGTGAAAGCAGGTATCAGATGCTGGGAATTGTAAAGTGGAAACAAAGCAATGTGCATAGCACATATAGATCACATTTTCAAGAGGTTTGAGTGAGATGGGGAGTAGAGAGATTGAAATGAAGATGGACAGGGACCAGAACAAGGGAGAGGACTTTTAGGACAGGGAAAACACAGGGATACACTTGAACAGATGACCCGAGTCATCTCAGATGCCTGAGTGACAACCGAGACCATAGCAAACTCAGCTATGGCTCTGTCAATGGCTGTTCCACCCACTTCCCTTTCCTCTCCCATCAGTCCTTTCTGTTCTTCTACTACGTTCGCATTTGAGAAACTTTCTGGTCAATCAGCCCTAGTCCTAGGATGGCAGGTTCTTTAGCAAGCAAACACGAAGTGAGATAGGCAGATTCATAATTTTCTTATGACATCTCCTGAGGAAATCAGAGAAAAGATTTTTTTTCTTAAATGATTACTGTTTAAAAAAAATCTCTTCCTCAACTCCTATTTAAGCCCTGTCAGTCGTTACTGGAGTGCTTATACTTTACTTTATAATAATGCCTTTTTGATAGATGTACAGACACATTATGAGACATTGAACGTAAGATGTGATTTTTTGGTCAATGGCAAATATATGTGCAGTTAGTTTTCTTCAGTTTAGAATCTCCTACACTGGGAAGGGATGGCACAGCATAAATAGAGGCTCATCTGGATATAAACAGAATTGAGATTCTCCTGGCTTTGTCACCACCTAGCCCCTTGACCTATACAAGTCCTTCCTCCAAGTTCAGCCTTCATTTCAACTATGTAATAAGATGCTTCCATCTGATGGTTTCTTCATCCAGAACTTCCAGGTAAAAGAAAACTATGATCAAAACTCCTGTTGTATTTTCTAAGATTTAGGAAATTACATCAAATATGTTCTGAAGCAAATATTAAGCAGTTTAAGGTCATAAAATTATGGCATATATCATGGGAGAGAAATACCTACTGGAAATAATTAGAAAAGATAGTTTACACACAGTCTTTTCTTTTTTCAAATGAAAAGCTCATTTAAATCACACAATATTTTTCTTCACTTTCAAAGTCCAATATCAAGTGTTTGATGAATCAAAGCGGGATTGTTGCAGGGACAGTACACATGCGAGTGTCTCCAAAAGCAAAGTCAGAATGACAATTTCTGGAGACAAAATGATTCATTTCTGTTTCGGCTCTATTCACTAGAACATAACCACAGCTGAGATTCAGTCTGAGGTTCAGTAATACAAAGTCTGTGCCTTTGGTTACCACACAGACAGCAGTTTCCCTCTGTACTGTCTCCCTAGACAATGCCGAATGAAATGACCTCAAAGAACTCTGGTGTGTGGGAACTAGGAAATCAGAAAATGCTTTTAGCTCTATATAACTTCAACATGTTAGTATACGTTAATACTTTGTGATCCTGGATTTAAATTGGAATAAATCCAAGTGCAAAGAAAGAGCCTTAATTCTCTTTCTTCTTCATTCCAGAGTCAGAGAGAAAAACATGCAGTAAGTATGTTTGGCCCTCTTTCTGGAATTTATTATATACCCTCACTCAGTCTTGCTCTACTTGTAATTCCCCCATCAAATAAGAAAAGACCTTTGAACAATTTCTAATTCCTTTCTCTCCTTTACTGTTTCTGAGTTGTCCTTCTGTGGTGCTGGGTTTTGTTAATGTTGTTACTCTGTACGCTCATTTCCTTCACATCTACGAAATTTCCCACCTTTTTATTTCACGTCACGTCGACAGGCCCAGTCCAGGACCTGGCAGTCACTCGCCTGAATTATTATGGCCTCTTTTACCTGGTCCCCTGATTTGTGAAAATTAAAACTCATCATCTGCCTTTACATGGCTTTCAAACTTCAAGAATAAGCCTGTGGTCAATACACAGCAGAACTGCTAGGGCTGCTTTCCTATTTTCCCTGGACCTCATCACTTCTACTTCCTCCACAGAAGAAAGTTTCATGTTGACACTTTATTCTGTAGGCTCTCCTAGCTTCACAGTCCACAGGCGCGCCTCACCCTGCCCTATCTGCTCTGTCTCTTAACGCTCTCCAGTCGGCCGTATTCTTCTCCAGCAAGTCATCTCGAAGCCCAAATCATTCAGCCATTCCTCTTTCATTACTAAGCCTTCTCCCAAAGCGTGTCCTGAGTTTGTGATGATGTCTTCAACTCATCCAGTCTTCTCCCTTCCTTCCCTCAGCAATGCCTGGCTTTAACCTTCTGTAAGAAATCTACCTTTGCTGGCAATGTCTAGAAAGCAAACATACCTTAGTTGTAATTTCTCAAGCACACACCACTAGCTACGCCATCCCTTTTTTAAATACCTAAAATTACCCTAGGATTTGCACGTTTTATACCTTCATGACTTCAGTGGTATTTTCTCACTCCAAATTTATTATATCTGTATCTCCTTTATCAGACACCAAGCTCCCCAAGCGCAGGAATTATATAACTATAAGCCAAACTTTTTTGGGTACTGTCCAATCATCATTTAAAAAATAATTTTAATAGTGACAATAATACAGAAGGTATTATGCAAATGTTCCTGTTCTTCCAGGAGGACATAATGAACCACAAGCTATGTGGTCTTGGTAACTACACAGCTTGGCTCTAGCAGCTCCCCAGTGGGTTCTGAAAGCACTAAGCCTGTTTCTCACCTTGCTCCCAGTTCTGTGGAGCTAATCCAACCGCAGACTTGTCTTTGAAGTCAACTGGAACATCATGCATGGGTGAGCTCCAGAGAGCGCACAAAAGCAGGGAAAGAAAACTGACATGTTATTCTTAACCAAAGGGACTGTGCTATTTCCGTGTTTCTATACACACTTGGGCATCCCACAGACTTCAAGAGCCTGCAGATGAAGTAGGAGAAAAAGCTGAAGTTAGCAGTGTCTTGCAAATGGGGAGTGGGCAGCAGATGAAGCCGCAACAGAATGAAAGTTTTAAATATCTAGTAAACAATTCTCTTTTTTTTTTTTTCTTTGTCCAGGATCATACAAATCACACATATAAATTCTTCAAGGTAGAAAACTCTTCCCTGAGAATGTCAAGCTCTTCTGGAAATGGCATTCACTCTTTTTTTGTTTTTTAACATCTTTATTGGAGTATAATTGCTTTACATTGTTGTGCTAGTTTCTGCTGTATAACAAAGTGAATCAGCTACACGTATACATATATCTCCATATCTCCTCCCTCTTGCGTCTCCCTCTCACCCTCCCTATCCCACCCCTCCAGGTGGTCACAAAGCACTGAGCCGATCTCCCTGTGCTATGCGGCTGCTTCCCACTAGCTATCTACCTTACGTTTGGTAGTGTATATATGTCCATGCCTCTCTCTAGCTTTGTCACAGCTCACCCTTCCCCCTCCCCATATCCTCAAGTCCGTTCTCTAGTAGGTCTGTGTCTTTATTCCTATCTTACCCCTAGGTTCTTCATGACATTTTTTTCCCCCTAAATTCCATATATGTGTGTTAGCATACGGTATTTGTCTTTCTCTTTCTGACTTACTTCACTCTGTATGGCAGTCTCTAGGTCCATCCACCTCACAACAAATAACTCAATTTCGTTTCTTTTCATGGCCGAGTAATATTCCATTGTATATATGATGGCATCCACTCTTAATCTAAGACGTAACAATTGCCTTGTAGGCGAGCATTCAATTCCATGCAACAGCCATTTATCTAGACTATTTACTGAAAAGGAGTTGTGCTCATCAGAATGAGAGGCACCATCACCATCTTCAAGAAGAAAAGCATCAAGCAGCTCTCATAGCATATAGCCCTCCACGGCCACTCACAGAGTGCACTCTCAGACAGCATCAGTCCGCAATACGGCAACATGGTGAAATATAAATTACAGCTTTAACATTGCTTCTCATAGTCAAGCATGTGAAACTAAACGACATTTTGAAAATTAACTAAATTTGTTTTGTACCTGTCTTTTGACCCTGCAAGTCCTTGCCTAAAAACAAATTCTACAGAAATAAAAGAAACAACAAGAGGACCTAATAATACCTAACAACTACATATGTTTAAGTGGGTTTATTTTACCTCTTCAAGCCTCAGTGTGGTAATTTGTAAGCTGTGGATACTAACAGTATTTCCCTTATAGCCATGTGGGTATGATGCCTGGCATGCGGGAGATGGTCAAGGAATGTCAGTAAGGTGGGTGTTGCAACCCTTATTTTTCAGAGAAAGAAACTGTATTTCAAAGATGCTAAACAATTGGTCCAAGATAATACCAGGTCTGGGATTTGAATCTAATTTGGTTTGATTCGAAGACTCTACACTTCCTGCCTCAAAGGCTGCTGCTTAACTTAAGAGTCCCAAAGTGAACAAGAAAAGGAGACATCAGCTGAGAAGATTCTCCAAATTCCATCCCGATAATCATTCTAGGATGCCTGTATTCTAATAAACCTTTCTTCCAAAAGTGTGTATTCAAATATTGCAATATTAGACTTTCAAAAACCATTCAAGGTCCTCAAATCACAGAGTACTAAACTCAAATGTAAAAAGGACTAAAGCCACGACTAGTCAATATAGCCTAAAAAATGAACATAAACCTGACAATCGTTCGTTACTGACAAGATGTGGATTCACCATAGGTGCAAGAAAAAGGTTCTGTGCTCCTGGACATAGACACAGCGCTCTCATCCCAATTTCACCTTTAAATATTTCCAGATGAAGCATAGAAAGTTATCTTTGCCATCAGAAGTATCATTCATCAAAATACTTTGGCTTCTTTATTGCGGGAAAGAACAGTATGAAAACAAGCAAGTTAGGCCAAAGTTAAATGAAGGGTGAGCATGCCGGAGATGGACTGAAGAGGTATGCCATCCCCTCAAACAATGAACAAGGTGAGGATGTCCACACTCAAACGTATTTACTTTTAGACATGTGACGCTGAAATGACATTTGGAGAAGACAACGGACGTCATGATCCAGCAAGTGAAAATGCAACTGAGAATCGGTGAATCTCTAACTCAACAAAAACTTGATCTCTTTTTTCCTAAATGCTTTCTTTTATTTCTTCCGGTTCACAAATTTAACCATTTTCCATATTCCCTGATGTAGAATTCTTTGGCCTTCTCAAGTTTTCCTTTTTATCTGTTTCATTTTTCTTCAAATGCTATGAGCCTAAATGTGTAGTTTTAGGCTAGACAGACTGTCTCTACGTCTCTGATCTTCGTGTTCTCAATCCTACTGGGGAGGTAGAGAGAAATCCTACTGGGGAATTTTTCAACCATAACTTTTTACATTGCATTGAGTTCAAAAGTGCCTATTGCAAATGGCTATCAAAAGGAAATGGCAGCTCAGAGCAGACAGCAGTGAGAGGAATTCCTTATTTGGGGACAGTGAAGTCTTTCACAAGTCACAGGGAGGTGTGTCATGTCTCTGCTCTCATTACCTGTTTAGACAGGTAGATGGTGAACCCTGCTTCCCAAAGACACCAAGAATCAAGAACTGCTACATTCTAGAGAGGATGCTCCTATCTAGTCTCCAAGTATCCTTCTGTGTGATCTTCCCCATGATGTGTCTGTTATAAGTCCGTTCACACGCTTAGGGTACGAAAGAGAATCAGTTCATTGCTGCCCCCTCACCCAGCCCCTTAAAACAGGACATTTGTCTTCCCTGCTTAGTGGCTGCCACACACTGTCCATAGGAAATATCTGGTGGGATTGGGGTGTGCCTTTTTCTACCCAATTCTTCCCTTTCCTGAGCAGAGAAAACAAAAATGGCCAAGGCTCTTCTCTCTATGTCTACAAAATACGAACTCCTCATGATAAAAGAAGAGAAATAATTAAGTTATCACTGGGCTTTTCAACACAGTTTTCAATGTAGCTAAGGGTAAACACTTCAAGGCTTGTTAAGCAAAGTTTTAAAAAATTTTGGCTGACTAATCTTTGGGTTTGGAAGATGATAATCAACATGCAAACAAAGTTTTGTTTTTCCTTAAAATCTTAAAAATTCATATTCAAGATAGAAACTAAAAGTTGAACCAATCCCAAAGCTCTTTGCTTAATGTTAGACTTTATTTGGAATAGAGTTTTTATCTACGTGGGTGAATGGTGTAATAGCTCTGTCAAGAGAGCAAAGCTATGGGCAGGGCTTTATATATAGAGGGATGTTGCTTAAGGCAGCTTTGAAAAGTTTTCCATTTCATAGAATATGTTAGCCTGTCTTCTCAAGATAGCAAGGAAGTTGAAGTATTTCAAAAAATATTTCAATTTACATTTGTGTCCAAATTTTGGAAGAATATCACAAACTATAATTAAGGTAATGGTAAACTCCACCTTCCCACACACATATTTTATTATAAATCATCAATTAAAGTAAGGCATTTTTAAGTTTTGGACAGTTGAATTAATGACTAACCATGCAACACAGTTAATTTTTTAAAATCCTCGTGAAATGAAACTTCTTTGCTGATGAAATCAATTGAAAATTGTAAAATCTATTTTCAAGAAGTAGCCTTTATTCTAAATGTTCTCATTATTGTTCTCGCTACAAATAATCTGAAACAATATTCTGAGCCCAAAAGCTATATTTGATTGTTAATACTGTTTTCCACCTGTGAGAAAATAGCTTCTCCCTTCACAGTACTGAAGCATGATTACTAAGTGTAATTTTATTATATTATCCAATTAGTTATTCAGAGTTCTTTTTCTCTCTCCAATTATACTATAGTTGATGAGGGAAAGATCACATTTTCTCCTTTTATAAAATCCTCCACAGTGCCTTTAGCAACAATGGTCAGACAAGATAATTAAGGGAAAAAAGCCAATTGAATAATTGAGTAAATAAATGATTTAAATTCTTCCCAAATTTATGACAATAATTATGATTATTGAGTAAAAGAGAGACCAATTTAGTTAGAAAGATCATATACTGTACCAACTTTTACCCAACTTGGAATGGAAAAAATAAAATGCCCTAAACCATGTAGAAATCCTGAACTTCATAAAATAGTTTGTTTTGCAGTAAAGAACCACAAATTCTTTGCCATATATACTGACATTTCCTAATGTATTAACCCAACCAAAAAATCAAATAAAATAAAACCACTAAAGAGATAACTTACTAGAGGAGGTTAAAATTTTTATAAATATTAGAAATTCAGTGAGCAACTGGGTGAACTGAAGTGGATTGGACTAGATGGCATTGCAATGAATTTGTAGGATTAAAGTACAATGAAGACTAAACTCTGGATTCAAATCTTTCTAGCACTTAGAAAGCACCAGCTCTAAAAACAAAACGAAACAAACAAACAAAAAACCCAAAAGGAGGGAGCAAGGAAGGAAGGAGGGAAGGAAGAAAAAAAGAAAGAAAGAAGATAAAGTAAAATAAAATAAAGTAAGATAAAATATAGTAAAGGTATTTAAAAAAATTATTAATAGGAAAAGAAACAAAAAACCCAAAAACAAAAAAAAAAAAAAAAAAAAAATCCACAGATCTCAGTCTTTAAGATGATATGCTGCCCGTTTATACAGATAATTCTATTCTTATACCATTTTCCTATTTGTCAAAACTATTTCCCTGGACTGCGTATAAGCACAACATCAGATGGGAGGCAAGGTATGTTTCATATTTCCAGTATGTAAGTATACATACCTCTTGGGTGAATTTCTTGTCACTTGCAAGTTATACCATTCTTGTTATTTCTTTTAAAATTAAAATTAAAAGCTGCTAACATGAAACTATTTTTGTAAATGTCACCAAATGGAATTTCTTCCAAAGATCAACAGCATCATCATACGACACGCCTAAAAATGGAATGGTATTTATTCGTGCGTCACTTAGAGCCTTTTACATATTAAGTCCGCAGCCAACAACAAAACAGAGGACTCAAGGAACTTTAAAAAAAAAAAATCTTTTGACCAAAATGAGTTATTAACTCAGCACTTTTTAAAATATCTTCTTTTTGTTTGTACATTCAAATTGATAGGCAATGTCCCCAAATTTATACAGTTCAAATATGAGAGGGATCCAAAGGTTTTACCTGAGCAGTGACAAAACAACCAGTTAACTCAGAGAAAATAAAATCTTCAAAGCACTCAACTGATTGAAACTGTGTAGAGAAGAAAACTGGCTGATTAAACATTTCCCTTTCCAACTGCATGTGGTGTGTTCTTATGGTAAATCACAGGGGCTAAATATTGTTCTCCATTGTGCACCCAGGTGGCAGCGAGACACCAACAATTACACACTGTAGCTAGGCGCCAAGGTTCATGCCTGAAATTAGTGTCAAAATGAAAGGACCAAAGAAAGTTAGGGTTAAAGGGGAGACAAGCTCGTCCTCTACATTTTACCACCATCAACACAGCATGCTATAAGCAGATAAGCATTTGGAACACAGTTTCGTTTTCGGAACTCTTAAGGACTGTTCAGCTGCTACTGTTACAATACTGACTGCAGAAATATTCCTTGTTTCTTTTTTGTTATTGGAGTATCATTGCTTCACAACGTTGTGTTAGTTTCTGCTGTACAAGGAAGTGAATCAGCTATCTGTATATATATACCCCCTCCCTCTTGGACCTCCCTCCCACCCCCACCCCGATCCCACCCATCTCATTACCCACGCTTCATCCTCACTTATCTCAACCAGGGATGCCCGAAGAATGGGGCTGCTTCAGCAGAGGACCCCCATATAAATTAGAGTGTACACATACGCTATCATGTTCACTGGTTCAGTGTGCAAACTTTCCAGGTTGCTTCACCCAGGAAAATTAGTACATGTTACATATGTATCATGTATTAGTAATACCTCCTTTAAGTAAGCCCTATAGTCATATCTATGTATACAAGTCATGGCTCTTATAGTCAATAAAATAGCTCCATAGCAGAGGTCAGATGTAGTAGTTGCTTTAAGAAATATCTACCTGGATTCTCCTATGAAGTAAACTTTCTACCTTAAGCATTGATTTTGAGACTCCATAAAAATATAGACCTATATATTTCCCTTGAGATTTCAAGGCTACATTTTTTAATATAATTGAACAAAAACGTAAATAAAATTAACCAGAAGAGCTGCTTGTTGATATAGGGGATTTGCACTAGGATTCTGAATGCTGAATTTGAATTTTATTGAAAAAAAAAATCCAACATGAAGTATTAACTAATAAAACTTTATGATGGTTAAGAGAATGGCTCTTTTGTGGAGAGCAGTGGCCAGCAACTTCTGCATCGTGGGCCTGAACAGCGATGGAAAACATACAAACAGAACACAACTGCATTTTCTCTTAGAAACACCAGAAAGTTCATTATATGTCTCATGTATTAATATTGATGAGTGACAATTTATTCTCAGAAGAAGCAAAAATATATTTGAAAGTAAAGATTATTGTGTATATCTATACATCCCTTAATAGGATCCTTGACCCTTATTAAATATTTAAAGGTCTTTGAAGGCCCTGGGCTATAAATTTAGAAATATTATTTTCTTTTTCCCTGTGAACTTTCCGTCTGTTGTCCATCTCTCCCTCCTTGGGTCCTCTCTTGCCCTCATCCCAGCCTCAAATGTATATTAACTATATGATCTATGCCAGGCGCTGTACTAGGCAGTGGGGCTCCTGCTTCCAAGCCTTCCAGTCTTAGATTTTTTACTTTCTTATTTTACTGTTGATTCTCTGGACTCTTGCCAACATGTCAGTTGGGTACATCTACAAACATTGAAGCAGCTGGTACACAGGAAATATGTGAAATGTTACCCACCCACAAATCACTTTGGTTGTTGCAAATGTCACATATCAACACAGATAAAAGAATTTTAGGATTTCATTTCTAAGACAGGGCTTTGACCCAGACACTGAAGCATGAGAGGCATTGAGAAAGCTGTGGCAAAACTGTTTCAGGTGCGGGGATGATCAGAGAAAATGCAAGGCAAACCTTGTGTGGGCAAGGAGCAGATCAGCCTTCCAGTGCAGAAAATTCCGGTTTAGAAATAGGCAATAATGTGATCGAAAAGAAAGACTGAAGCCAAATGGTGAGAAGTCTGAAGAAGTTTTGAAATTTGAAAATGTTCTCTAATAGGTTCTGGGAAATTCATAGATGCAAAGGAAAATTACATAATGAAAGTATCAAAGTCCTCGTGAGTATCTGTTCTAAGGGCAGAGACTTGCCTGTTAGAGACACTTCTTTTTCTCTAAACATCTTGAGCAGCCTAGGCCATCATAAATGCTCAATAATATTTGCTGAATGACTAGAAGAATGAATAGAGTCTGAAAGACCTGGTGTTTAAGTCATCTCAGCTGCTTACTAGCTCTGTGACCTCCAGGGAGTTACTTAACTTCTTAAAGCCTCAGTTTCCTCATCTGCAAGGAGGGACAGTGATACTACCTTTCACATAATGTAATTGAAAGAATCAAGGTGAGGGCTTAGCACATTGACTGGTATATAGAAAATAAATGTTAGCCATTAATAATTAGAATTAGAGGTCCCTTAAAATAGTATAAGGAGCTTTGGAAGGAAGCGTAAAAAGCAGTAAAACCAACTTAGTGTCTGCTGCATCGTGGGTCTGAATATCAATAAGACAGCTTATTAAAACTCACTGTGATTGTTTTGCCAATATATTCCTCTAAATTGGTATGTATGCCGAGAATGTATTTTAAGCCATTTAAAGAATAGGCAAGAGAAATACAAGTTCCAAAATGATATGGATTGTGATGTGACTGATGATATATGAGTATCTGGTAAGACTTCTATCATCTGCAAAATCAGGCAAATAATAAATATTGAATCAACGGTGAATATTCAGTTAAGAGCTACAAGAATAGTATCTGGCACAGGGCAGGCACTGAATAAGTGTTTGTGGAATGAACAAATGAATATTTTCTAAATCTGTATGGGAAGACATTATTGTAATTTATTTGATGTCTATGTTTCAAATTTCCAGCAACCTGAATTCTTCTTCAAAGATTTCCTGAAAATCCAATACTTTTAAAGATGCCTGCAGTAAACTATGTTAAAACCCTTGAGATTGTGGTAATTAACTATACACCATATGTTCCTGACCATGGTAAGCTACCTTGTCTTCCTTTCTCTAAGGACACTCCTAGCTTTCTGGTATATTTTAGTCTTTGCTTTTGGACTGTGAACTCAATTGTCAGAAAAATACAGGAAATTCAAGGATTTATGAATCATCGTGCTTAAATAATGCCAAACAACATTAAGAATATAAATAATGGCTTGGAGATATTACTAAGAATGTAAAAAGGTTCTGTTTACTATATAGTATAGGATGATAAAGTCTAGCGCCTTTAGAAGGACTTGGGTCATTATGAGTCTATATAGGCCTTCTTTTGATTAAAAAAATTATAGACACGATTAAGCAAATAACAATTTTCACATTTTAAAATCTGGACAAATTTTAAATGTTTCAATTAATTATTAGTGAGTGATAGAGTATATAGTTAAGCTTTTGAGAAAAATTTTATTTTCTTAATTCATTCTGGTATCATTTAAACAAAAGTATTTGACTGATGGCTATGCAAATTAAAATCTGCTATTGGATCTCGGAGGTGATTAAACACTAAACACCAGTAGATAAAACTTTACCATGTGACCTTGCCACCATGCTAGGATAGTAAGTTGGGGCAAATCCATTAGTTATCTAAGAGGTCCCCTCCTCTGCCACTTCTTTCTCTATAATAAATTTTCTAGAGGATGGTCAATGTAATTTGAGGTTTGCCACCTGGCAAACGATTTTGTGGAAAATAAACTAACATAGCTGAAGGAAAGATTTGATTGAATTACGCAAGTAACTTGCCACTACTGGGAAAACCCTGTATCCTAATATCAACCACTTGAACAACATCCCAAGGCCAACTCAAATTTTTCAGCACTTCATACACAATTTCTAATAAAACAAGTTTGGGTTTTTTTTTTTTTACCCCAAACTCAGACAAATAGGTCAGACAATTACCTTCAAAGTCAATACAACTTTCTAGGTGACAGATAAGAATAATGGTACACCAAAAAGACAAAAACCAAAACTATAGGAGGCAGAAAGAAAGTAAGAGTAACCAATTACTCTGCAACACTGGTATTTGGAAAGGAATATTAATTACAAGAAGAAAGCAAACTTGGGAAATTTTAGTAAACACATTAGGAGAGGAGAATAATCTGATACTAGAGCTTAATTTTACTTTTATTAAAAAATGCACTTGCGGCATGTTAATTCAGCAATAATAGTATATCCTGTCTTTAAATATTCACTACAATCAAGCTAAACTGCATAAAAATTTTCTAATTAGCATTTAGAACAATGCAGTTTGGAAGATAATGGCTTTGTGTAACATACACAGAAAAAATGATTTAAGGATTTCATTTTGACTTACATGAAAATTAATATAATATGTCACAACTGCAGTTCCCGAAGTATTTGATTCTTTAAAAGCTATGTGATTAACTTTACTTGTGTCTACATCTCCTGAAAGAATTGAGGTGCAAAGATGTTTCTGGTAACATTAGCTGCAATCAAATTAAGTTTATATATCTTCACCTACCTATTCAATAAAGATAGATATAATAACTGCACATTTATGCACATATTTTTTATTTCTTAGTCCATTTAAAAAATTTTTAAAATACATGATAGCTGCAAGAAAAGTCAAGTCAATTTGGCCATAGTGTATAGTAACAGTATCTATTCCTTCTGTTTTCTCAGCCCTCCCTGACTTACATGAATGACTGTTGTTTTCCTCTTTAAACCACAAACTATCATATGGAATATTCCTCCCTTTATGATACACCTAAATCTTGTAAGGAATTACCAAATTAAAATAGGAGGAATCTGGAAATACTCACTGTTTTATCTCAGGAGTTCAATACAATTGCTTCAGCTGAGATAAATTCGTGAAGACTTTTCTAAAATACTTTTACATAAGGATAAAATGATTTCTATGTAAGAAACAATTACCAGCCACACATTATTATCACCAGAAAACTGTAAGCTAGAATGAACGATAAAAACATTGTATTTGGAATGAGATATTAGAGAATAGCTATTAAAATATTTTACTCAATTTCTATTACACCTTAAAATGAAAGTCATCAAATTGTCATTACAGGCCTTTTCCCCAGATTCTTCAGAGACTGAATTTAATCATTACAGGAATTTGAGTGCTACCCAACATTCACTTAAATCCTTTGAAATAACAGTAAAGCAAAATACAATGTGAAATTTATAAGACATTTTATATTACAATATGTCCGTATACACACATACATACGTACCACAGCCCGGGGAATACTTGTCTTCGCATACCTGGAATTAAATATTTCTTGTGAAATTAACCGCTCATATAACGTATTACCTTCAAGAAGATCTAAGTAAGAAACCCAAGTTAAGAAGCCACAATTAAGCTTTGCAAAACCTCACTCTTAATAAAGCGCTAAAGTAGCAGTTTAAAAAAATACCTTCAAAAATCAATTTTCCGGAAATTACCTTTACCACAATTATTACTTGTACAACAGAGCATAGAACTTTTAAATGCTGTTCTACTAAAGAGCTAAATATTAGTTGAATTAGTCCAGTTATACTAATAAAGGACTAAAATAAACCTTATGTGTATTTTCAGAAAACTAACACTCTTTGAAGAATTTTTAAGCTGGAAGAGACCATCCATATCACCAAATCCTGTTTTTTTTTAAACCAGTTCTAGAAATAAAATCTACATAAAATAGATAAAGATCATTTTAATTGATCCCCCAAATGATTTTTTTCTAAAATATAAAAGTCTGCTTATTTTCAAGGCTGAAAGTAAACATACAAAGTACCTGATTCTATTTTGTTAATAAAACCTAGTCAATCTTTAGCAAATGACTAACAATAAAATTCCCTAAGATAGTTTCTTCTTTAAACCTTTTATGTTAAGAACAATAGTTTCAATTTTAAACAGTTTCATTCAGAAAGCAGTTTTCTAATGCTACTGGCAATAAGTACATGAAACGGTTTGAAAATTGCACTTTAAAAAATGTTTAATTTTTACCTTTCAATTCCAGGAGGATGCCACTTCTTAGGGAGCCCATTTTTCCTGGAGATACTCAGTGCTGGCCGATTTAGAATAAAAACCATTAGCATATTACTATTAAAAGAAAAAACTACACTACAAAGCCGCAATCTCTCTTGGATGGAAGCTGATGGCGCTTATAAGCAATAAATGCCTTTCCAGATACCTATTTTGTCATCATCGTCTTATTAGCAGAGTGTGTGCTCCCTGCAGCATCAGTTAAGCAGTTTTTAAGGGAACGGGAAAATGCATAAGGGCTCATCTGCTAAGCACGGCTGTATACTCCACAGCCTCTTAATCACCAAGGCTCTTTTTAACAAGGTTCTAGAATGCAAGGACGTCCGGGGACCATTAAGTAGCACATAGGCAGAACATTCTTGGGAGTCACCAATAACGGATACAACTTTCCCTCAAAGAACCGGCAGGAGACTGAAGGCAACCGAGCCGTAGCACACCCGCCTGTTTATGCCTCAGCTCTTGGCAGTTGTAAAGCGGAGGCCAACCCCATCACAGAAACTACTCCTGACTTTTTACTGCCCCAGCAGAATCCAGGCATCTGAAGAAGGCCTGCTCCTGTTTCACAGACAGCCCCCACTAAAGAGATAGGAAGGAAATGGAAGGGTTACCCTCTCGTTCTCTATCCACCTAAAGCCGCATCATCCGAACCACAAATGAAATGCTAATGGACAAGAAAGCGAATGCCAATTTCCTGCACTTTGCTCCAAGTTTCAGAGGCCCCTCCACAATAAAAGATAGCCGTATGTGGACGCTGCCTTGTTCCATACCATTAACTCAGAACAAAACATATTTTTAGTGGGACAGCGGTGTTTACTTGTAAGAACTGATGAATTGTTCGCCATTTATCACTTGCAGACAAAGACGTTCAGCCACAATTTTGGACATAAATCAAGGTACATGCTCCTCAATAAAAAAAAAAAAAAAGACTGCTTAAGTCCCCCAAACCACAGAGATTGAGGTCAGACTGGCCATAGCAACCAAGAACAGGACTTGGGTCTCCAGAAGGACCTAGCAACCGATAAATGAGTTCAGATCTCTTTTCATCTCCACTGGTGTGAAAGCCAAAATTAAAAAGATTAGATCACCCTGCACCCATTACAAAAGGCGCCACAATGAAAAAGTCATTTCCAGCCTTTGAATCACATCAAATAAATAACATTCATCCCTGCTATAATGAACAACTTTCAAAGTAAATTGAATCTCCATAGTACTGCTTTCCCTGGCTGCACAGTATTTACATAACAATATATCACAGGAAGCTCAGAATGGGTCTTGTAAATGGGGAACTCCGGATAAAAAGCATCTTTAGCCCCGATTACTGTATACTCAGACAGCTTTCCAATTCCCCTCTTTTAAACAATGTGTTGTATCAGAAACACAAACAATGTTTTTAAATTGTGGGAAATGAAAGTTTTCAGTACATTTTTAAATGACTGGACTCACCCATTTTGTGGGGCACCGAGAATGTAGAAATCACTTAACCTCCTAAATCCATGCCCTGGATTCATTTTTGTGACAAAGAATACTCATCTATGTGTACACTTGCTTCTTTGTTCCTGCCAACAGTTTTTTACCCTAAATATCTCCTGAATTTTTATATATTACTTAAGATGAAACCAATTTGCAGATTTTCTTAGCATGTGTCTCATTCATTGTCATTTCCTCGAAAGTGTAATGTATTCTCCATTGCCATAACAATAATATCCGTTAAGTTTCAGCAATATCTCCACACAAAATACTCAACCTCTACAGTCTAATTTTGACAAAATTTCTCCGGTCATTAACAAAAAAATGTTAAAGACTAATATCCCCAAATACTTAAGCTTCCATAAACTATTGTACAATTAAAATATTTCAAATGGAGTGCATGCAAAAAAGACAGTTAGATCTATGTTAAAAATATACCAGCATAATCTTATCTTTTTGTGACAGCCCACGTAGGCATTACTATTTGAACTCCACAGGGAATCTCATTAATTTTTAAAACTCTCTGACCTCAGTACAGTTGAGTGTAAAAATAATTACAAATTAAGAATGAAAGAGCATCACTTGAATTCTACACGGCCATATGCTCTATGTTGCCCAAAACATTGCCAACTATCATCAAACAGCATTTTTTCCAGATATGAATTTAAACAGCATGATAAATGTCACCAGACAGATATAAAAAGCAACTCACCCTGCTGCCCAGCCCCTCTCACACCTCACCTCCGATGATTCTAGTAACACAAAGCCCTGAGAACACAGGTTTGCAGGCAAGTGACAGCAGACGATACTCTGAGGCAAATATTTTCCTATTGAGACTCTCTTTCTATCTCAATGTCTCAGCCACAAGGATGCAAAAATACAAGAATCGGGGCATAAACATTTTCTTACCTAAAACTTGTCAGAGGGACAGTCCTTGGGTCCTTGTCATTATTGTCACCTCTGATGCCCCTCTCGCCATTGTAGAAATTGGCTGCACTGTGTTTATTGCTCTGTGCCTCAGTTACAGCTGTGGCACTCATCTGCCTGCATACAACCTATGAGGGGAAATGAGAGAGTGAGAGAGTGAGAGGGAGGGAGGGAGTGGATGTGTGTGCTTGTGTGTGTGTGTGTGTGTGTGTGTGTGTGTGTGTGTGTGGGAGAGAGAGAGAGAGAGAGAGAGAGAGAGAGAGAGAGAGAGAGAGAGAGAGAGAGAGGGAGGGAATGGGAGAGACTGCTGACTTGAGACTAAGAACCTGAAACCTCCGGCCAAGACAAGCCTGAATAAAAATGATCAAAGCTCTGTCCTTCATCAGGAGAATAGACAGATATTTTTTTCTCCTCCACTGAAAAGTGGAGTTGTCATTGGGGATTCTCACCAGGAAAGCGCAGCCAGAGGCAGACCTCCTCCAGAGTGTCAGCGCTGCCCAGTAGTCCGTGCAGAATACAGGTACCTATTGTTCCAGAGACAGATATGTAGCCAGCCAGTCAGACTCTGACAGATCTCAGCAAACCAGTGAGCCTGCCTTCATTTTAACTCCTTATTTACTAGTGCTTTTTGGTCAAATGCAAAGGTCTTCCCAACACCCACGAGAAATAAATGGAGATGATACAGATGAGCTCGTGGCAGGAACTAATCCTGTATCTTTTACAAAGAGGGACTTTTCACTACTATTACTGAAATGCTGAATTTGAAGCAACTATCTTATTTTTCTGGGGAGAAATGAAGCATTAGATTACACGGGGAAGACTTAGCGAGTAAAAGAAAACCTTGACATCCAAGATGAACAGCACAGCCAATTTGAAAAAGGAAGACAGCAATTGGGGCTATGGGAAGCACCCTAGAATGTGAAGGGGTTACCTGAGCCAAAGGGGTCGCAACATTTTTGCAGAGGGGTGTGGCACACGGAATTCCTTCTGCACAAAAAGCTGCCCCAGTAGACCTCTGTTTTCCTAGAGGTTGAAGTCTTTTGGTCTCTCTCTTTCTAGACCCCACTAGACATCTCAAGCACCCCCCAAACACCTCCCTTCCTCAGATCCTCACAAGTGTTCTAATTATACCTAAAGCAGTAAAACAAAATTAAGGAAGCTCAGAGCAAAATAACATGTATTCTGTATTCTCCCTGATGGATCCTGAGATCCAGAGAGTACATTTGATTCTCTAAATTCCTGGACCTTTCTAGATTACAGTGGGTTTCTAACCTTCATCTTCATGTATTAATTGAATAATTTTCTTCTAAGGAGTGAAAGAAGGCAAAATGCCTTGCATTTGATTGTTTAGCACTATTAGAAGTCAGGGAATAGAGAAAACAAAAGAAAGAAATAGCTTCTCATTGGGTTAAAGTAAGACGTAGACTTATACACCCTACAAAGCCCTAATCTACCAGCACTTTGGACTTTTTTCCATAATGAACATGAATTTCATTGATTGTTAACATTTCCCCAAGAAACAGTGTGCATATTCTGATATGGTAGGTGTGCTACCAAGTCTATAAAATGGTTATGAAATTCCTTGGTAAAACCCACACTCAAGCATCACTTTACAAAGCCAGAGGGGAAATACTCAAAGCTATAGGGGGAGGTTTAACCATGCATGGCTCTTAATGGTAATGAGACATACAGTATATGTTTATGCACTGCCCAGCAGCTTCTTCTAAATATCTATAGAGTTGTTTTATTTATTTTTTTAGGAACCAAATAAGAGATTACATCATGATGTTTCAAAACTCTATTTAAAGAAAAGAAAAAAAGACCCAGCAAATACAGTTCCCTCCTTTCACACTGTCTCTTATCTTACATGACAGCATTTTGAAACCAGTTCAAGTCATGCTAATTTACCTAGAACTCTGTGCAATTAATATAGAACTCTTTTAGAAGTTAAAATTGCTTGACGTGGTAACTTCTGGAAGTCTACCTTGTGTACTGTCCTCAGGGAGGGCTTCTATTATGCTCAGAAGGGAAAGGATGTCAAAAGACTTTACCCAAACAGGGAGAAAAGTATACAGGGTTTCTTACTAAGCTCATCTTCGCCTATGAGACAGCAACAAAACAAGAGGATCCTGTAGCCTGCTTTCTCTAGGTGGGAGATAAACTGATTTTTTTCAAACCCATTTTAAAGAACACGCATATCTTTGTAAGCTTAAAGGATAACCTAAATTATCATGGCTATCTTAATAGCAAAATAGCAGGAGCCCATTCAGCGAAAGAAACTAAGATAGATTATAGGTATACATATAGAACAGAACTGGATCACAGGGGAGGTGACACCTCACAGGCAAGGCTCCCAGACTGCCTCTAATGCTGCAGTTTAAAAGGGGCATCTAAGCCTTGCTCCTGAGCATGTGATAAGACTTAGGTGTAAGTACATTTAATTAGAGCATTACCCAGGCCGCATCCAGATGTCATTATCTTTTACGTTTGTTTTTTTTTTTTCCCCTATTGATCTTTCTGTCCAACTTCTGTTGTCTTCAAAAACCCAAGCCTGGCGTGCCAAACAGATTTTATATATTCAGCTCTTAACATGTTTGAATACAGACAGTTCTCACAGCCGGGGTCCATTATTTTCTGGAGGCATGTGCAGAGGGTTATCAACATTAATGAGAGTCATGTGCACGTGGAAATAAAAAACAGAGGATACGCTCAGGCAAAGTGTGTGTGTGTGTGTGTGTGTGTGTGTGTGTGTGTGTGTGTGGTGTGTGTGTATAAATGGGAATCAGTATTTGAGCAAGGTACACATTTTTGTTGTTGTTTCAGGAGTGGGGGAAAAGATCATTTTTTTCTCAATAAAATTCTCTGTGAAAACCCTACTAGGATGGCTTTGTCCCTAGAACACCCCTGAAGCCTATTACACAGCCCTAAGTTTGTAATTCACACTTCAGTCCCCAATTTGCCAAATAATTCATGTCAAGCAGAAGTCCAACATAAAGTGCCAACTGTTTCTTGAAAGGAAAGGAAAGGAAAAAAAACTGTTTCATGTGCTGGGTTTTTGAGGACTAAACACGAGGTTAGGGGCACCACTCATTAACAGTAGCAAGGGGCAGGTTAACTCCCCTGGTACTCCGCTCGTATTTTTCTCTTTTCATCCACATGGCTTGGACTGAGAGACATGAAATTAGGCTTCCCAGAAGAAATGTGAAAGGAAAACAGAATATCTTCATTATATGGCGGACTATTCCAATTTTTATAATTCCTCCCCCCGCCCCAGGGCTTGCTACAAACACATTCAGTTACTCATTCACACCATAAATCTCAGGCTGATAGAACTTCTAGGAGACACTCCGGGAACGTCGCAGGTAACCGGACTCCAACAAAGTTAAAAATAGTCTCTCCACCAAATTAAATGTTGTCTAAATTCTCCACACAGTTATTTGAATACAGAGAAGATCACCTCTGTGCATAATCTATAAATGGTTTGGATTACATACTAAAATTCTAATTAAAAGTTTTTGTCTCATCTCAGTTGGCCGATTTGAGATTAGAGAGTAAATTCTGGTTCAGAGTGAAAGCTCATGTGGGATTGAGATTTCTGACGGCTGCAAGCTGGCAATTGATGGCAGTATTACAAAATATTTCTAATAGGAAGAAAATAATACAAAACTATGAGCACCTTCGGAAACCACCTTTAGGCCCCGCGTATTTAGTGCCATAAAGAGATTCCCTGGGGACTTATTCCACAGAACTTTACTTTCTTGAGAGTTGGAGAGAAAGAGACACGAGAGATGAAATTTCTGGGGGGTGTGGAAATATTACTCTATTCCAAAGCAACATTAAAAATCTGATCATGCAACTGACTGATTAGAAAACACACCATGGAATATATAAATTTTCTTAATATTTAAGACCCAGGATGGAATAAATGCTCTTTATGATTCCATTTAATTCACTAAGTGAAAACACTATTTCTAGGAGCACTGTTGTGAAAAGTCAGGGAAAATTTAACGGAAAATATTAGAGGCTAGTTTACAACATCCAAATGCCTGCAATATTTAACAGTATGGCCATTTGATAATTAATAGAGGGAAAAGTATGCATTTTCCCTAACAATCCCCTCACTGCAGCACAGTAATACATATTTTATAGAGTCTACCTATCCAACTTCCTGATATACAGTTTAAATTAGATAAATATTTGGTTTCAGAAAAAATCAGTGAAATATTTTACTCGTTAACTAGTAAGCAATCAGATATTTTGAGGTAATGGTATTCTGTCTTCCTTAGTCTACAGTAGCTGCTGGAAGTCAACTCTGAGAACATACATACAGAGAACAGAATGTTAATATTTTGAACAGTAACAAAGGGAAAGTATCTGCATTGTTCCATGTGTAAATGAAACAATATGTTTTCCATGTTTCCATAAATGTCCTCTTAAATGGTCTCAGACATACAGCACCAATGGGAAAAAAAAAAAACCATTTAACATGGAGCTGATTGATGAGAGTTGATATTCAACACAAAAGCATTTTGAAGAAGTTGGGAAACCCCCAGAGGAAATTAGGCAGAGAAGTTGGTAAAGATTTCCTCGCATTTATTTTGTACAGCATTTAAAAAACCACAGAATATTCCAGAACATGAATATTTCTTGCAAGAAATTACAAATGCAAGTTTTGTTAATATTATCCTGTATCCTGTTTGAGTGAATTAGGACCTTACCTGACTTCAGTGGCTGTTTCCAGAGCTTCACAGGAAGTGGGAGAGCGGCTGATACATGCGTAGCCTCAGCTGAAAGTGCTCTTCTCTCCTGCTTCTGTCATGTGCAGTCTTCCCCATCCAAGTCTTTTGATAAAAGTCGGGATAAAGCATGATTTATTAATATGGCAAAGTCATTACAATCCTGAGCTAAAATGTTATTGGAGCTTTCCCTAGCTACTGCTGTTTAAGGAAGTCTTTAAAAACCAATTTAATTTCCTTCCACCCAGTCAAGTTTTCTCCACAGATAATTGGTTTTCATTATATGCACAAAAAGCGTCAGTGAAGTCTGTATGTATGAGGCATTTAAATATTTTCAAATGAAAGTCTGCATGTATTTATGTTTGGGTACCCAAACACACACTTCCATTCGATTCTATATCACTGACCATTAACGACACCCTTCTAACATGAGAGATTGCACCGTGAAAACCGTAAAGGCCACACAAACAGCCAAGTTAGTCATTAGTAATAGTAGAAGCTCAACAAAGTTAGAATGGTAGATGTCATATTCTTTTATTTTGAACAAGTATATTATTATAAAGCAATGTATTCTCCCTGCTAATTGTGCTTAATTTTTGCATGCTGTCACCTAGAATACTCCTGTTTTTATTTTCAAAGCCTTAATCATTTCACTGAGGGGGAAAAAAAAAAAGAAACTCTAATTTTTTTCTAATCATCATTTACACAACAGCCCTTTAGGATTTATAGAACTCATCTCAATATATTTTTATCATCAAAAGTGTGTTTGAGATGCTAGTGCAGTCACTAATTGTTCATAAGTACCTTGAAACATTAGATTAGCGATGTTTATAATTGTCTAAGTACGGCATGATGATATGAAATCAATTACCACGCACATCAATCTTGGACATTTCAGTGCATTACAACTGTAGTAAAGTTGCCATAAACTTTAAAAAAAAAGCCACAGTTTCTATTGCCTGAAAATCTAACTCATGAAGTAGTATTCAACTGCAAACACTGAAAAGATGAGCATCTATAGCATATGCAGTTTACTGGTTTACTTACTTGTGTACTCATCTTCCTCTGCATTAAGACTACTCTCGAATTTGTGGAATTTCACGTTTGAGAATTCTTCAGTGTCCTCTTGACCTCATACTCCCTCTTCCACAGGTGAACTATTCTTAAATTAAAAGTTCCCTATTTTGATATCCACACAATTCTTTTAAAAGTCATTGAACTTCTGAGAACTGAGGAGATATTCTGAAACTTCTTCCTTGACCCAGGTGTCTGTTGCTGTCTGTTGTCAGATCAAATTCATCAGAGCTGTATGGTCACGATCTCCTTCCTTTTTTCCTCCTGAGGGTTCAGAGTGCTGATGTGAGAATGGCTTCTCCCTGGTATTTATTCGCTTTTTGATTGGAAGGAGAGCGTTAGCACTTTTTTTTTTTTTTTCCAATTCGAAAGCAAAGACAGACATAGTTTTCTAAGTTGAATTTGGGTCTGAGATTTGCTCCATTTCTGAATGAAAAACGAACCAAAATAAAACACAGAGCCTGATTCCATCAAGTCACTGTGATTTCAAAGAAAAAGACAATCAAATGAGAAAAGAAGGGAAACATTCTAAGCAAATTAGTTTCTTCGCTCTGTCCCACACTATCCCCTTAAACTCCTGACCTCTCTGTGTCTTCCTCCTGTTGAATAGTAACTATCTCTGACCAGATAACACTTAATGAAGCTAAGGTCAGGCTGCTTCCGAGTTGGCATTTGAAGTGATAACAAATCAGAAATGATAGCATCACACAGATTCATGAATTTTTTACCCCTGCAGTCACAAACATCAGACGTTTACTTTATAAAGAGAGCTTTTAGATCCTTCCTGCAGTTTCCATAGTGATTTCATTTTTTTCCCTTTTATCACAGATTGGCTGAAGAGCCGCTACCCTTTGTGCGTTAAAAGGCTTGTGCTACCAACTGTCGATATAAAAGGTAGCTGAGGCAGAGACGCAATATATACACTGCCAAAAATAATTGAAACAGAGACATGTTGGTGAAAGGTTCCAGAAGAATTTTTTTTCCTGTATCAATGTGATAGTACAGGAGAAAATAATTTTGCCTGAGTTCTCATAATTACTTTGAGTTAAATGTAGTTGTATTTTACGCTGTGTACCATACTTATATTAAAACACTCATCATTACAAAACATAATCCTTTCATAAAAGGGTTTAATATACCTTACACTGTTCCAAGTGTCTGGGCTTGTTAAACATAAAAGTTCATTATGGAAAACATTTTCACTTCAGTTACTTTAGTTTTGGCTGCAATGTTTATTTCAGTGTTTATTCTTCTCATCTCTCAGCTGATTCAATGTTTTTTCTGTTAAGAAAAAGTGCACTGCATTTTCAAATTAATCTAGACTGTCCTTAGCAAAATAGTAAAAACCTGGGGAAGAAATTCATGCATTCCTTTCTAGCTTTAATAAAGTAAGGGCTCAGTACTTAATTTGGTTGTATACTGTTTTAAGTACTTCTATTAAAATTGAGCATTTAAATGAATGTTAAATGTTACACTGGTTTTTCTTTCACCTCTCATATTATTTAATAATGTTGGCACCTGAATAATCCTAGTCATAGGTTGCTATAATCCTAGGAGAAATGTCTGCTCTCTAACTACTTATTAAATATATTGAATTCTTGTCACGATGCTATAGATGTTTTACAAGTAAACTTTTAGCTCTGAATATGTTTTTTAAGACTGTGAGGAAAATAGCACCATTGTCAATTACCACTCAAGTACAAGTTCTATTTATGTATATTAAACTATTGAAATGGCAATAAATATAAAAATAAGTCACTTTAGAAAAAAAGAACATTTCTATGAAAGTACTTAAGCTATTTAATAGGATATATTTGTATATATTTCATATTAAAACCTTTGAATTTCTAAAAGATCTAGAGATTTATGGGCTCTACCCTATGGTTATTACAATATAAACTTTATTCCATCTCATTTTTTTTTAATATCCGAAGAATATATAGCCCAAATAGGCTAGCTATTTCTGAATTTTTATTCAGTGTGGACAAAATTACATACCGTAATAAGATTTCTTCTTCCCCTTTTCATCCCACTTTCATCAGAGTAAATAGCTGTAATGTGGATTTTGAAAGAGAAAAATATAAGTTGACTTATCTGGTGAGAATTCTAAAAGATAGTAAGGTAGGTAGACATGGTTAAAGGATATTATTTTAGTCAAGCTCTTGGAGGATCAAGGAATAGGGATTGCCTTGACTTAACCTGGCTAGTGGCATACTGGCGTGTAAGAAGATACAAAGTAATAAGTAACATAGAAATCTCCCACCAATCTATAGAACCATACTACTGAACTTCACAGGAGCTAAAATGTGAGTCAAAGAAGCACTAAAGACCTTGCCAGCTAGAATTTTGGCTTCAGTCATTGAACAAATTTTTATTGAACATGTCACATACCAGACACTTTGGTAGATGTTGGGTGTATATTTATAAATAAGACACATTATCTTTGCCTCCATGGAGCTTCTACCCTGGGGAGGAGATAGAGGGACAAAAGAATTAGCAAGCAAATAAAATATATATTATATTAAAGAAAATCACAGTGCCTCTGAGAACGACATCTATAATTCAAGACCTGAAGCATGAAGCTGCCACATACCAGTTGTGTGGGAGGGGTGTTCCAGTCAAAGGAAGATCATTCTTGTTTGAAGAAGATAAGGCCAGGGTGAATGCAGTAAAATGAGCAAGGGCGATGGTGGCTCGTGAGTTTGTTAGAGAAGGCACAGACTGTGGTTGAAAGTCAATTAGTCCTCACCGTACAATGAAGACAGGTGGAGATTTATAGCCAAGGAGCAGGGTGGGGGTCAGTGGGTGGAAAGTTATTAAGAGGAGAGAAACATCAAGGGTAAGGAGGATTCTAGCTAAACCAACTTGATGGGATTCTTGCTGAAGGCAGGCCAGAATGATATCAAGAGTGGGGGAGGATGAGGGACTTGATTAGATATAGAGGGTAATCAGATTTCAAGGGTGGTGGATTTTTCTAAACAGACTCAGCAGAATTCTTGCTAAAACTGGACTAAGCAGGCCAAGGACAGAGCCCAAGGTCAGGGCCTAGTCACAACAGGGCTCAGAGGAACCTGTCCAGAGTTTGGCCATTCATTGAGAGAGTCTTTGTCATTGGTTAGGTAGAAATGTGAGTTTACCAGATAAACACAGAAGAGCTGTCAGGCAGGCTTGAGGTTTATAATTTTGAATTTAAATGAAATAAAATGCTGGATGCACATTTGATTTTTTCCCAATGAACTTTAACTATTTAATGTGAGAAGGTACCAGTCTGGGGCTTTGCCAAGAAAAACAAAAAAGGGATTAGATAAAATGACGTTTGCTAGACCATGGTTATATTAATGGATTATGGAATCTTGTCTTGGGAAGGAGGGAGGAGAAGCCTTTCCTTTCTCCTCAGGAATGAGAATCGGTTATGTTAACGGACTGTAGGTCTTGACAAGGTTGAAGATTGAGTGAATGAGATGAAAGGATGGGAGATTGCAGTCTGAAAATCAGATATTTGAAACTGAGACATCAGAGGAAGCATGGTTCCAGTCAAGGTCATGAGAGTACATAACCGCTACTGAATGAAGAAACAGACCACTGGCAACAGGAAGTTAAAGACCTGAGAGGTATATAGGGTCAAGGAACAGGGCTGCCTCTCTGGCACACGGTAAACACTTCCTGAATAAAGAACTCTTGGTAAAGAACAGTGTGTTCTAAGAAGAATGTTCTTAGCACTTTCCAACTAAATCATAAGGGTGATAAAATGGCATTTGGAAGAAAGGAAAAAGGCCCCAAATTATAGAGCAGAAGCTATGTATGCCTAGTCAACAGTGGGTAAGAGGCACGTACGTTCTCAAGTAACAGGAAATGTGTCACAAGTAATAAGTGTACCTTCCAATGCATAGATATCAATGAGCAATATTTGGACAATAAATTGAAATGAGACACTCAACAAAGGAAGCAAGTATGATCTTGAAGTGTTTCTGATGTTTGACATGATAGGAATCACGATACAACTATGACAGTGAAAAGAAATACTTTGCTCAGAATCAATACATTTAAAGGAAGTGGTGGGAGTAGAATGCAGTGTGCCAGAAAAGAGGGTGTGCCCATAGACAGCTGCCTGGAGCTGCAGATCAAAAGAGTCTGGATAAAAATGAAAGAGAAAAGGAACAAGAAGACTAATGCCATTGGGGTGTCCTTTCTTCTTACTACAGAAGAAAGACATGACAATGCTGAGTAACTCCAATGATCTCCACTTGTTCAGAAAGTCCCCTTCTCTGCCAATGGAACAACCTGATACCTCCTAGTCAATCCCTGCAACAATTTTACCTCAGATGATGGAATAAGCAATGCATGGGGCAAAGTCCCTGAACTTCACTCTGACCAATGAGGAAACAATGAATTCTTTTAAAACAAAAATGTATTGAGATGTCATTATGTGTTTTGCTGGAAACCAGAAGTGGACCCTAAGGACCAAAGATAATATTTCTTGGGGTTAAAATGATGGTAGCCTAGGAAGAACATCCCTATTTCCTGTGGTTTGTAGTAGCCACAGAAAGGAAATATGTACTCTATTATGTAGATTGCAGAAAGTTTCAGGGAAATATAGATGGGATTCTGGGTGTACCAGGAGGAATACAAGAGGGAAGAGGTCTCAAGGGTGATGGGAAATGCTTAGAACCCCAACTCTGGCAAAAAAAAAAAGTAGAAGAAGAAGGAAAGTGTGAAGAAAGCAGTATTGCTTGACAATATTCACTTTGAAAGTGCTTGACTGAATAAAGTCATATATAAAAGATAGAAAGAAAAGCATATATCCAAGGATGGAAAGCACAGGAGGGCAAAGATATATAAGATGCTGTCAGAAAGAAAAAGGCCAGACTGAGTTGAGGTGTGTGAAAAGTGTAAGAAAAATGAAACAAGCATTTTAACTTGCTTAACCAGCTTTTCTAGAAAAGGAGGAAAGGGATCAACTCACTACTTGGGGCAAATGGAGTCATTCATTCATTCAGTTATCCAACAAGCTTTTACAGAGTCCCCACTGTGTAGCAGGTATCGTACAAGCATGAAGTTGGAAAGCACACACCTTGCCCTCAAATAAAATCAACAACAACGAATTTAAAAGTAACAGTTACTAATAAATGAGTGCTTACCATGAGACAGGCACTTTTTAAAGCAGTTTCAGTGCATTAGCTATTGAATCCTATTAGCAACTCTATGGAGAGATACTAATATTATTTCCATTCTATAGATGAGGGTTTCTGATATAGAGAAAGGTTAACTAAATTTTTCAAAATCACACAATTTATACAGAAGGGCCAAGGTATCAGTCTGTAAAATTCATAAATCTCTTATCAGAACCCCCTGGAGCCAGACATGTTTTAGAATTCAGAATTTGTGGGGGGACTTCAGAAATATGAAATAATATATATATTTTTATTTCAAAAAATCCCCAGTATAGTCTGAGGCAGTGGTTATGTTATCTTTATTAATAGTGTTGTAGTGAAACATATTTGTTTAATACTAAATGGGATAACAAATAAAGACTGTAAACTCCATCCCTCAGTTCAGGTTAAGACTTGTGGTCAAATGTGTTGTAGTATAAGTTGAGAGAGATAGAGAGAGAGAAAGGAAGAAAGAAAAGAGAGAAGGAAAGAAAAAGAAAGAAAGGAAGGAAGAAAGACAGGAAGAAAGGGAGGAAGGAAGGAAGGGAAGTAGGAAGGAAGGAAGAAAGGGGAAGGAAGGAGAAAACTTGGTTTTCAGTTCTTTCTTAATTTAGGGATCATGGATAAAGAACCATGAACCTGTATTCTATATAAATTGTAGAGGGATAAAACAAGGGTGAAATTCAAAATATTTAACAACAGTATAGCTGGGGCACTGGCCAATGAGAATGAAAACTTGCATTGGGGTGAGATCCTAAAGACCCTTCCATGTCAACAATTAACTTCTTAGTTGTTATATTTTAAGGAAGTCCAAAGAATACCAGAGATGGGTCATGGGGCTGCCAAGGAGACCATGAATGGGAACACTGGGTGGAAAGGTAACCTTGAGGTAACAACTTTTTAAAACAAACAAGAGGAAAGATTTCAATATATTACCAGCAGTACCTTGGAGAGAGACCATTACATTATATCATTTCAGCGTTGGCTGCTATAAATATGTACACAGAGTGGTACAGCAAAGAGAAGGAATATGTAATACATGGGAGTGATTATAGGAGGCAGGAAGGGGGTCAGAGAATATCTTCCTTATTACATTTATACTTTAAGAATGATAGAAAAAGGGCTTCCCTGGTGGCGCAGTGGTTGAGAGTCCGCCTGCCGATGCAGGGGACACGGGTTCGTGCCCTGGTCCGGGAAGATCCCACACGCCGCGGAGCGGCTGGGCCCGTGAGCCATGGCCGCTGAGCCTGCGCGTCTGGAGCCTGTGCTCCGCAACGGGAGAGGCCACAGCAGTGAGAGGCCCGCGTACCACCAAAAAAAAAAAAAAAAAGAATGATAGAAATGATAGCAAACACTGACTGAGATCTTATACGTACTGGGTACTATTCTAATACTTTATATACATTAACTCCTTTAATCTTCACAACAGGAGGATAAGGGGGTGCTCTTTAAGGGGATGCTACTTTTATCCCCAGTTCACAGATGAGGAAACTGAGGCACAGAGCAGTTAAAAGCTTTTTGCAGGCTAAATGGTCACTAGGTGTTGGGGCCTGGATTTGAACCTAGGTAGTCTGTCTCCTGAGTCCACGCGCAAAAACACACCATACATACCATTTTGTAAGTGCAGCTTTACACATCACTCCCTCACATGGGACCAAGGATCTGAGCCCAGGATCAGATTACATTCATTTTTATAACCCCTGCACAGCACACCAGGTCATAGTAGGTGCACAATAAATAGTTGTTATTGCTGCTCTTATATGAGATAATGCTGGAGAGATTCTAAACAGTTAGGAGAAGTGAAGAAGAGGATTCTAGACAGAGAACACAGTGTGAGCAAAGGTAGGGAAACCTTTGGCAGCAACTCCTTCTGCGATTCTGTCTTCATTACCAAGGGAAATAATCCTCAAGATGAAAGGGATAACACTAACATGGGCTGCAAACTCAAAACATTCCATGGACCAGTCCTGCTGTATAAATGTGTGAAAATGCTAGGCTAAAATAGAAAGCTTAGTGAGGACTGGGTGGACTGGAGAGTGGATCTCCTACCCAAATTCAAATTCAGACTTTTGGAAGCACTGGTTTTGATGATGAACAGGTAGGACCATTTTTGGTCCTCTTAGTGTAAATAGATGAATGGATAAAAGTCCAGATTATGGAACATGGGTAAATGGTGTACTCATACCCAAGAGAAAGGAGAAAAGTTACATTTCTGAGCCTATAAATCAATGAGTCTGACATCAACCTCTGGAGAAAATGCTAGTAGAGATAACTGAATGGATAAGTTATGAGCAATTAGCAAAGGAAACAGAAATAATTGGAAGGCCCCCTGGATTCTTTAAGAAATGAGTTATCTTGAACAAAATATATTTCCTTCTTTGATAAGAGCTTCCAGACTAGCAGATCATTGTCTTAAAATCTCTTGCAGACAAGATGGAGAACGCTGAGACAGATCTGTAGCTAACAAACCTTGGCCTCTGTCCTCGGCCCTGGAGACAGTCTATAAAGGGTATTATGTTGAAGTCAAGGGATCCAGCCAATGAGGGTACCATGAGTAGTGGGGGCTCATCCAGAGGTCACAGCCAGGTTGGTAAAATAACTTGAAACCACATCAGTATGTAGAGTAATAAGGATATCTGGCCTAGAAAAGTCAAGAGTGGAGAGGGGGTACAAAATGCTATCCTTGAAAGCTTTAAGGTGTGTTATATGAGAGAAGAACAAGGTGTATACAAACATATTATAGGCTCCCTTATGGGACAATGGTATCCCAGTTGCTGGATCCCCATGGCTGTTGGAAAAATATCTTTCTAGTAAGTCAGGCAGACTCAGAATTTTATTCCTTTACTGAGAGTCTACTTCAGGTCTAGGACTTTATTAAAAAGAACCTCTTTCAGTTCTCAATTTTCTTTTTAATAAAGAGGTTAGGTGATTTTGACCAATGCCAATATAGTGGTAGGAGAAAACCCAAGAGTCTGAGTTTCTAGTTCCATGTTTTTTCCACAGCAACATGGCACCTGGAAGCTAATTCAGCTCTTTCTTCATGGTTCTGGGAACTAGAGGGAGATAGTGTTAATTATCCCACTAAATTCTATTGCCTTTCCCCAAGGCTGTAGGGTTCTAAGTAGAAAAAGCCAGGATCTGCAAGTCTGAAACAAGATTTCACCCTGAAGTGGTGTATTCTTCAAGTGTCATGTAGCAATGTCCTCCTTCTGAAGAATTTAATCTGCTTCATGAGGCAGACTGCATTTGACTTGCTGGTTTGTACTAAAAATCTGTTATTTTCTGGTTGATAGTCAAATCTATTAAACTGACAGAACTTTAAACCATGTATGCAAATATTCTCCATCAACACATTAACAAAAGTTTGGTGTGCTGGTGAGCAGCAATTTTCAATTACAAGAGCATGTGCATTTTCCTGTCATTTACAGCAGGGACCACCATAGGGGTCATTTTATAAACCACTTAAATACTCAGTATAAAAAAAAATTCTCAGTACATGTTCCATGGCAGGTAATGCTGACATGAAATATTTCCCAAAGAGATCTCAAATAGCCTGCCTCTGTAGGATGACAAGCAAAACTTCACCCATGCTGACTTAAGCTGAGCAGCTCCACTCATTTTAAAACAGGAAGGGAAATTAAGATTTAGCACACACCTTTCATATGCCAGGGGCTGTCATACCATCTACTCCTCACAGCTATCTGTAAAGTATTTTATTATTAAATACATATTTATCTGCATATTAAGGTACCAAGAAAATATTTCAAGTAGTCTATTAAATAGGTACTAATATTTCAAACTTTCAGATAAAGGCACCAAGGTTCTAAGTGTAAGTAGTCTGCCTAATAAGTGGAGGGGGCCAGGAACTGAACATAGATATGGCAAAGCTCTGTGCACTCTTTCTGCGCTATAGGTATCATATGGATCAAAAGTGGTAACTTCTATATGATATAAAAAAACATATTTAAGGAAAATAGACTTGAAAGTTGAAATGCTTTTATGTTATTTTCGTGGTGTCTATATAAAATCCATGTATTTTCAAGGCGTGATTTTTTTTTTTTTTTTTTTTGCGGTAACGCAGGTCTCTCACCGTTGTGGCCTCTCCCGTTGCGGAGCACAGGCTCCGGACGCGCAGGCTCAGCGGCCATGGCTCACGGGCCCAGCCGCTCCGCGGCATGTGGGATCTTCCCGGACCGGGGCACGAACCCGTGTCCCCTGCATCGGCAGGCGGACTCTCAACCACTGCGCCACCAGGGAAGCCCAAGACATGATTTTTTAAAAATCATTCTATCTTGAAGCCAAGTCAATGAGAAAACTAGTCTTGATATACAAACAAGGTTTGACTCTGGGTCTAACCCTTGTCTTTTTCTGTGGCCAGGTATGGTTCGGAATGGACTCTGGGAAGGAAGTGTAGAAACCAGAGTTCTCACCACTGTTCCAGCACATATGCTCTCCGGGGAGCAGTTTCTTCATGTGCAAAATGAGAAGCATTGAACAGATCATTCCTATAGCCCCTTCTGTAATTCTTAATTTCTTCACTTTCTTCTCTCAAAATTCAAAGTAGTGCTGGACGGGAGAATATCCAGCAGGCACTACAGGAATAAATATGAGAAATTCAAAATCAAAACCTGAAGCAAACTTCTCATTAGCTTCCAGAAGAAAAGGCCTAGATTACAATACATTTTTAAAAAATGTATTTCCCCCCTGCTACCTCAGGCTTTCTGATTTAGTATAGGATCAAGGGTAAGAATAAGAAATGTGTGAGAAAATGTGATCGGCTTGTAATTCTAATCCAATTATAAGCAGTAAATGCCAAATATATCTTCTAAAATCCCATCATTAGATTCCTTGCTCATTTTTATAAGCTTAAGAGTTTAGATAGCTTTGATGCAAATTCTAGACTCCTGTGTACCTTTCTTATTCAACCAACATAAGAAGTAAATATGCAAAATTTTACAAGATCAAAAACTCTTCCTCAAGGACACAATTAAATTCATTTATTTTCATCGTTTTTCTTTTTCTTTTTTCCTTTGCTTTACTTCATAATTTCTAAAATGAAGATCTTCATTTGCAGTAAGATAACACAGATGCCTGACACAAAGTTAGCAATCAATAAATGCTAAGCATCATTATTAATTCTTCCAACAAATATTTATAAAGTGCCTACTATGTGATAGGCACTGGGATGAGCACTGGGAATAAAATACTGTGCAAAAACAGCCATGTTTGGACCTTATAGCTAGTGGAGGAGACATTAAAATTGCAAAGGAAAGGGATAGATTCTGTGAGAAGATGCAATAGGACAGCTAGTCAAGGAGGCTAGAGAAAGCCCCTTTGAAGAGGAGACTTTTGAGCTGAGATCTGAAGATGAGTGTTAGTAAAAAAGCAAAGGTAAGGGGCAAGTTTCTGCAGTCAGAGGAAAAAGCAAGTGCAAAGGCTCTGGAGTAGGAAAGTGCATGCCAAGCATGAGAGAAGTAAAGATTTTCTGCTCCAGAAAAACCAACTTAGAGGCGTGATGTAAGATGGAGCTGGAGATGTAGGTAAGAGCCAAACCACAGAAACGTTGGTTGACTATGTTTAGGAGTTCTGATTTTTATTCTAAAAGGAATGGGAAACTATTCAAGAGCTTTAAGAAATAAGGTGGGTAGGAGAGGGAAACTGATAGATTGTCCTTTCTGAATTCATTATTATAATTTTGATATAATTTCTGAGAATTCCTTTAAGGTGTTTTCCTTTTATTTCCAATTCATATAATTGGGGGGGGGGGTTTCTATTACAGTTGCTCCAATTAGAAATGACTCCCTAAATAAAATTAATCATTATGGTGGGCTTGGATTTAATTTCATCCATTGATGGTGCTGATCTAACCATATGCTCATATTTTGCAGCCATAAGCACTCTTTGACTAACAGACTCAGAAACCAGGTAGGTTATCAAGCATTAACAGTTCTAAGGCACTATATTTCTAGTTATGTTATTACTTTTACTGAAAAAAGAAAAACACAATATAAAATTAGGCATTTAATCCTCTAGATCTTAGGGACCATTAGTTCCTACTTTCCTTTTAATATAAAGGCTAAAATATAAATTTTATAAGATAAATCTGGTTTTATTTATTTAATCATTAGTAAAAATAATCACAAATAATGTATTGATCATTAAAATTTGTTGAAAGAAAAGGGATCAGAATAACTGTTTGGTAAACAAAAACATTGTTGTCAACCCGGGTTATGTGAGATATGATTTTTTCTGACCAACATGAAAAGGCATGGCTAAAATACTTTAAACAAGTGTTTAGGTTAAACTACTGAAATAGAAATATTTCTGGCTCTAATATGGTGGTATGAAGTTAGTATTTTCCCTTTATCCTGTTGGAAATTCTCCTCCCTCAAAGAAATTAGTTGAATGTGAATAAGAAATTTAAGTTCTATATCTGATGAAATTAGGATACAGTTGAAACCTTACATCAGAAAATGGATGAATGGCTGCCAACAGCAATATAGGTCATGTGGAGGTATATGCAGAAGAATGAAGAGGTGAGGTCCCTCAGCTGCAGAGATCAGAAAGAGATATTAAATTATTCTTTCCCAAACATAAGTTAAGAATCTAAATATCTGCTCTACTACCATAAGAGTGATATGAACCAGCTAGAGACAGGAGTTTCCCCAGATCTGACTTTGTTCTGAAAGACAAAAGAACCCCAGCCAAAGAAGAATAACATAGAAAAGTCAAATTTTGCAGGAAGTAGAATGTGGCAGTGAGGAGAAAAGAGTTTGCATCATGAACCACCCCACAGTTGCTCTTTCTATTAACTGGGGAGACTTAAAAGCTAAGCAAAGTCTCACATTCATCTGGGTCAAAAAGAAAATCCCTACTCAACTAAAGCATGATCTTGGGTCTTCCCTATTCACACACAGAAAACTCTTGCAAATGGTGGGTTCAGAAAAAAAATTTTTTACTTCAAGGTGAACAATCAAAAAGGACAGATAAGGATAACATATAGAGATACTGCAATAAAAAACTGAGAAAAGTATTCACTAATAATAGTGATAGATGAAGAGCGCTCACCAAAAAATTTTTGAAAAAAGGTTTCAGTGGAGCAGATGAAAACTTTGACAAATATTTAAACCAAATAAATGATACTTCTACTATTAATATGACAATTGCTTCTAAGAAGCAAGAGCACAACCTAGAATAGAGGACCCCAGGGAAGAGATGGTTAGGAAACTGGAGATGAAATATGAGCCCCCAGAGATCTGCAAAAAAAAAAGTGAAAGAAAAATAAAAGCAAGAAATGAATATGAAATTAGGAGTATAAGAGAGTATAGACACTGCTGAAATACAGTAAGAGATACAAAGAACAGAAATAAGAAAAGTGAGTAAAATCAAATGGAAGAAAAAAAGAAAGGAAGAGGGCTTCCCTGGTGGTGCAGTGGTTGAGGGTCCGCCTGCCGATGCAGGGGACGCGGGTTCGTGCCCCGGTCCGGGAGGATCCCACATGCCGTGTAGTGGCTGGGCCTGTGAGCCATGGCTTCTGGGCCTGCGCGTCCGGGGCCTGTGCTCCGCGACGGGAGAGGCCGC
>NW_006794332.1:592135-608944 GCF_000442215.2 Lipotes vexillifer | reverse complement strand
CCGAGCAAAAAAAAAAAAAAAAAAAAAAAAAGAAAGAAAGAAAGGAAGAGCATGAGGGAGGAAAGGAGAGAGGGAAGGGAAAAAAATAAGGAGGATGCAGAGAAAAAAGGAACTCTAGTTATAGACAGGCAAAAAACAATCCAACATACACATAATTGGAGTCTCGGAAAAAGAAAACTGAAGTAATGAAATTGAACAAATGTTAAAATATACAAAGAAAAATTTCTAAAAATGACAAAAGAATTTCATCTTCTTCCTGGAAAGCCACACTATTCCCCCCCACACAAAAAAATAAATAAATAAAAAAATAAAAAAATAAAAGACTTCGTATGCTTAATACTAAGAAGCTATCAGAATACCAAAACAAAGAATACATAGTTTCCCTGGTGAGTAACTTATAATAATTAAAATTTAAAAATCAGGTTGCCTTAAACTTCTCCAAAGCAACACACAACCTACAAAATCCTGAAGAACAGACAGTGTCACCCTATAATCTAAAGCTAGCCAAAATGCCAGTTAGGCATAAAGATAATGAACAGTTTAAAATATTAAAGCATTCAGAGACTATTTCACACAAGAACTTCATGAAGAATCTACTAGAAAATAAACTTAAGCAAATTCAGAAATAACTGGAAAAAATGATGGCAAAAGACCACTGATTAAAATTGAATCCATTTAACTGCAGAATTAAGATTAAAACAAGTATGAGGATTATGTTTATATAAGAGAATATAATGATATAAACATGAAAAATTAGAAATGTTATAACTAACAACAGTTTGGAGAAGATAGGATAGAAGATCGGTGGTTTTCTCATATTTAATAGCTGGAAGTCAAAGGAAATCAATTAAAGCTGACACAACATGGAAAAAAAGTAAAAGTTTAATGTTCAAAAGGTAGTTACAAAAAGGTAAGTTTATCATCTAAAACTGGGTAGAAAGAGAGAAGGAGGGAAGAGGAGGAAGAAGCATTAGACATTTTCATTGTTACTCGTGGTAGGGAATTAACAGACAGTGCCAAAAGAAATGAGGAAAAAGGAAATTATCAAAAGTTCTATAATGATAAGCAAGTACAAAAAATCCATAAATCTTCAAATTTATCAGAAGAAACATACATACACATAAAGCAGTTTAAAAACAAGGTACGTGATGAAAGTATTTGAAAGTAATAAAAACAGAAGCTAAACATAAAGTAACAAACCTAAGACCAAATATATCTAATCATACCATTAAATGTTAATGGTCCAATCTCACCTATTAAAAGAAAAAGATGTGTAGATAATATAGCAGAGAAAACTCCCTTGTGTGCTATGTAAAAGATGGGTAAAGCAAAGAGATTCAGAAGGGTTGAGAACAAAAAGATGGGCAAATGCATAGCAAGTAACTATAAACCAAAAGAAACCAGGGTTGTGATCTTAATCTCAGACAAAGTTTGGTTCAGCACCCCAAGTATTAATTAAGACAAATAAAGACACTTTATAATACCAAAGGGTACAATCCACAAAGAAAGTCTCAATATCTAGTTACCAAATAATATATTAACATTCCTAAAACAAAAACTACGAGTGATACAACAAGGAATAGAGCCACATTAGCAGTTACTTCACTTTAGTCCATAACATATCAAAAGTACAAACATTATACATGAAGATATAGGAGGCCTAAAAAAATTAACATGGTGGTTCTAATGGATACATATCAAGCTCTATTAACCTGAAAACAGAATATCTCTATTGTTAGATACTGAATGGTCATTAGAAAAAGACATATTTTAGGTCACAAAGTAAGCATCAAATAACTCCAAGTATTAGTAGTACTGAAAATATCACTTGATCCCAATCAGAAAACAAAAATCACCCATTACCCCAAAATTTGAAAGCTCACTCTCAAACAACTATTAGGTCAAAGAGAATATTCATAAAACAAAATTGCAGAATGTCTGAAAACTGATAATAAAAACTCTACATATAAGAACTGCAGTTAAAGCAGCAATCATCAGTAAAGTCATACTTAAAAACTCATATTAATAAACAAGAAGAATGAATTATGTATCCAACTCATGAAATTAGAAACAGATTATAAGACAAACATAAGGAATCAGAAGATGAGTATACATTAAAGCAGAAGTTAGTTAATTAGAATATAGAATATATGGAGACCTAACAAATAAATCTAAAAGATGGTCTTTAAAAATAATGCAACAACAACATGCCCACATATAGCAAAATGGATAAACTATTAACTAATATAATCAAGAAAGGAGGGGACATAAACCCAGAAAAGAAATAATTATAAATACAGAGGAAATTTAAGTGATCATATCAGATGACTTTGATCAACAACTTTTCCAAATTGATTTCAAAATCTGGTTGAAATGGGTAATTTTCTAGGGAAGTATAACATTCCCAAGCTGACTTCAGAAGTGAGAGAAAATCTAAACTGATCAATTACTATAGAAGAAATAAAGAAATTTGTGAAATAGCTTCAGCTCCCCACCCCCTCCAAAACAAGTCCAAGGCTCAGTTGGTTCACAGGAGAAGTTCTGACAAACTTCTAAAGAACAACTAATTATCATGCTATTTTAAATTGTTTCAGACCATAGAAAAGAGAAGAAAGCTTCCAATTGTTTTCTGGGGTAATAAAAACATTTATGCAGAAACCCAGAAATGTTGTTCAGAAAGAAAACTACCAACCAATCAGATTTATGAACATTAATAAACAAATGTCATATGAAACATCATTATGTGGAAACAGTAAGCATGTTAAAAGGAATATACTATGACCAAGCAGGGTTTATTTCAGGAATGCAAGACTGACTCTTTATTTGGAAATCTATTACTATAATTCATTATATTAGTAAGACAGATCTACGGAGAAAAATCATAATTACTACCAAACATGCTAAAGTAAGTGCATGATAAAATTCAATATACATTCTTGAGAGACATTCTTGATAAAATAGAAATTACAGAAAAATATAGGAACATAGCCTCCTTGCTTCCATCTTGCCCTTTCCCGCCCTAGTCTGTTCTTTATATGTTGACCACAGGGATGGCTTTTAAATGCTCGTGAAATCACATTCTTCCTCTGCTGACGACCCTCTAATGTTTCTTCATTGCATGCAGGGTAAAAACCAAGCCATCACAATTGCTGCAGGCTGTCCACGACTGGCTGCACTGAACTCTCAGGCACCATCTTCCATCACTCTCTCTTGCTCACTACTCAATCCATACTGGCCTCTCAGTTTTTTTCTTGGACATACCAAGTACACCTCTGCTGTACGCCCTTTGTGTCTGCCACTTCCTCTGCCTGGGAAATTTTTAGTCCACATAACGGCATGGTTCACGCCTCACTGTCTTCAATTCTTCTTTTTTGTTTCAAATGTCACTTTAGTGAGGATTTTCCTGATCTAAACATTTGAATTCTCACACTATCCCCCTTGCTTGCTTTGTTTTTTCCCATAGCATTTATCATCTTCTACCATTCTATATAATTTGCTCCTTTTCTTATGTTTTAATTGTCTGCTCCCATTAGAATGTAACTTTCATAAGGTCAGATATTTTTGCCCATTTTGTTCTCTGTTTTGTTCATGGATACATAATAAATATAATGAACACCTACATAAAGTGTTTATTATATATAATAAACACCTACTGCTGAGCAAACAAGTTAATGATATAGTATGCAAAAGTGTGAAAAAGCCCTTTTCGTTATAGTTATGGATAAATTTCTAAGATATTTTAAAATGAAAAAAGTAAGAGGCAGTAGAATATGTAAAATATGCTTCTATTTTGTGTAGAAAAGGAAGGAAGAGTTGGGGAGGAGAAAAGTGGGGAGAGCACTACCGGGGAGGGAAGAGATAAAATAGGTCTCTGTATAGGCGTGAACTATTTCTAGAAGTCTATACAAGAAACTGCTAAGATTCGATGCCTTTGGGTAGGACAACTAGGTGGGTGAGGAACAGGGATGGGAGGGATACTGTTCATAATATAACCTTTTGTTTCTTCTAAATGTGACATATGAGACTATTTTGAAAATACCTTTTTCAAAAATAAATAAATAATTTAAGTGACCAAACAGACGCTATAGAGTTTAATGCCAATTAAACACACACACACACATCCACACACAAGACATACAAAAATATATTAAAATGAATGAAATAACCTCTTACCTTTTCCAAATTCTGCAGTAGGAGAAAACTACCCCAGAAGACATTTGTATATTACATAATTTAAGGTAGCTCTAGTGGACTTCAGAGTTTTGGGTTATTTTGTGGGTTTTTTGTTGGTTTCATTTTTTATTTCTCTGCTCAGCATCCAGTCCCCTTCTTACAGTTTGCCCCTGATTTTGACTTTGAGGAACCACCTTTCCCAGTTCTTTCACCATGTGCTCCAGATTAAGCCAGTTAGTGCAGTCCTACCTTCCTACTGCAGTTACTGGTTCAGATCTAAACTCTTCACCAACTGGGGCTAATCAACGACAACAAGACACAACCCCAGAACTTTTGACTGATCTATTGAGGCACAGACTCTCTTATACTGGTCAGGTGTTGAATGGACATGAAATGGACAGGGGGTCACTATATGGACCTGAGAATATACTCAGTGAAAGCACAAGGAGAAACAAATTTTTTTGAGAATATTTGAGACCCAGATCAAACCCTTCCTGAAAGTAGACAGCTCTACTCACGGACTTGTTCATACTGGTCCAACAAATTTCCTTTTTCCTTATATCAACTTAAGTAAGGTTATATGTCACTCATAACTAAGCAGTTTTGAGAGTAGCTGTTATTCTCCTGACCCATAATCTCTAGACTACTGAATTACTGAAAAGGTAGAAATTTTGCCCAATGTCACAATTTTAGAATTGTTAAAACCAAGATTTAAATTCAGGATTGTCTGCCTCTAAAGACCTCATTCTTCCCACAACAACTTGATGTTGAGGCCTCAGATACCACTGAGAGAGAGAGAAAGACAAAGAGTGAGAGAGAGACAGACATAAACAGAGAGAGACAGAGACAGAGAAGAGATAACGTTGTTGGACGACAACAACATAACATATGAGAAAAAAAAGCAATAACTAAAGGGGCAAAAACTCCCTGCACAAAGCTGATACAGCCATTAAATGGAATAGTCACACAATGTTAAAGACCTAAAGGTTATTTCATGCACCCACCAGCACTCTACCTGCTGAATGTATTTAAGCCACCTTTTAGGTTTTCTCTTATAGAATGTGACTAAAGACTTTTGAGTATTGGGGAAAGGGTGAAATTTCACTGACTTTCCTTCACACTTTTCCCTAAGTCCCTGAAGAATAGGAACATAAGAGATAAACTAATGAAATATAGTTAATAATTTAAGTTATGACTTATTCTTTAGAGCCAGCATTTCTTTTGACATTTTCTAAAAAGAAAAAAAAAATGAACAAAAAACGTGCCCCAGCATTCCAAACTGCAGGTGGCATCAAAGGAACTAAAACCAAGAAGAAAGTTCCATTCATCAGCCTCCCGCTGGCCAACAATTTCTTCTGATAGGAGCTTGTGGAAGACCACTGTAAGACACTGTCAACCACTTTTTCATACTGTTTTCCTTGTTGGTAATAAAATTGATTTTCTGAAACATTCTTAGGGTTTTGTACACTATGAAGTGCTAGACAAAGGAAGGGGTAGTACTAATAACTGCTCTCATTATTAGAAAACGGTGGTTTAGAGCAATGATTCTCAACCATGGGTGACTTTGCCCTCCAAGAGACATTTGGCAATGTCTGGAGACATTTGTGGTTGTCACAGTTGGGGGTGGGGGGCAGTGGTGGGTTACTGGTATCTAGTGGGTAGAGGCCAAAGATGCTACTAAATATCCTACAAATGCACAGGACAGTCTCCCACAACAAAGAATTTCCCGCCCCAAATGTCAATGGTGTTGAGGTTGAGAAACCGATTTAGAGGAAGTGCAGTGTTTGTTTTGTGCAGCCACAGCGATATGACGTCAGTGTGTGTGTGTGTGTGTGTGTGTGTGTGTGTGTGTGTGTTGGCAGAGGGGGGGATTTGTAGAGTCAAGATATTCTCTTCCATGCTCTTATAGGCACCCACTGGGCATCCAGCTTTCCGAGGCTGAACCTAGTGTGTCTGAGGTAAGCATTCTGCCAATCAAGTCATCATCACCAATGGCAATTTCAGGCTGCCTTTATGGAAGGAACAGCTGATATTTATGTAGAAAAGATGGTTTCAGTAGTACATATAAAATTAGCCTCAAATCTGAGTGATTAAAGTATCTCCAGGGGGGGTCTTTTGGTTGTTGCAGTTTGGGGTAGCCTCTTGTCATCACTTTGGAAGTATTGTCACGTCTCCAGGATATGCGTTTGTCCCATCTGCAATTTCAGCACCTATTTATCTGATAAGGATGGAAATGACTCTCTCTTTAAGCCTACGTTGCTATGTACTAATTTTCTAAGACTTTCGGTCTTCCCACACATTATGTCTCCCCACTCATCATCATTAATAGGTAAATAATCTTCCCAACCACCTGTGGCCACATTTCAACACACCTAAAGAGGCTCTTAGAAAATGCCTTTTAAATAAACTCATTAGCGAAATACGTACAATCAAATAACATGCTTAAAGGAAACAGAAATCCTGCGTAAAGAGTGGATCTGCTACCAAGAGTGGATCTTCTTTCACAGACCTGAAAGGTCCTTCCCACAGAAGTGGAAGGTGATGACACGGAAACCTCTCACTGTTGCTGTCCTCCACCGAAACTCCACTGAGGGAGATGGTCATGGCAAAAATAGATTAATGAATAGTGATTCTTTCCTAGTCAAATCTGAATGTTTTGGCACAGTTCTATATTTTACTGATAAATGTGATTCAGACTTACTATTTTAAAACCAACTATTTAGAAAGTAGAGTAAAGGAAAGCCTCTGGTGGCCCAGTGGTTAGGACTCTGTGCTTTCACTGCTGAGGGCCCGGGTTCAATCCCTGGTTGGGGAACTAAGATTCTGAAAGCCACGCAGTGCGACCGAAAAAAAAAACAAAACAAAGACAGTAGAGTAAAAAAATAAAAACCCCCTTCACCCAGCTCCTGTAGTTTCTTCCTGCTTTAGAGATTTAGAGGAAACCACTGTTAACAGTTTTTTGTGAATCCTTCCATATCAATTTTATATCCCTTCATTCAGCAAATATTTATTGAGTACCTACAATGTGTTTGGCTGCTGGGGTTACAAGGGTGAACAGAAGAGACGTGGTTCCTGCCGTTGGGTACCTTATATTTTAGTGAAGGGAAGAAACAGAGAAAAAAAACAACTTCAGGTTAACATGTAAATAAAAGAATTATCAATTGTGATCAGCGCAAAGAAAGAAATAAACACAGAGCTGGGAAAGAGAATATTGAGGGGTCCTGACCTAGGCAAAGGGATCAGAAAACTTTCTCAGAAAAACTAAAACTTGAAGGATAAGAAAAGGCAAGCAAAGAATGGGGAGAAAAGTTCTATAACTTGCTTTTTCACTTAATATATAATAGAATTTTGGCCATGTTAATTTGTAAATATTTATTCCCTCTTTTAATCAATAATCACTGAGACCCTACGTGCTAGTCCTGTTCCCTAAAGATAAAATAATGAACAATATCTTTGTTTCCATTGATCTTACAATCTAATGGCAGAGTTTCTATACCTATGATTAATTTTAATTCTGTGGTGTCATACAGTGATATTTACTTAGTTATGCCCCTATGGATGGACATTTTGGTTCTTTCTAGTTTTTCACTATTACAATCAATGCTCCTGGAAACATCTTTGTTCATATATGACTGTGCACATTTTTTGTAGGATAATTTCTAAGATTGTTTACTATGTGACAGTACAATTATTAATGTGTCATTTACAGAATCCTCACAATCACACTTTAAAGTATGTGAAGTTCTTATCCCCACTTTATCAATGAGGAGACCATAGCACAGCTATGCGGAGAAACGTATTCAAGACTACATGATGGTAAGTGGCAGAGCATGGACATTAAGCCAGAGAGTCTGACTCCAGGATCTGCTATAGCCCCTCCCAGGAATTAGAGTCCTAGATTTTGGTTTTTGGTTATAAAAAAACTCATAATATGTGTTTACTTTTTAAAATTTGAGAAATACAAATTTTAAATCATTTTTTAGCTTTTTAACAGTAATTTATAATAAAAACATCATTCATTATCGCATCCATTCAGGAAAGCAATATCATCATTAGTGACTCTACAAAAAGACAGTCCTTTAAAATATTCCTGTCCTGCACCATCTTGACCATTCCCTGGGGAGAGACTGGGTAGACCAGTTGTACTTGGAACTCCACAAGCTCCCTGCAGTGAATGAGTAGCCAAGGTTCTGAGATTTCTGCTCTCACTACAACTGGCTTTCCAGCTGTTCCACTTTGTACTTCCAGCTGCAACCTTGTTTTAACACTCCTCAGGAAGCAAAACAAGCCAACAAGATGGTCCAAAGAATGCTTCTAGGTTATATAGGTCAGTGTCCTGAATCCTCAGATTCCAGGGCATCCCCTGGAAGTTCTGGTACACTGTAGGGGAGCAGCACAGAACAGAGATTAAGGACACAGACTCTAGAGTCAGATGGCCTGAGTCCAAAGATATATGACCATGGACAAACGATTTAATCTTTCTGGGTGTTGGTTTCTTCATATGTAAAATAGAGAAAACATATTAGAACTTGATCCATATGTTATTAGCAGTAATTGTGAGCAGTATATTAAATATCTTTAAAGCACTTAAGGCAATGTTCTCAGAGTTAGCACTTAATAATGTTATTAGTTATTGTATTATAAAGTCATCTCTAGGTCTCTCTAAGATTTCTTCCTTAGTTTCAAGCACTTAGTACTATCAGAAGATAAACATAATGTAAACATAGGGGGAAAAAAAACAAACTTGAAGGGTCAGTCACCATTGGTTTTCTTTTCCTTTCTCTTTTTCTTTTTTTAGATCATGCCATGTGGCTTGCGGGATCTTAGTTCCCAGACCAGGGATCGAACCCGGGCTCCGGCAGTGAAAGTGCTGGGTCCTAACCACTGGACCACCAGGGAATTCCCACCATTGGTTTTCTAGGGCTAGCAGAATTGGAGTGATATTTTTCTTCTTACTTTTTCTTCCCTGTATTTTCTAAGTTGTCTTTACTAAGTATGTGCTACTTCTAAAAAATTAGAATAAAAACATATTTTAAGCAATTTTCCACCAATTCAACTAGATGAGAGAAAATTAAATGATTAATCCCAGTTTTGAAAAATAGATGCTACAAATGTTATGCATGGTGGATTAGTTCTTAGTTGCTTAACCTCTCTTGACTGTTAGCTATTACCACCGTGATTGCAATCACCAACATCATCGTCCTCATCACCTAGTAGTGATACCTTAAATAAGCAGAGCAATTCTAATGTTAATCAAATCACTTGGACACTAAGTTCCCTCATCTGTCAGATAGGGTTAGTAACATCTGCTCCACCAATCCCAGCACTTCACAAGAAGATAAAATAATACAAAATTTTAAAATGAATTAATGAGACTGACATTGAGACATACATTAGGAAATCATTTACATAATTGACTCTCATAGTTATACATACTATTGTTTTATTCTGACAAGGTAATTGAGAGCTCTTATTACCCCACTTGAGGAATAAGGAAATGGAGGCATAGAGCATTTACAGTGGCTTCTCAACTCACACACTGGACAGTAGTAGAGACTGAACTAAAAACTCAGTGTCCTCATCAGTCGGATCAGTTCTGTGACCTCTCTGTTCAATATTTATCTGCCTTAATCCAGAGAAGCCCTCTTCTGGCAACTGACAGCTTCTATACCTCTAATGATTGCAATCCTACTCCAAAGCAAGTCTTAGAACGTGGAGTAATTTTTTAGAACCATTCAATGACCTTTTCAGTCCAACAATGCTAAAAGACACACTGAAAAGGTTTAGAAAGCATGGTGAGAAAAAAGGCATTTCCTACCACTGTTTATTGTCTCCCCCAATGCTTCTACTCAGCTATCCTTGAAAAATTAAGGTTCTAAATGTTACGGGGAAAGGTTTCCAATAGTGTTAGGCTGAAATGGAAAATAGGATATAAAGCTGAAGATAGATACATAGATAGATAGACATAGAGTGCAATCTAAATATTGCATCTTTTAAAACGATTAAAAAAAGATAGCCCAAATGTTCATAGTTAGTTGACATTTCACTAGTTATCATCTCTCAAAGTGAGAGTATGAGAAATTTTTAAAAATTATTCTCGAAGGCATTTTCCAAATTTTCTACAATAAGCAGACATCACTCTTATGATTACGAAGAGTAAAAGATGCATAGATAGTAGTACAAGTTACAGATGTCTGCCCTATAAATATGGGGCAGTGGCTGGGGTTAGGGAAGTAAGCACAGGTCTTTCTCCAACTCGAGGCCTAGTCCCTGATGGTTAACCCAGTCAGTTTAACCCATACTTAAACCTATGGTTTTACCCACATCCCTGGCTACTTAACAAATAAACCCAGCCCTGTGCAATTCGACCTGTGGCATGATTCTGGCCAGAGGTATTGGTCTAATTTAAACATGACCAGCACGTGGGGCTTCTGAGAAAGAAGGTGATCTGTTCATCTGAGAAAGCCAGAATTTTCTCTTTTGATCTAGTTGGTAGGATATGTAGATGTAAAGCCTAAAACTGCCAAGGCAGAATGGGAGAATCAGCCTCAGAATGAAGCTGACAACAAGTAAAGGTGGGAAAGAAACAAAGACCTCTATGACATCCATGAACAGCCAAATCAAGCCAACCCTGAAACCTGGCATACCTTTAGACAGTCCAGTTACAGAAGCCAACAGATCTCCTTCATCGTGAAAGCCAGTTTACCTTTTCTATTACTTATGCAATAGAGTCAGGTGTGGGAATATGCCATACATATGAATTTATATAGAGAGACTCCTCTTCATTAGTACCACAAATTTTTAAGTAAATGGGTTTATTAAGAATAACTTCCTGGGCTTCCCGGGTGGTGCAGTGGTTGAGAGTCCGCCTGCCGATGCAGGGGACGCGGGTTCATGACCCCGTCCGGGAAGGGAAGATCCCACATGCCGTAGAGCAGCTGGGCCCGTGAGCCATGGCTGCTGGGCCTGCGCGTCCGGAGCCTGTGCTACGCAACGGGAGAGGCCGCAACAGTGAGAGGCCCACGTACGGCAAAAAAAAGAATAACTTCCCAATTGAATTTTTTCTTCAATATTTTCAATAAATAGGTATTGGATTAGATAATCTCTAGATCTACCTCTTATATCTAAAAACCTATGCTTATCAATTCAAACTACAATGACATGAAATTTTTAAAGTTTAAAACTTAAGCTTCAGGTGTTTTATGAAGCCATTTGATTTATGACAAACTTCTCCAATTTAGAGAAAATTCTGCCAGTTGTAGTTTTATGCATATGTATAGTCTTCAAAAGTGGAGAGAATAAACTCTAGTAAGATGGATAGAAAATGTAGACAAAGCTCATTAGCCTTGTCAGACATTTGATAAATAATTAGAAACCAACTGCAGTAAGATGTATGCATAAAACCAACCTTTGATCTCTCTGAAAACAACTGTTCCTGCAACAATTTAAAATTGTAATCACATGTAATGTATCTTCAAGTATAGAAGACATAAATGTTCTTTCAATTCTGCCTGAGTCTGGATTATTTTCCAACTGATTGTTAGTTAAGAAGCAGATTCTATTCTATACCACATTTAAATAATGGGATAAATAGTTAGCATATAATTTGGGGACTAATCAGCAAAATGTTTATCATACACTAAAATGTAATCTTTCCCACATTGACTTGTTAGACTGTGGAAAGATTAACTACACCAAAGAAATATACTCATTAGCTTTTAATGATTGTAACAGACAGATACCATAGCTTTAAATTGCTTTTCAAAGTCTGGTTTCTATATTTATAATCAATGTTCTAACTAAACATTCATCATTATGAAGACAAATGCTGTAAGTCATACACATATTTCTGTCTCCCTATGACAGACATTGATTTAGAAAGGAGAGACCAGATCCAACCTCCAGGGAACAGCTGGTCTCCTTAGATAAGGAAATCATTGAACTGGCTTTTAATATTGTAAGAAAAAAGGAGAGAGAAAGGAAAAAAGGGAGACAGTAGAAGCAGACAACAAAACTCTGAACTATCTACCGGAGACAACACAATTTACAATTCGCAGAACATAATTATATTTCTTGATAGTCAACTTTAAACTATCGGTTATATTTGCCCTGAAATCAAAATTGCCAGCTTTGCCATTGACAGTAAAATAAAATGTTCCGAGAAAATCAGGTGGCATGAAAGGGTTAAAGAAGAGTTGAAATCCTGGGGGTAATGAAGCTGCCATACCTGATAGGCCACTCTTGAAAGCACAAACAGCAGTGAAACTTTGAAGAAAGCTAAACGCCTAGGGAACTGCTTTATTTCCCTCTCACACTAATAGATCCCCGTTGCACAATGATTTAACCCATACAGATATATGATGTTATCAGAATATATGAGATTTTCCCAAGGTAACTGATGATGGAGCACGGTTTGCCCAAACTTCACAAGTTTTAGAAATGAAGGTACATTTTATTTTATAGTTGCCAGGAATGTTCCTCTTTAAGAAACAGACACAAATCAGATTCCCCTTTTCCTAGTTTCCTCAGCAAAACTCTCTACCGGAATCTTCATAATATCTACATTAAAAGAAAAATTAAATTATCTCTTCTATATTTGGAACTAAATGTTGCCTTAAGACATGAAAATGTGTTAAGAAAGGACCATTTCAAGTTGCTTGGCTATGTTTAACCAATAGGTTTCCTCGGTCAACTCTTTTTTTTTTTTTTTTTTTTTTTAGAATTGGAGCACTGGGAAGGGACTTAATTTTCATTCCCAAATTTATAAAATACTTAAAGGCTCTGAGAATGAAAGTTCCACTGAGTATATGAAAGAAGGTACTTAGAAACTTTAAGGGCTGCTTGCTCTGCACAAATTCACAGGTAATGAAGAGAGCAGCTGCTTACATTGCATGCCACGCTGTTCCTTCTCGGCATACATTTGGTTTCCTTACAACTGAAAGGGATTTTAGGTAATGTACTTCTAGGATTATATGAGCCAATTGCTAATTTTCAATTAACACAAGTCCTGCAGAGAGGAGTTCACCCGGGTGGATAATACAAACCTGCAGACAATCCCCAAATCCTTGTTTGGGGGGATTAAAATGCATTATATGATTTAAAAATATATTTAACTTACTAATTCTATTTACCCTGCCCTAATACTAAAATGGGTTTGCTTGTCCAGGCCACACATCAATGGTAACCTCTGAACATTTCAATGATGAGGGAAACCTCCTTGGTTAAAAACAATTATGAATAAACACAAAATGGCTAATACTGACTTTTAAGAAGAATTATAAATGCGCAACGTATCATTATGTTTTACCGAAAAACACATGTCACTTTAGAATGTATTATTAGTGGTAGAGTAGTAATGAAATCATCCATAATGCTAACATGCAAATACAATTACCTTTTCACTCAAAATTGCATATCATCTTCCATGTGCATTCTTTTTTTTTTTTTTTTTTTTTTTTTTTTTTTCTTTTCCTTGCGTTATGCGGGCCTCTCACTGTTGTGGCCTCTCCCATTTGCGGAGCACAGGCTCCGGACGCGCAGGCTCAGCGGCCATGGCTCACGGGCCCAGCCGCTCCGCGGCATGTGGGATCCTCCCGAAACGGGGCACGAACCCGCGTCTCCTGCATCGGCAGGCAGACTCTCAAGCACTGCGCCACCAGGGAAGCCCCCATGTGCATTCTTAATTCTTATTCTTACCTCTTTAAAAAAGAGAAACGGAGCATGAAAGAGAGCTAGGGTTGATAATAAGGAGAAGAAAGAATAGGAAAGGAGCCACAGGTGATGAAAGAGGGAGGTGAAGAGGAAAGGATGGGGAGAAAGAAAAATCAAGAGACTGGATGGAAAGAGAGAACAAGAGATGAAGAACTCATTACAGACAAAATTAGGGGAAAAGTTAAGGAAACTAAGGTCAAGTGAGAGCCTCAAAAAAGAGGCTACAAAAAGCCTCTCTTACATTAAAAAAAAAAGTCTTAAAAAAAAAAAATGTCTGGATGCAGACAGACCAAGACTGGTACAGGGGCTACCTCCTACTGCAGCATCCCAGCACATGGCTTCAACCTCAAAGCCATGCTATCATGGGATTGTGCCAACTTTCTTATCCACGTTGCCAGCCTAAAGGAGGACAAGCAGAAGGACAGAGAGATGCCTCGCAGTTGGATTAACTCCCTGTAAATAGACTTCCTGGGATTCCCCTGCATCACTTCCTTTTGAAACTCATTGGTCAGCACATGGTCATAAGGCCACATGTAGCTATAAAGCAGACAGGGGAATGCAGTCTAAAATCAGGCAGGAATGTGAGCAGCTGGCTTTGGGGTAGTGTTACCATACAGGAAGGGGAGAATGGAACAGCAGCTCTGACCCACTGCAAATTCTTTAGCTACTGTAGTATCATCTGCACTAGAAAACAGCAATCTGGACCCAGATTGTCTCTGATGAAATTCTGGCTCAGTCCCTTATGAGCTGTGTGGCCTTGTGCAAGAGTCTTTGTTCAATTCTTCTGAGGACTAAGTGAATTAATACATTGTAAAGCACTTGGAACTGTGCCTGGCACACAGTAAATACTCAAGATATGCTAATTAGTAATCGTTTATTTTCAAATATTTGTTTATTCTAAAAAGAATGGTTTGTAGCTTACTGGAATTCTGTGCAGCTTTAACATGTGTGGAGCATAAACATCATTTTTAGAAAGTTTCTTGAGGATCTTAGCTATGGTGGTCTATTTGGTAAGGATCCTCTAAAAGTCCCTTGGCATTCAAAATGTGTCAGGTTTTAAATTCCTTCTGGCGGTAACATTTTGTGATTGCTTTATCTTTGTTATTTGAGAGATTAGGTAGGGCTGCATCCCTCCTTAAGGCCTGAAGGTTGTGTAACATTTGAAAACTGTGTTTATTTCATGATGCTGATACTTTTTCTAATGTCAAATATATTTTTTGTAATCAAGTTTGGGTCTTAGGGGATAATGCTCGTGAAGGCCAGGGAAAAAAAAAAGAGAGTCAAGGAAAAATCCTTCAGAAGTAAAAACATTAACCACTGTTAACAACTCCCAAACTATTCTTAGGAACTTGTGAGCAGGGGTTATCACCTGCTTGGTCCCCGGTTGGTCACTGCGCTCCTTATCTAAGGATGCAGAGAAAATGCTAGGGGGTTGCTCAGCACATTTACATAGGTTGCCTCCTTTTATCTACCCTCCGCTTGGTGAGGTCCTATATTATTCTCCTTTCAACCATCAGCCTGAACACTCGAAGTGGTCAGTGGCTAATTTCACGCAGCCTCTTCAAACACACGCCGCCCCGCTTAGAAGTTAGTATACTGATGCAATTAAACTCCTAAAACTGGTTTTGAAAGGGATTGAGCAGCCCCAGAGAGGCACATGGCCAAAACCTCATCTCTGACTATAGGATGTGAGTTCTGTCTTTTCTGAGGGCCTGGAGAGAACATGTCATTTCGGTCAGATTATGTAGTAGGAACAGATTAATCTTTCTGTTTGCAGAACTGGTTTTTCAGTCACTTCAGTGGGCACTGATGTCATGTGTTGATATGCATGGAGGGTTTGTTTTGGGGAGAACAGGGGTTTGTTCTGTTTGGCTCAAGGAAAAAGATTTTATTGCTGGCTTTATGCTTGTGTGTGTGTGTGTGTTTGGACACCCAGGAGAGGGAGAAATGAAGCAGACTGGGGACAGGTTGACAGGACATCTGATGCACACTAGCTGAAGGGTGTACTCAAGTGTTTTTCATGGAAGGTGTAATCAGGTTTAGAAGCTGAAGAGCAGGGTTGCTGAAGGACTACAAAACTAAGGGCAGAAGCAATGCTGCTTTTAGGATGTAAAATACTCAGCATACTTTTCTAATCAAATCTCTGGGACAGAGAAAGGATTCTGTTGGTTAGCAAGTGTGGGTGCATAATGGTTTCACATATTCAACAGGCTCCTATTGAAGACCCATTATCTGCTACGCCAAGTTGGGAAACACTGCCACCTGGGCTTGGCATTAGGCTTCAAAAACTGCTAGACTTGGGACTATCAGACATCTGGATCTAGGATGAGGCATAGTTCTTGCACTTCAGAGGCTTATCATTTAGAAGACATCAACAGCCCCCTTGAATTTTTTCTATATAAAAAGGGCATATCCATAAGTGATATGTAGAGGGACTGGAGTTAACATTGATCAGTATAACCCATTACATCTGCCCTCAACAAGTGGGCATATGGGGCAGGGAAGACAGAGGCAGTAAATAAGGATAACCTAAATGTCAGCAGAGCTCCCCTGCCTTTTGAAATAGCAAAAAAGTTACAATGACATAAATACATACATACATACATACATACATAAATACATAAATGCATAGATACATAACTAACTAACTAGATAAATAAATCCTTTCAGTTCCTGTTCTAAGTCCTCTGTGTGCCTTAACTCACTTAATCCTCACAACATCCCTTTGAATGATGAACCAAGAGGCACCTACCATTATAAACCCCACCATCCAAATAAAGACACTTTAACATACAGTTAACACATAAGTTAAGTAACTTGTTCAAGGCCAAACAACTAGTAAGGGAGGAGCTGGGATTTGAACCAGCTGCAAACAGAACTGGGTTAAATCACATTCCATGTGTGATGGGAAAGCCTCATTCCTGC
>NW_006794332.1:587931-592052 GCF_000442215.2 Lipotes vexillifer | reverse complement strand
CGGTACGTGGGCCTCTCACTGTTGTGGCCTCTCCCGCTGTGGAGCACAGGCTCCGGACGCGCAAGCTCAGCGGCCATGGCTCACCGGCCCAGTCGCTCCGCAGCACGTGGGATCCTCCCGGACCGGGGCACGAACCCGCGCCCCCTGCATCAGCAGGCGGACTCTCAACCACTGTGTCACCAGGGAAGCCCTCTCCAGGAATTTTTGAGACAGGGTGGCAGCTTATATTTTTCCTCATCACCTTTGGCTCCAATTTCATGCTTTTGCTGAACTGTTGCACTTCATAGATTGTCTTATCATCCTCTGCATACTTTCTTTGTTGTGTAGCTCAACACGATAGATTTGAAACACAACTCCTATAAATATACATATATATTCACAAAATATATATATATTCACATAAGATCTTCACATGAGTCACAGAATTAACTGGACAATTTTGAAGGACTTGTAAAACAAAAATTAGATTTATGAGCAAAATCAGCTTTTTAATCCCATTAAGCTTGAAATTTGGAATTATAACTACAAAACGGCATTCCGCAAATGGTAATATGAATGCGTTACTGGCTAGCACAACTTTTCAAAATGTGAATCTGAATACCTCAGATGAGGCCAGCACTTTCCAACTCACCGCAGGCCCCCGTCCATACTGTTGCAGGCAGGTCAGCTTCATTGGTTTGCATTTGCCATTCTGGACCATGAAGCACTTCCATTTGCTATCCTCATAACTACTTCCTTGCATTAAGCAAGTTTAATGCTTGGGTTGTCAGCTTTCAGAGTCCGGAGCTGAAAACCAGAGGCAGAATGTAGGGTATGAGGTATTGAGAGTCTACCGTAAATTTCATCCATATTTCTCAAGCTGGAAAAAAATTATCATTGCTAAATACTGTTTATTATTAATGTATCATTAATCATTTATTAATGAGAATAGAAAAAATCTTATCACTAAATAAGTTAGCAGAATCTGAAAAACCATAATCCTTTCCCTCATTAAACAAAATAATATACAATTTGGTCCATGTACCTGGACTAGGGAGAGAAGCCATGAATTTATGCAGGTGAAAGCTAGGCTTCTGGGAAAGAGAAAATTGGGAAAAGGAAGAACTATTAGAATTTTAAAGTAACTGGAACCTTTGGAGGACACCAACCAGTAAATTTAAATAAGGTGACCTGAGGCAAGCCATCAAGCCTCCTCTGGATTTCCCCTAAGTCTTCTGAAAACCTAAGGGTCATGGCAGCTCCCATTCAACCATTTATTCATGCATTCAAAGGTAAGTATCAGGATCCATTCTGAATCAGGCACTGCTGTAGGTCCTTGAACTATAGAGGGAAACAAAACAGACAAAATCCCCTTACCTAGTAGGAAAATCCAGACCGTAAACAAAAACATAGATTATATAGATCTTATATAAGAGTTTCAGAAAATAAGTGCTCTAAAACAAAGAAAAACAAAACACACAAAAAAATTAAAAAGCAAAACAAACAAACACGGGATCAAGGATGCAAGAGCCACTTAGGAGTTTACCAAAGGTTTTGAGAGAGGGAGGGGGCTTACATTACAAACATTCAAAATTCAATATTCAGCTTCCTGTTCTTAGAGTGACCATCATTTCTGCTGCTCAGAGCCTAACTCCTCACCAGCTGCCTCAGCCTTTCTTTTCTCCTATTTCTCCTCCTCTTTATCTGTCTCCTTTTACACGCCCCTGTACCGATGTATTGCGTATTTAAATTAGTTGAGTTCTCTTTGGTTTTCACTCTCCTGTCAACTGAGGCCCTCAGGTTCTAACCCTTCACCCTGTGGTATTTATCAAGTTATGTTCCTTACCCAGCTGGGAAATGTTAGGCAATTACCAAACCATCCTGAATCTACAGTTCATCTCTATTCCTTTTGTATTGTCCCTTTTTCCAACTTGGTTCTTAAATGTCTGTGCTGAGCCATTGTGTTCCATCTGGAAAGTGAACTGGAATAAGGTCATTACTTTGTATACTATTTACACAGTGATTTTTTCCCCCTCAAGCAGCAAGAACTTTGCTTAATGATATTTTATTCGAAATGTGAGGAAGATTTCCACATTCAATTTTTGCTAAGGACATAATATGTATTCTAGAACAAAATATATGTGCAGTTATCTGAGGAAAAAGTGACTTTTCTTTAACAAAAAAAGTAAATTTTTGGAAAAACTATTAGCAAATAGAACCATTCAGTTAAGAGTGGCAATAAGTAACTTTAGTTGTGGGTACTAAAGATAATGAACCGCTTATTTTTTGCTTATTGCCGGAAATGGCCAAATCATTGTGGATCTCAGTAGTAACTAATGATCTAAGACAACAGGGTTTGGCAAATGAGTATTTTATAGCTCAGTGACTCTTTGAATGCAGGCTAGACCATTCAGGTATTTAAGTGTTATCCATGGCCTCTTAAATTGAACAAATGGGTCTATAATAATTAAAATACAGTAAACACCGGTGACACAATTCCTGAGTTTTCAAAGAGATTCTCTTTATTCCTAACGGAAGGAAATGAGGTGTTGCCTTGTTAGAAAAGCACTGTTTACATCTAGAAGCATCTTGACAAGCTGGTGGAAGAGGCTCAGTTGTGAGCCCATAGGCCCTCGGCTGCCCTGCCTCTGCAGTTCCCCAGAAGTTTCCATGAAGGGGACAGTGAAAGGAGACAGCAGCCAAGCTCACTCCAATGCTTCTTTCTAGGGCTTTCCATCTCAGTGAGCAGCCCTTTCACTTCCTGAGTCAGACTTCACCATCATATCACACTCTAGATCTCCATGCATCAGGGAAGTAAAAAGTAGTTTCTATTTCTAAAATGATTGGAGACACTCCACATACAGGAATGTCGTCTTCTCACCTTTGGGTGGATATCTCATCTTCACAGGAGAAAATGTTATTACAGACTCTTCTGGAGAAAGGAAGTTCAAATGAAACTCTTGATACATGACCATTTTAACTCTGGGTAGCAAACAGACATCAGGGGGAATTTCTTTTTTTTTTTTTCTTTGCGGTACGCGGGCCTCTCACTGCTGTGGCCTCTCCCGTTGCGGAGCACAGGCTCCGGACGCGCGGGCTCAGCAGCCATGGCTCACGGGCACAGCCGCTCCGCGGCATGTGGGATCTTCCCAGACCGGGGCACGAACCCGTGTCCCCTGCATCGTCAGGCAGACTCTCAACCACTGTGCCACCAAGGAAGCCCATCAGGGGGAATTTCTATTGCTTTTAAAACATTTAAAGAGCCAAAGATATTATTAATTATAGCTTTGAAATATTTTGTTGACCTTTGGCTAAGAGTATATGAGAACACTGAACCAAAGTATAACAAAATGGCGCCGAAAGGAGGTCAGGCAGTGAGGTCAGGTGTTACCTTGTTGAAGTTTAATTAGTTGTACCTCTGAGGTCTGAGAGAAACTGAGCAACCACAATAAACTGGCTTGCAGGAAACAGAAAAAAATATGTCCTTACAGGGACACTTTCAGGAAGATATGACCTAAAAAAGGATGCAGTTGATTTCTGATTGACCGTTTGGGGAATGTCATCTCCTAAAAGACAGGATTTGTGTCTTTTTCCATTAATTCCAGAGTGAACCTAGTCCACGGCCCTTGCCAGATAAAGGTTCAAGCCATTTACAGAATCACAGACTGAAGGAAGCTCAAGTGGCCATGGCCAAAAGTCCCCTGACTATAGGAAATACCCAATTCAAATAATTTAATTTTTTAAAAGGTAAATTTTAATCTTTTTCTTTCCTCAGAAAAAAATCCATAATAAGACATTCCAAACATTTTCTTAAAGGCAAGAAGGTCTTCCTGATATTGCAGGATGAATCCCTCTTAACCCGTCAAAAATAAGAGCAGAGAACAGCTGCTTAAATCCATTCAAATAATGTGGTTGCTTCCTTCCCATGAAGATGGTGATTAAGATCTTTCTCTCCCCAGGGTTCTCGGTCTAGGGAGAAAAACCTAGTTCTTTAACATTTCTTCATGAGACTCTTCCCCAGACCATTTAGTAACATTTAAAAATGATCCCTGAGCTTCCCTGGTGACGCAGTGGTTGAGAGTCCGCCTGCCGATGCAGGGGACACGGGTTCGTGCCCCGGTCCGGGAGGATCCCACATGCCG
>NW_006794332.1:511863-587746 GCF_000442215.2 Lipotes vexillifer | reverse complement strand
AAAAAAAAAAAAAAAAAAAAAAAAGATCCCTTACAGGTCTCCTTCAAGTTCTCCTCAATACCCTTCCACTATAAGATTTATGCTTCTGAAAGCATAGTGGGTTTTAACAGGCTTTCCCTCTTATTTTAAGCAGAACCCCTTCTCAACAACAATTCTTCTTGTCTAGTATGCTTTAAGGGTCATCAACTGACCTGGTTTCCTGGGTTCTCAGGGAGTTCCTGGGATGTGGGGCTCACAGTGCTAAAATCAAGAACGTCCCAAGCAAACTGGCATGAGTTGGTCATCCTACAAACAAAAGTCTAGCCTGCTCTGACTGGTGCGGGAGAGGGTAGGAGTCCCAGGGTCCCATCACTCTCCCCCTGAACCACTCTGACAGAGCTCCAAGGCTCCAAGGAGCTCATAGACTGAAAATCATGCTCTAAAGAACATTTAGAAGAATGCTAAGTAGAGAGCCAAGTTTCTCAGCAGCAGCACTACCCACATTTTGGGCAGGATAATTTTTTGTTGTGGGAGCTCTCCTGTGCATTGTAGGACGTTTTGCACCAGGTTGGCCCCGATTAGGTGGGTCATCAAATCAGTGTAGTAAGTCACACCCACGTTAAAATTTTAAAAAAAGAATGGAGAGATATAGAATAGGATAGGATAGGATAGAATTAGATAGCCTGGGATGGGATGGGATAGAAGAGAAGAGAAAATAGAGTTTCACATATAGTAAGGGTAAGTATTATTTTGTTAAACGTTTGTCTCAGATACATACGTGTAATGTACATATATTAGGTCGCAATGTAAAATTAATTTTTACTATGAGCCATGATCAAAAAAGTTTTAAAACTTTTTTTAACTTCTTGTTAGGCTCTGTCCGTCCTATTTGTGCATATTAATCCACATTAGGACACTGTCACCCTCAACCTTGACCTGCCCACTCCACCTAGCCTCTGCTACTTAGTTGCTATTCTTTTGCGAAATCAATCCCATGAGTGGCTTATATTTACAAAGTTATAATTATCCTACATGAATTACCTGTGAAACCTCTCCCTGTTTGCATGTATTGGCTTCTCCAATTTGTCAAGGTCACCTTGAACTTGATTTAAGTTCACAAAAGCAGGTGTCACTGACAGATTTCAGATGAATACATTTTATTCCACTATTTGAGTCACTCACTGTAATTCTGTAGGCTCTCAGGGAAATACTTGTGGGGTGCAAGTTGCTCCTAGCTGGTAGCATGATATGTCCATGTCCCCTCAGATTTTGTGAATACTGAAGGTGTTCAAATCCCAGCCATTTCTCCCTGTAGGCTTCATTTCATTGCTTTCTCTGAGCTCACTGCTATTTGGGTAAGGTAGTCTGCCCACGGCATTTTGCTTTAAATCAAGGTTGTCTAGTGTGTAGCTGACTTTCTCAGATTATGCACAGACCACACCTCACAGATACAGCAATAATAAAACCAGGACCCAGGGGACCCTGGAAGAGTGCCCGGTAAAGAAAATCACTGACATTTTTGTTTTCCTGAAGCTGGGAGGACTGAGGGCTGGGTAGATTTGTAGGCCCTTGATCAGGGATCAGTTGGGCCATTAGAAAGAAATTATGGTGGGTTTGATTTTTAGTGGAAGTAAACCTTGTCAGCAGTCCATCGAAGATCGTTTGTCTTGTTCCTCTATTCACTTATGGTCAGGAAGTAAAAGTCAGCACAGTGGAAGGATTTGTGTTTTCTGACCGATGCTGAGCATAACCAGCCTGGGCTAGTATGACCTCAAGGCCGGCCAGGGAACAGCCCTTCTCAGGAGGCCTATTTCTCTACAATAGTTCTGGTCCAATCCCAGGTGGATGTGGGGAGGACAGAGAGGGTGATTCAGGGACCCCACATCCCTCTTCTCATTTGTAGTCCGCTACTATTTTGGATGATATGGGTTGAACTGTGTCTCCCCAAAATTCACATGCTGAGATCCTAATCCCCAGCACCTCAGAATGAGACCTCTTTTGCAGATAAGGTCTTTATGGAAGTAATCAAGTTAAAGTGATGACATTAGGGTGGGCCCTAATAAGTATGACTGGTATCTTTATAAAAAGGGGAAACTTGGAGACAGACATGCACAGAGGGAGAAAACCATGTGAAGACTGCAGCTGTGCTGCCACAAGCAAGAAGAGGCCAGGAGAGAAGCCCCCTTTCCTCAGAGCCCTCAGAAGGAGCCAACTCTGCTGACGAACTGTGAGGCAATACATTTCTGCTGTTTAAGCCACCCAATCTTTGGTACTTTGTTATAGCAGTCCTAGCAAACAAGTACAGTGGGGAATGGAATCATTGTTTCTCCCATCATCATGCACATAAGTACATGCACATAAAAACACACACACACACACACACACACACACATACATACCATACACACCCCACATACACACACTGAATATAGCACACACCTGACATTTTCATTTCTCTTAATTATCTTTCTAATTCACCTTCGTTGCTAAACAAACAAACAAACAAAACCCCAAAAAACCTCTTTAAAACTATTTAGAATCTTGTAAAGTAAGATATCATTTAAACCAACTCTTTCTTTCTCTCTGTCTCTCTCAATCTCTTTCTCTTTCCTTTGAGGAAAAGAGTCGAAAAGTGTAAAGCACATGTCCTAGGTCACTAGCAATTCTGAGAGCACAACCTAGCTTTTCTGCTTCAGAGTTCTTCACAGAAGAACTTCTCAAACTTTCATATGCTGATGCATGGAGAGCTGGGTAAAATGTTGATTCTGACTGATGCAGTAGATCTGGGGTGACGCCTGAGATTCTGCATTTCTAACAAGCCCCCAGGTGAGGCTGACACTGCTGGTCTGCAGACCACACTCTGACTAGAAGGTTTTACAGGAAAGCAGTGTTTCCCGAATCTGGTCCATCATTAGAAACCACCTCAGACCTACTGAAACCAGAATTTCCAGAGACAGAGCCCAAGACTCTTTTATTTAAAGAAAAATCCCTAGATAATTTAGATCATCATCAAGGTGTGGGAACCACTGCTCCATATCGTGCTGCCCTTTGATTGGATTTTCACACTCTGTGAGCAAGGAGGAGAGAATGAATGAAGTTCCAGAATCAAGCAACCCAGACCCAGACATCATGGCGACAAGGTCCCAGGAGGATTCTTGACCTGACTGGGTGTGAGTTAATAACCATAACAACAAAGTTGGGTAAGCATTTACAGCCCTGTTTTGAGGAGGCAGGGGGCAACAGAAATGAATGAAAGAAGGCAAAGGAGGAGGAAGAGATGGTGGAGACACTAAATCCAATTAGAAATCTATTATGTCACAGACACACTTTGAGTTTCTAGGGGTACAACCAAGATCACTAATAGAATGAGATTTCTATTTGATGCTGGGAATTGAAGAACTCAAAAATGATAATACAATACTCACACCAGGCCCAGGTGATAGCACAGATGTGGGCTTCCCAGGATATGGACGAATTTCCATTTCAACTTTGTGAATGTGACCACAGCTATGATGCCTTGATATCAGATTTAAGGCCAGTTTCTGGATTAAGGATAAACAAGGCAACGTTTGCCAGTATGAAGCTCTTCAACATACTTAAATCTACGCATCGAGCTGAGTTGTGAGAGGTTACGGTTTATGCCTGGAGTGTGGTTCAAAGTTATCCGCCCTGTGGATGCCTGATAAATACTTGTTGAATATCTGATTTAACCCCACCATGAAAGCTGAGCTCATCTGTATTTTCTATAATCATGTCAGATACATTGGAACCACAGAAGCTCCAGGGTGGGAGATTTCTCCCATCTCTGCAAGAACTCCCTGTGCTGCTTATAAATATGCTGATCAAAACCTGCATCAAAGAGAAAACACATTTCCATACTCCCAGTTTCCTTTATGATCAGAGAATGGATCAAAGAGAAAACACATCTCCCCATTCCTGTTTTTCTTTTCATTCCTGATTTAGAGGCCAAAAATGATTCACCTGTGGGAATAGAACAAGCAATGCAAAGTCCACTTAGGGGAAGAACCCTGTATGAGCTCAAGGTACAAGTATTTTCAAATTCCTTCCCCAGATGCAGTTACATGGATAGAAAAACGTCTCAATTCTTTTACTTAATATATTCTATTTTACTAAAAGGTGATAATAACCATTTTTACATTTTGATACTTGAAATAAAAAGGAAAAGTATTGTAAGACTGAATATAGTGCATGATGATTTATCAAATTTTAGTTGTAAGGCCTAAATTCAAAAATAATATTTTAGGATTTCAAATGCACCTTAGATATAACTAAAAGATGAAAATGAATTTGCTCCTTTTAATTGAAAATGTTCTGAGAATCATCTCAAAACTGACTCACTTCCTTGGTTGTTTAATTGATGATGACTAGGTTAAGTTTGAAAATTTTAATTGTTGACTTTTCTCTCAATATTTGCACGTCATTTCTTTTTGTTTTAGTTTTACAAGCCCAGAAGTAAGAACCCATGCTGTGAACATGAGCAATTTTCCTAACAATTTAGTATGAATTAAAGAAATTAAAATGTGCTGTTGTGTTTGTTTGAACAGCTTACCCAGGATTATAATATTAATGTTTCTGCCTTTCTTTTGTGAAGGTACTATTGACCCTAAGACAATCTTATTACACATTTTAAAGCAAGTGCCTACACAGAAAACAAATACACTGTTTTACTTCACAGTTCCATTTAGATAAAGAACTTGGAATAAATTTCAATATATTAAATAATTCAATCCGAATAACAATTTATGGACCAGAGTGAGCTAAAATAAATACAATTTCTTAATATACAAAAAGTATTATAATTATTCATCCTGTTGTTAAGGGGATTATTAAACATGCCTTCCTAATTTGTAAAAGAAAGGAGGGCCTCCAGAGGGGAAAATAAAGGAAGGAAGGGAGGGAGGGAGTCAAGAAGCAATTTACTACGTAAATTTAAGTTCTCTTTAGCTTAAATGAACCAACTATGTCACTACGGATAACTTCTTGAAGATTAGCTTCTAGAAAATGAGGCTGTTGAATCAGATGGCATTGAAATCCTTTCAGCTCTGTCATTCCATGATTCCATGCAAGAAAATCAGCCACAAAATGTTCATTAAAGTTTCCCTATAGATAGTTGGTACTGTGAATTTTACTTTGGAAAGCCAGAATTTCTACAGTTCTCCCACATTTCTTTGTGGTGTTAAAAAATATCTCCAACTTTCACAAGGAGATTTTACAACTCGCATCGTGGGCTCAGAGCAGACATTTCCAGGGGCTGCAGCACGATCAGTTCTTCCTGTAACTTGAAAGAGAACTCTCTTACTTGAAGCTGCTTCACAGCTGGCCATGTGAAGACTCAACACTAAATGACCTCCAGACGCCTCCCCTACCTCCCTTTCCTCCCTCCCTCCACGGCCCAGTGGGCGTCTCAGGTGGCGGCACCAAAATCTTTCTGGTCTCTTGAGTCCAAGTTCTTCTCTACACCACCCATGACTGATAAATTTCTTGCTTGAATCTCTCCTTTCTTACGGGTTTGCACAGCCATCCATGTCATCGTCACCTTATCATCTCAAAGCAAGTTTCCTTGGGACTACACACACACACACACGTACACACACACACACACACGTACACAAGCACACGCACACGTACACACACACACGTACACACGTACACACACACACACACGTACCCAAGCACACACACAGACATATTTTACTTTTTTATTGAAGCGTAACTTCCATACAGTCAAGTACACAGCTTGACAAATTTTAACTAACATACTGTAACATGTACAGCTTCACGAATTAACATATGTATTCACCAAGGTACAGCTTCATGAATTAAAATACGTATTCATCAATGGAACCACCAGCCAGATCGAGGTAAAGAACATTTCCAGCACCCCAGCAGGCTACCTATCACTGTTTGCCAGCCCCTGTGACTTTTCACAATTCCAAACATCCACACGTGTTTGAAGAAAGACTCTTCCCCATCCAGTATTTGGTCATGTCATGACCTCCTACGATGGCCTCGGTTTTCCACATCCCCTTCATCTCGCTGTCTTCACATGGCTCAGTGATTCTTAGCCTGCCCCAAGGCTCTCAGTTTCTTTCCACCCAGAGCAGGCCCTGTCCTTAAGCACAATAAGAACAGCAAACATTCTGCCACTGGTATCCAGCCCCTACTACAGGCACACTCTGTACTTAGACTGAATATTCATTATTTCATTCAATCCCCACACATAACTTATTTGTTTCTGTAGACTCTGCTAATGTCTCTTTCAAGTCTCTATCTGTTTAAACCTACTCCTCCAGAAAGCCTTTCTGATAGTAACAACAGTTGTTACTCACTGAGCGCCTGTTGTATGCCATCAACAGGGCCACCCGTACAAGAATGGGAGAGATTACTAGTCTCACTTCTACAATTAAAGACGAGGCGACACACACAAGAACACTTCTAGGCCGTAATGAGGGGGATAGTCTTCATTTCACAGGTGAGGTTCACAGAGGCTAACTGTTATGCCCGGGATTATCCAGCAAGTAAATGGCGGAGATGGAGTCTAACTCTAAAGCCTGTGTACTTTCCCCTTCTATTCTATGCAGTGCTTTCATTCAACAAATATTTATTGAGCTCCTACTATGTAGCCGGTGTTGTTCTATATACCTTGGAGGCCCAGCAGTTAGAAAACAGATAAAAATCTCTGCTCTCAGGGAGCCTACGTTCTAGAGGGAAGGCAGCAAAAAAAAACAGGATAACATAGTATTTTTACATGGTATAAAATGCACTGGTGAAAAATAAAGGGAAGGGAATTGTGAGCATTGATATTGGTTGAGGTTGCAGTTTTAAACAGAGGGGACAAAGTAGGCCTCACTGAGAAGGTGACTGAGGGAAGTCTTGAAGGATTTGAGGAAGCCAGCCATGTGTTTCTCTGGGGGAAGAGCATGCCAGGCGAGGGACCAGCAAATGTAAAAGCCCTGAGGTAGAAATAATGAGTTGACCAGTATGGAGTGAAAGAAGAAAAGAGCAGAAGAAAGGGGAGTCAGAGAAGTAAGAAGGGTTGGTATCCAGATTGTGTAGGACCCTGTAGATCACTGGGATGATTTTGTCTTTTCCTTATCATTATGGCTACAGAAGAATGCTCCATGTGTATGTGTGTGTGTGTGCCTCTGTGTGCTTTTCCATATTGTTAGAAATTCAGATTTGCTTTATGTTTTTGTATGGACCATATCCCAACTAGATTATGTGCTACTTAAAGACAGAGAACACTTCTTATATTTCTTTGGAATTTCTCTGAGATTCCAAAATACTATACCAAAGAGGGCAAGTATAGCATCACTTCCCACCTCTTAAGCCCACAGCATCTGTGACATTAATCCTTTCCTGCCATATACTGACATGGCCTCAGAATCCTAAAGAACTAATTACATTTCAAAGTGTTTCTGCATCTATTACCTTTTTTTACAACTGCATTCGCAGTGGTAATGATTCAGTACATCAAAAACCATTTTAAAGCCTAACATTCTTCTCCACAGAAAATTTCTGGCTACATTACATCAACTGTGTGCATTATATTATGAACAATACACATCAACAAGGACAGTGAGACTATAACTGTGTGGTTAGATTTATGAAACATACTACCCCAAATAAGAGAGCAATAGAAAGTTTCGGTTTTCAACAGTCATTAATGGTATCACTGTAGATTGTGAGACCACAGCGCACTAATTGCCAACACACTGTGCCAGTGCAAACATGAAACAGAATCCTTCTTGGATGCAAGCATATATCTAAGTCAGAAATTCTTAAGTGTAGTCCAGGAACACAAGCTATGTATTAGTTTATTCAATAAATATTCATTGGGACTGTACTCTGTACCAGAATTGGAAACACAGTGGTGAGCAAAAATACATACGATGTATGAACAAAAGGTACACATGCTATGAGAGCCTACAGGGAGGGAATTTGACCAGTCAGGTGAAGACTTATCTGAGAAAGTAAAGCTAAAGCTGAAATCTAAAGGACAAGTGGGTAATTAACTAGGCAAAATGTGGGGGGACAGTGTTCCAGAGAGAGGGGACAAGCTGTGCAAAGGCCCTATGGTAGGAGGAGCATGGCAAGGACACATAGATCACTGGTGATATCACCACATTCCTCTCATGGAAAATGGGTATAGAGAAACTGAGAAGGAAAGTACAGATATCATATAGGAGATCCAGGAAGTGGCTACTGGAGAAAAAACTGATGGAAGTAGGAGCAGGTATATCTTTTGACTGCAATTATTTCTTCTATCACCCATCCCAAGCTGTGCCTTCCATGTCTACCACCCAAGAGGTTGAATTTTGTTTAACATTGGAGTGCTAGAGTATCTGCCTCATTTCTTCAGAGACAGATGCAATAAATTGAAAGAAATAGACAAATAGCAAGATACACCTTAGGGGTTAAATGAGTTGTTAAGTTGGGGGAAGAAAGAAAAGGTGGGGTGTGAAAGGTGGATCCTATAACGGCAGGAGAGAACTCTAAGAAAAAGACCTCCTTCCTAATTCCATACTGAACACCAAAATACTACAGTGTCTATTGTACTCTTAAGAGTTGGCAAATTATTATTTCTTTTGAAATGCATATAATCAGGCTTATTATTATGACTATTTCTTACAGATAAAATTAATATTTTGAGGAAAATGTCAGTGATTTAAATCAAAAGGCTATACTGAAGGAGTTTTTAGGCACCTTATGAAGTCCTGGATTATTTGAATATTATTACCTTTTTGTTAATAGACAATCACTCTGATTTAGCATACAAAACTTCGAGCAATCAGCATGATAACTACTTAGTCATCCCAGTCTTGAAGTTTTTTCTGTGCGATGAATCTGAGACCCTGATGATATTTATTCATTACATTTTTAATGATATATCAGGTTACCATAGCAATTCTTGTTCCCTGGAAACTCCTTTCCTGCAACACACATTTACTGTATGCCACATTAACAGCCTGATCCTATTGTTTGAGCTGTCTCATTAGCTCGAGCAATCTAAAGCTATTTCAAAATGTTAACCAGTAACAATATACAGAAAATATGATTATTTAGAAATAACATTTATTTAAGGAAACAGCCCAGCAACAAATGATCCTTTGTCCACGAAGGTTTCCTTGACCCTGCAAACCATCATTTTCATTAAGTTTTAGAATACGTAGGGGTTTACATCATTCAGTTTAATGACTGAAAAATATGCTTTTTTATATTGTTCATAAATTATTCTTATCTTGGTCTCGTATCTCTCTCTATATTACAGTTACTATAAATTGGAAGCTGTGATGGACGGGTTGAATTGTGTTCCCTAAAAGGATGTTGAAGTCCAATCCCCCACTATCTGTGAATGTGACCTTATTTGGAGATAGGGTCTTTGCAGATGATCCAGTGAAGATGAGGTCATTAGGGTGGGCCCTAACCGAACAGGACTACATCCTTATAAAAAAAGGGGGGGGGAGATTTAGACACAAGAGACAAGTACAGAAGAAAGACAATGTGGAGACATAGGAAGACTGTCACATGATGATGAAGGCAGAGACTAGGTGATGCTTCTAACAGGCCAACAAACACCAAGGACTGCCAGCAAACCACCAGAAGCTAGGAGAGGGGATCGAACAGACCCCTTCATCAGAGCCCTCAGAAGCAACCAAACCTTAGATCAGTACCTTGATCTAAGACTTCTGGCCTCCAGAGCTATTAGACAATAAACTTCTCTTGTCTAAGCCACCCAGTTTGTGGTACTTTCTTTCAGCAGCCCTAGGAAACTAATACAGAAGTCAACTCTAATATCTTAATTTGTATGCTTCTTCGTTTCTAAAGTTTCTTATTTTTATTAAGAAGTAAAAGAACGCTCTAGCAGGAAGAGTCTTTAAATCATTCATTTATTCACTTGTTCGCTTGCCTATCCAATAAATATTAACCATCACATTCGCTGGGCAAGGTGCTAAGCATGGGGGTGAGGATCAGTAATAGACTCTTTCTTCCAGTTTCTAGTAATAACTTCCCTGTAGTTTCTGACTATCATCTAACAAAAACTGTTAGATACTTTACATGTATTTTTCCATTTAATCCTCAGAACCAATCTATAACTGTAGGTATTATTGCCCCCAATTTTCTGAAAAGACCAAAATCACTATGGTTTAAAAAGTTTGAATAAGTTACCAACGATCACAAAGCCAGTAGGTCAGGAAAGCTCACAAAGCCAGTAAGTCAGCAAAGATCACGAAGCCAGTAACTAGAGTTTTTGGCATTTAAAGTCAAACCAGTCTGACTCTGCTACACGTTTGTCTTCTACTCCATTCTGCCTCTGATAAGGTACTGGGGACAGAGGAAAATGAATGACTCTGACGTGAGGCAGACACACAGTAAGAAACAGAAAGAAGAGAGATGCAAAGCACTATAGGTGTTCAGTGAAGAAAGATGACAACTCTTTGGATGAATCAAAAAAAAAAAAAAAAAACACCTTAATGGAGGCTGAGAAATGGTCTGGGCAATTAGAAAGAGAAAGGGAGTGATAGTAGATAGAACAATGGCCCAAACTAAGGCAGATCATCGGAGTTGAAAACAAGCACCTCCAGGATGCTAGAGGCCATCAACACAGATGTTGCTAAGAGAAGGCCTCTATATGGGGTAGGGTAAAGAAGAAACTTAGGTACTGAAGTCTCTGGATAAGACTAGTGTGTTCCCGTGGTACGGTACCTCTCCAAAAGATTGTATCCATTTTCAAGAGGAAGAGTTTTGCTGAGTGATGGTGGTAAAACAAAGATGTGGGAGTATCAGTGGGAATAACAGTTGGCTGATATCACCCTCTTCCTAAATAACTGACTAAAGATAGACTAAAGTGTACCCTTCAAAGAAGGTGGCTTCTAAGGAAATGATATTGTCACAGGAAAACACATTTCAATTAGGGGAGGATGGAAGAAGCACCTGAGGCGAAGGTGATGGTAGAATTTATCCCTAAATGAATAAGGATTCCATAGGTTATAATAAAAGGTGTTGGCTGGGTCAGAATTATAGATCTAACAGTGAAATCTATCCGAATATCTGGTGAGTGGACAGTGATGAATGCCACATGCTGAGCCTTGGTAAATCCCAGCAACATAAGAAAAATATTATTTTTTCTCTATAGTTCCAAGCTTTTGGTCTTCATAAAGTGCTGCATTTTTTTCTCTCCATTGTAGAAGACCTGGTGATGATCTTCATAGTTCCTAATGAATTCAACTGAATGGAAGTTGGCTTTGATTAATACAATTAGGATCTGAGCTACACTATACACTGGCCTCCCTTCCCTCCTTCCACCTCTCTGAATATGGGCATGATGAAAAGATTTGGAAGAAAACAAATGTTTCTGATACAAATCTGTGATGATGTTTGATGACATTTGATGAGAAGAAGAAAAGCATAGGTCCTACTTTGCGGGCCTCTCACTGTTGCGGCCTCTCCCGTTGCGGAGCACAGGCTCCGGACGCGCAGGCTCAGCGGCCATGGCTCACGGGCCCAGCCGCTCCGCGGCATGTGGGATCTTCCCGGACCGGGGCACGAACCCGTGTTCCCTGCATCGGCAGGCGGACTCTCAACCACTGCGCCACCAGGGAAGCCCCTACTTTCTGATCTAACATCAGAAGAGATAAATTCTGGTAACTCAAGTTGACGAACTTACTGGGAGGAAGAAAATAACAAGAGAACTAACAATCGCGAGACAATAAGAGAATACAAACCCAAGTATGATGCCCAAACAGAGAAGATCCTGGAAGGATAGTTTAAATAGAAACACTGATTGTAAGCCCTGATAGCAAAACAAAACAGTCTCTGGCATTCCACTTTGTAGGATGAATTGGGCCCATCCTTGGGACACACTAGAAAGGATAGGACCAGAATCCTCCGTATATCTCTAGGGAAGCACAGCAAGACAGATGATTCCTGAACAAGTCTGAAATTAGAGTGTATTTAATTTCAAAGGATCTGAAGTTGATGTCTGAGATTAGAAATTACACCCCATTCACTGCTAGAGATAGACAGAAGAGATGGAGACATCAGGCAGATGGAGACCAAAGTGTCAGCTTTATTGGCCTGTGGAAAACACAGCTTAGGTGGGCAGCAACAAGGACTTCCGAATTTGAAGCTTGGAATTATAAAAACCTACTCACTGCATCACAGACAGCACTGCTACTGCAGACACTGGGAAGTCTAAGATCAAGGTGCCAACAGTTCAGCATCAGGTAAGGACTCTCCTCCTGGTTTGCAAATGGCTACCTTCTTGCTGCATCCTCACGTGGTGGAGAGAGTTCTAGTCTCTTCTTATAAGGACACTAGTCCCATCATGAGACTCCGCCCTTATGACCTCATGTAAACCCAGTTACTTCCCAATGGCCCTACCTCCTCATATCATCCCATTGGGGGTTAGGGTTTCAACATATGAATTTTGGGGAGACACATAATACCGAGGGAAGACCTGAACACTTATAATCTTGGTGGGCCTCCTTATAGCAGGTGACCTGAACTTAAGCAACAATGAGAACCTATGGGGGCAAAGGGGGAGATAAGAACAGGAAGGGCAGCGTCATTTCTATGAAAGCTTGCGAAAAGACATTGTGGGCCATCTTCTACCCATGACTCTATTTTTCTCCTTTCACAAGGTTTTAAAAATAACTAAATAAGACACCAACATTTAAAAATCAGGATATTCTACTTAAAATTCTGTGTTACTGTCTTCTGTAAAACCCTGGGTGGCCTGGCACCCTGAGCCCATACTGTAGCAAGACGACACCCACTGGGCAAATTGTTATTGGCCCTTCACCCCAGCCCCCGACCTGCATGCTTGACTCATTACTGCACTCATTTGGCCCTTGGAGGAATTCAGGTTAATAACCTTTCTCTAAGTAATAAACAGATTGTTTGTTTTGCCTTTGGACTCCTGCAGGAAGGTATTAAACAAGAAAGCTCAGGAGGAACAAATTGAGATGGAAAGAAGGGTGAAAGAAAAAATTTCAGTATGCAAATTGGAAACTGGCCCACTTAGAGGAAGCAGGAAAAAAGTAGTAACAGAAAGGATCAGGCAAATGGCAGTTGAACAGTCAAGAACCTGATTCTAGGGCAAGAAAATCAAGGATGTGGGACTGCTAGACAAATGAAAAACGGCAGCCAGGGAGAGTAATGCTGAGGAAACCAAAACGCTGTTCAGCCAAGAAAAATATTACTTCCAAAATCATTAACCTTCTTGCCAATGAGTCTCTGCAAAAGACAATGTTCTCTATAACCAATTGCAGTTTAAAAGTATTACCATGATCAAAGACAATTCAAAGTGCAAGGCAGAGAGAGAAGTCGGGATGGATTGTGACAGAAAATCACCTCAAATCTGAGACAGATGCTTGTAGCCATGTGCTCTCACTGACTCCATTTTTTTGCTAATATTAGTGAGAAACTGAACCACTATGAATAAATTAAATACTCAGAACATCCACAAATCTACAATAGCTCCCTGATTTAACTACTTCCCCTATATTTGTTAGACAGCAAAATGTTATAGAATAGTGTCACTCTGTGGCTTCTATATCTCTGAAGCCTGGTCAAAGTGGCCAGTTACATTGTTCAAAAAGTTACTTACCCGTGATCTTGGGCCTGCATTTCAGTTAACTTCCACCAGATGGTAGTAAGCTGCACAACAGTGCTCGTAATCAGCTGCAAATCACAGAGGTTGGGAGTGGAGCTAGAGTGTAAACGTAAATATTCTGGGCCCTGCCTACAGACATACTGATTCCATAGGTCTAAATAGGTTGGAGTTACAACTTAATTTTCTCACGTGTTTAAAAACTTCCCCTCAGGAGATTCTGACCTGCAGTCGTCTGGGGAATCACTGGATTGACTGCAGCTTACAAATATGGTTTCCTCAGAAAATATTAATCTCTTCAAAGTTAGAGATGAGCACAAGAAATAAATTTTAAAAAGCAAACTAAATAAAACCATTATGATATTATTTCAAATGCTAATCCAGACTAGATTTTTCTGTGTAGGAATTAGTAAGCTATACAAAGCAAAAATGTAATAAAAGTAGCTTCCTATGCACTTTAAGTTGCTTTCAAACTAACTTTTTAATGAATCTCTAACCTGCAATGAATATCTGTAATGAATCCCTCTCTCAGCCTATCAAGGATCTGTGTTGGCTTCATACGTGGCATAGGACCTTTTATATAGTAGGGGGTCACTCTTGTCTTATGAAATTAATGGTTGAATTTAGTAAGATAAAAATCTCAAGGCATCTAACACCTTGTTCACTATGAGCATATCTACTAATTAGGTAAGCCGTGTGATATCTCTGGGCCCTGATATGTCACATGAGATGAGAAGGTTTTTACTAAAGTGTTAAATTGCCGGTGAGAATCACTTCACATCTAACAATAACAGTGAACATGTAGATAGTGCCAAACATTTATATATGTTAGACACTGTTCTAAATAACATAAAGGTATTAGAACAAAAATTTTTTTAGTTTGTATGGAAACACAAAGACCCTAAATAGCCAAAGCAATCTTGAGAAAGAAAAACAGAGTTGGAGGAATCAGGCTCCCTGACTTCAGACTATACTACAAAGCAACAGTAATCAAGGCAGTATGATACTGGCACAAATACAGAAATAGATAAATGGAACAGGATACAAAGCCCAGAAATAAACCCATGCACCTATGGTCAATTAATCTATGACAAAGGAGGCAAGAATATACAGTGGAGAAAAGACAGTCTCTTCAGTAAGTGGTGCTGGGAAAACTGGACAGCCACATGTAAAAGAATGAAACTAGAACATTCTCTAACACCATACACAAAAATAAACTCAAAATGGATTAAAGACCTAAACGCAAGACCGAATACTATAAAACTCTTACAGGAAAACATAGGCAGAACACTCTTTGACATAAATTGCAGCAAGATCTTTTTGGATCCATCTCCTAGAGTAATGGAAGTAAAAACAAAAATAAACAAATGGGACCTAATTAAACTTAAAAGTGTTTGCACAGAAAAGGAAATCATAAACAAAACAAAAAGACAACCTACAGAATGGGAGAAAATGTTTGTAAACCATGTGACTGACAAGGGATTAATCTCCAAAATATACAAACGACCCAATCAAAAAATGAGCAGAAGATCTAAATAGACATTTCTCCAAAGAAGACATACAGATGGCCAACAGGCACATGAAAAGATGCTCAACATCTGGCTTCCCTGGTGGCACAGTGGTTAAGAATCTGCCTGCCATTGCAGGGGACACGGGTTTGAGCCCTGGTCTGGGAAGATCCCACATGCCATGGAGCAACTCAGCCCACGTGCCACAACTAGCTTGCGCTCTAGAGCCCATGAGCCACGACTACTGAGCCGGCGTGCCTCAACTACTGAAGCCTGCACACCTAGAGCCTGTGCTCTGCAACAAGAGAAGCCACTGCAATGAGAAGCCCACATACCGCAACGAAGAGTAGCCCCAACTTGCCACAACTAGAGAAAGCCTGTGTGCAGCAACGAACACTCAATGCAGCCAAAAATGAATAAATGAATGAATGAATGAATTTATTAAAAAAAAAAAGATGCTCTACATCGCTAATTATTAGAAAAATGCAAATCAAAACTATAATGAGGTATCACCTCACACCAGTCAGAATGGCCATCATCAAAAAGCCTATAAATAATAAATACTGGAGAGGGTGTGGAGAAAAAGGAACCCTCCTACACTGTTGGTGGGAATGTAAATTGGTACAGCCACTATGGAGAACAGTATGGGGGTTCCTTAAAAAACTAAAAATAGAGCTACCATATGATTGTGCAATCCCACTGCTGGGCATATATCTGGAGAAAACCGTAATTTGAAAAGATACTTGCACCCCAATGTTCATTGAAGCACTACTTACAATAGACAAGACATGCAAGCAACCTAAATGTCCATTGACAGATGAACTGATAAAGAAGATGGGGTGTGTATATACATACATACATATATATATGTATGTATATATACACACACACACACACACAATGAAATATTATTCAGCCATAAAAAAGAATGAAATAATGTCATTTGCATCAACATGTATGGACCTAGAGATCATCATGCTAAGTGAAGTAAGCCAGACAGAGAAAGACAAATATCATATGATATTGCTCTTATGTGGAACCTAAAAAAATGATACAAATGAATTTATATACAGAACAGAAATAGACCCACAGACATAGAAAACAAACTTATGGTTACCAAAGGGGAAAATGGGGGGAGGGATAAATTAGGAGACTGGGATTAACGTGTACACACTGCACACTGCTATATATAGAATAGATAACCAACAAGGACCTACTGTAAAGCACTATATTCAGTATTTTGTAATAACCTATAAGGGAAAAGAATCTGACAAAGAATATACATACATAAATATTAAAAAATATATATATATATAAAACTATACTTTGCTGTACACCTGAAACTAACACAACATTGTAAATCAATTATACTTCAATAAAAAAGATAAATATGGGTGTATATATAAAATACATATATTTAACTATATCTTCATAACAGTCTTTATAACAGCCTATAACCTAGATCCCATTATTATCATTCCCAATTTATCAGTGAGAAATTGAGAGATAAAAAATTAAGTGACCCGGGAAGCAAGTAGCACGTATCCATGTGGCAAATAAATGAAAGAGCCAGGATTTCAACCCCAAATGTATGCTGCCTCTCTTAGAACCAATGACTGTATTTTTCTTCACTGGCTTGATTGAGCCTGGACTTGGTTTTAAAGTCAGTCATATTAAATTTTTAAATATAATAAGTCTTTGTCCTTTCTTAAATCTAAGGATACTAGGTATATTATTAGATGTTTAGAATTCTAGCTAGTCTCATTGGGATATGCCATTATCTAAAATAGAACTTCCCTGTGGGTTTCCTGGCTAAATAAAATAACCATCATTAGAGAGTATGCCCAGCCTATTTTGATAAACATTTATTAAGCATTTTCATGTTCTGCACTGGGGTGGGGGGGATACAAAGATGAATTAGACACAGGCCTGAACTCAAAGATCCTGCATCCCAGAGGAGGGATGGGCACCATATTTGCTGACACATACGTCTTGCAAGTTAAGATGAATGCTAACTTAACAAAGAATTTGGCGGGGGGGTAATAAAAAACCCATATGAGCTTTTCCTTGTCAGATATATTTTGATAGTGATTTTACATAGTTCTGTATGGAAAATATATTTTTGAACTTATATGCTGCGTACTATCTAGTAAGAAAATTAATGGGCATCATTTACAGGCTGCTAAGTAGAAAAAAATCCCACACCTAAAATAGAAAAATACTGGTATCAGTAAACACTAGCACCTATCAAGGGTTGTAGTTATAATAAATTTAAATCTCAAATGATAGGAGAATGACAACTATGCCTTACTGTCTTTTTTCAAAAAAACTACCAGCTCTACGTGAAACTTTAATGTTTGTTGGATGTTTTGTTTTGGCTCTTCTTGTACACTTCCCCAAATGTACGTTTTCTACATGTAATGCATGCTCATTGGCTAGGTTGATATTTGGAAATTCTGTTTTGGGAGGTGGAAAGAGACATATACCCCAGAAACATGGTTAGATAACTATTATAATACAGTTTAAAAGTGTCATCATTAACAGCCAAAGGCTTTGTGAAACTAGATGCAAGATGTACAATTGTCAGTAAAAAAGATGTGGAGAAGTTGGGGCAGAATATATGGATTTGGCAGTTAGCATGTAGGACAAAAGAAGAGGTGGAAGGGATTACCCATGGAGAAAATGTAGAATGAGAAGAAAATATTTGGGATGGAAGACTCAGAGTCTCTCTTTCTCTTTTATCCGAATTCATAGTGTTGGCCTCATGGCTGTTTTGGCTTTGTGAGAGCTGGATTTAAGCTTAATGATACGTGCACATACTAGAAAATCATTCAAACCATAGAACTCCTGCAGTGTTACTCTAAAGGCTCTGATAAAGTCTGCAGTAAATACAAAAGGGCTCATAGTGAGAGTAGTTAGTATAGAGACCTTATTATGTAACAATTTGAAACATTCATTTGAAAAAGTCAGTATATGCAGGGGATCATAAAAATGATACATATTTCACTCCAAGGTTTATTTTAACTAAATTTGTATGGAAAGTCAGTTTTTTCCTTTAAGTGTGGGTCTGCTGAATGGAGTTTCTTTTATTACTCTTCCCCAAAGCTTTTACCTTTTTTTCATCTGCTCCCAATTTAACAGCAATTTTTGTTTATGACTCAACTTTATTTAGCCTTTCTAAAGCAATTTAATTTTTATACAAATAACAACTCCTGTCTTCCCTCTCTCTCTCATATTTCATCAGTTTTATATAATATTTAATTAAATTACACCCAGTTTGGGAACAAATACAACTGTTTCTTGGTAAGCACACAAAGCGGCTGGTGAGAGTAAAGTGTGCAGGCAAACTGGGGAGTCCATTAAAAAGGCTTCCACTGCCCAGAACTGCGAACTTCCATCAGATATTTTAAACACATTTAAGTAGAACTAGAAAGGGATCATTTCCAAAAGAGAAATATGATGTGATTTTACTCGAGGTTGCAAATTTCACTTTGAAAGTCAGTAGTTACGAGACACCCGATACTTAGCTGGAATTGCTAAGCCACTCTGAAAGTCTGTCTGAAATGTCAACCTCTCCATCAAGCCTTTCCTGACGCTCTACTGGCAGTGCTCTCTCCTTCTTAGGAATCCCTTTAGCGATGTTTTTAGACCTTACTTATGGTATATATCTCATTTTACGTAACAGGGCAGAGATTTATCAACCACTCTTACCTCTCTTTATAGGGTACAAACTACTTGATAAAATGGACTATACCACTCTCATTTACATAATTTGCAAAGTCAAAGTGCTTGGCACATAGTGGGCCTTCACGCTTTGTTGAAGGTGTGTGCATTTGTGTGTGTGTGGTGAGGTAGGAGGTGGGGCAATGGGGGGGGCACAAAAAAATCTCTCTCTTTCCTTGTTTATAAATGCCCATCTTCCCATGAGATAAGGATGAGTTCCAGAGATTCCCACTCACCTTTTTCCACATTGCTGCATGTGTTGTTATGGTACAGTGTTTACCTGGCACTCTTCCCATAGACATCTCAGCAGTAGAGACTATATTTTATTTATCTTTAAGCCCAGTGTCTGCTACAGACATCGCCACCTAGTGTGTATTGAGTAAATGTTTGTCGAATGAATAAACAAAAGACTGAACTGGAAAGTCTCCTAAAGAGTCAAGGAGAGTAAGGAATAAAGAGGATACAAAACTGCCTCTAAGGAGAGTGAGTTTGACCCTTCCTTGACTATATAAAGTATATTCAAACCTCTAATACATTTTTTCCCAAAAAGCGAATAGAATATTAAGTTTTAGAGCCAGAGACATCTTTAGAGATTATCTAGCCCAGTCCCTCTTAAAGATGAGTTAATGGATTGGTCCAGCATCAGCCAGCTAGTCATCAGAATGAAACCAAAGCAATGGTCTGTTTTTTTGGCTATACCAACTACAACTGCCTTTTAAAAAATGTAGATCAGTGGATCCTATAAATGAAGTTTTTGGCAATGAGAATCACTGCTAGGAGATAAAGAGGATTATAAGGCAGAAAGGTGGGGAAAAGGAGAGAGGGCAGAATGGGGGTCCCAGTTTAGGTCTGTCTGACTCCCAGGTGGCCCACATGGACCCCTGTGATGTGCTATTCTGTCTTGCTAGAAAGTGGCAGAATGAGGGCTCAGACTCAAATCTCCTTACCTCTTTACCAGAGTTCTGATATCTTTAAAAAGAAAACCACTTGGGCTTCCCTGGTGGTGCACTGGTTGAGAGTCTGCCTGCTGATGCAGGGGACACGGGTTCGTGCCCCAGTCCGGGAAGATCCCACGTGCCGCGGAGCGGCTGGGCCCGTGAGCCATGGCCGCTGAGCCTGCGCATCCGGAGCCTGTGCTCCGCAACGGGAGAGGCCACAACAGTGAGAGGCCCGCGTACCGCTATATATATGTGTGTGTGTGTGTCCTTTGACTAGGCTATTCCTCTTCTAGAAATTTATCCTAGAAAAATAACTAGCATATATGCCAAAAAAATTTTTCATAAGGATGTTTACTGCAACACTGGTTGAAACAGCAAAAAAGAGTAAATAACATAATTGTCCATTTATAGGAGATTTGTATCATAAATTACAGTCTAACCCATACAAATAGAATACTGCGTCTGGAAAGATGTCCAAGATCTTATACAAAAAACTCAAGTAACAGAACACTGTGTATAGTATAAACTCATGTTTAGAAATTATATCATGTATTTGTATAGGCCTAGAAAAAGGTCTGAAAAAATATATCAAACTCTTAACAGTAGTTACCTCTAAGGTATGGAAGTAGGGCCTTTCACTTTTTATTTGTACACTTATATAATCTGAATTTTTGCAACAGATGTGTTTGCTTTTGTAATTAAATATGAAAGCATTAATGAGGAACATGGGGTAGACAGGTTTAAAGCCTATGAAGTTTGACAAATACTGTAAAAAAGTAACAAAAATGGCCTGTATTGAGCATCTACTATTTATTCATTCAACAAAAAAGTTTGAGTCCCTACGTCCCAGGCATTGTTAGGAACTTAACATATCATATATTACACGCAGTCCTCACAAAAAACTTCTTGAGGCAAGTTTTACCATTTTGATTTTATCATGGCAGAAATCAAGGCTCAGAGAAGTCAAGTAATTTACAAAAGTTGCACAGTTAATAAGCAACGAAGGGACTTCCCCGGCGGTCGGGCCAGTGGTTAAGACTCTGTACTTCCAATGCAGGAGGCACTGGTTTGATCCCTGGTCGGGGAACTAAGATCCCACATGCCATGGGGTGCAGTCAAAAACTTAAAAAAAAAAAAAAAAAAAAAAAAGCAAGCCACTTGTTCATAAATATGGCTGTAGAAAGTTTGGGAAATCAATTACAATTAAAAACAAAACCACAATAGAGCCTCCACAAAACAACATCACTTTCACCTGGCAGTAAATCTTCCTGCAACAAAATTGTAAAAATCAAAAGTGACATAAGAGATAAAATACAAGAAACTTAAGAGGAATATGAAATGGGGTATTTGAAAGAGTTGAGCAGTTTTACCTAAGCCCAGAAACTTAAGTATTTAAAAGCAAGTGGGGTGGGTGTGGAAGAGCCTGTTTTTTGAAAACTACAGCTTAACAGCAAGAATGGGAAAATTATGATGAAACCCATAAAAAGCTAGTTTCTAATTTAAACATTTAAAATTATCCTTTGGCTATATATGATCCGTTTTTGCTAATGATCTGTGTGTGCTTGAGAAGGTGTATTTCCTATAATCAGGGTGTGAAAGTTTTATATATGCATAATATCTACCTTACTGATTAAAAAAAATAAAATAAAATCATCCTTTGGGACTACAGAAAAAGAATCTCTTTGGAGGAGGTGAGATATCTGTTGTTGAAGGAGTCATAGCACTTTGGTTTTCGTTCTCAACACCAAAATTTTAAAATGGAAAAATGTTAAGATTGCCCAAGGTGGGGATTTAAGCTCCTTTTGTAATATTCTCCTGTCATGCAGATATCAATTCAACTGGTTGCCTATTTCTAAAGGACCCACTGGTTTGTAGCCCATCAGATCTGAAAGGTCCTGGCACACAGTAAGCACCATAAATATCTATCAACTAAACAAGCAAATGAGTATCACACTCCAGAAAATGCTTGTTTTTGGAGGGTGAATGTTGCTCTTTGTGGGGAAAGTTTTCCTGCTGCTTTTATCAGGAGAAATCCTCATAAAAGGAAGCTTGTGAGCTCTAGGAGTCCTTCCCTTGCTGGACGTTTATAGCTAATGCTGGAGACTTAACTCTTTCTTAAATAGACAGGTCACTTGATCTCATTTTCCATCCCAAGCCCCACACTGATATCCATTCTCCGCAGCAAACTGCAAGTATACAGCTGAACAGCAGTGCAAAGGCCCACTGTAGAAGCTGAAGAATAAAAGTAGGTGTGCCCTGTGGGGGCAGAGGAGGGAGAAATAAAATCAAAATCGGGAAGAGCAGTTCAACAATGACGGTAGGCACTGGGAAAATAAGAATGAGTAAGTCTAGAACCAAAGAAGCCTACAATTCAGTGAGGGAGGCAGGCAAAGTCACACCCAGATCTAATATAAAATCCCATGTTTTATGATGGAAACATATCTAGGATCAGTGAGTACTGAGAGCAGAGGAATTTAGCCAGGTTCAGGGGAAGTTGCTGGAGTGGAGTGGAAGCCACACAGAAATGTATGCAAGCATTGACATGAAAGGCCATGTCTCTGGAGGATGAGATGAAGTGTCCCAATCTCTTGGAGATTTTCTTGAATCTTTGCCTCATTCTCTAGAGGAATCCATTCTCCTGAGTTTGTCTAAAACTATCTTGTGTTGCTACAGACACAAGGCATTTCAAACCCTTTATTCATTTATTAAATATTTATTGGAGACTTCCTATGTCTAAAATTTTAGCTCCTTAAAAAATGCGAACGACAATAGGTTTAATCAGTTAAAGAAGGTAGATCGAAGTTGTGCTTAAAGTGACAAGCCTGAGGAGGAGAAACTGTAAAATGCAGAATCCCTATTAAATACTAACAGAGGCTGGGAGCCCCGTGAATGTCAGGCTGCCACAGTAACTGAGGCAGCCTCTGAGCTGCCTGGGTGTAGCGGACCCCAGAGCTGGGCCAGGTCTTGTAGATTAGCACATAAGGGTTGGCTCTACTTGACTCTCTTTTTTCTCTCTTCTATCTTGGAAGAAGGAAAAGTTGAAGCGTGGCAGGGAGAGAGGTGGTTCTGACAGACTGTAAGGTAGTCCCACAGAAGGGTGTTTGCTAGGTGCTCCAATAAGCATCTAATTGCAGATTTGATGCCTGAAGGGAGCGGGCAGCAGCACAGGGGTTTCTCAGGCTTCAGAGGCTCAAAGCGCCAAAACTGCTTGAGGCCATTTAGAAGCAAAGCTGCTAGTGGCTGCAGGGCCCTTTGAATCCTGGCGTCCTGGAGTGAATACAACGCCAGGGACTCCAGACCCTGAAGGGAAGGGAACTGAGCCGCAGCATAACAAGGCTGGAGTTCTTGAGGCTGAAGCTGCTATTTGAACCCTGGGGTGAGTGCAACCCCAGGTTTCCAACTCTGAAGTGGAAGGAAAAGTGGGCAAGCCCGTGACAAGCTGGGGCTCCAGAGGTTCCTTCAAAACTAGAGACTCTGCAGGGATTGATTTTCCCAGACTTTTGCATTCAAATTCAACAAGCAATTACCCGACACGTAACAATTCCCCGGGAATGTGCAATGTGCTTCACGTGCAACCTTACATCATCTGCTCTTTCGCTGGTGTTCCAAATTTGATCTTCTTTTTTGCTGTTATAATGATAATGTATACATACATTATCAAGTTCTATTTTGCCAATAAAATATTTAATTTACTTAAGGACATAGCCTCCATTCTGGAGTTCTCTAGAGACCTATCCACTGGAAGAGGAACAGGCTACTCTGGAGTTTAGCTTCCCCGCATGCCAGCTAGCCATCCTGTAATGACCTGAGCAAACTACAAGCACTTAGCAATGCACGAAGCAAGGAATAGGGGCTGGGGGAGCTGGACACCTGCTATAAAGTTCTTACAGAAGAATATAAAAGTAAAAGTGGAAAGGAGCTTAGGATAATCCAGTTTAATTCATTCATTTTAGAAAAGAGGGTTTTGGGAATCTGAGAGGCCAGGCAAATGCCCCAAATCATACATGTAGGTGCCCCTTTCTTAATAAATTTTTGCATTGCATATTTGGGGTTATTTTCCCAGAATAGTGCCATATACTTCTATTCCCACCTAAAAAACACTTTTTTTCACAGCAACAAAGACACATAACCTCAACTCTGAATCCTGCCCTCCTTGCTCCGCATTCCACCCGCTTGCCTATGCTCAGCGTCATCCACAGAATGAATCCTTCTTTCCCACTTCGTGTTAGCTAGGCTGTGTCAGCGCAGGCTGTTGCAACAGAACCATACTTACTGGGCCTTAGAACACAATTATCTCTCACTGTTCTGTAGGCTGGGCTGTCCAAGATCAAGGGGCTGGCATTTCTCGTGAGTGCCACTGGTGAGGGGGCCACTTCCTGGTTTGCAGACAGCTGTCTTCTCATTGCATATCCTCACGTGGCTGAGAGAGAGAGAGAGAGAGAGAGAGAGAGAGAGAGAGAAAGAGAACATGTACATTCCTGTCTCTTTTCTTATAAGGGCATTAATCCCACCATGAGAGCTCCATTTTCATGACTCTCTACCTCCCAAATGCCCCATCTCCAAATACCATCATGCCAGGGATTAAAAAGTCAACGTATGAATTTGGGTGAGGGGTGTTGGGGACACAAACATTCAGTCTATGGCAGACACAGGCCAGGTCTTTTCTGGTGAAGTAACGTACTCAAATATTGACCAAAGTGCACTTTCCCTCTGCAGTGAGCTGAGTGGTAACCCCCAAAAGATACGTTCATGTCCTAATGGCCAGAACCTGTAATTGTTACCTAATTTGCAAAAAGGATCTCTGCAGATGTCATTTTAAGTTAAGGATCTTGAGGTGAGGTTACCATCCCGGATTACCTGGGTAGACCCTAAATCCAGTGACAAGTGTCATTATAAGAGACACACAGAGGAGAAGACAGATACGGAGGAGGAGATATGAAGACACAGGCAGAGACTGGAGTGATGTGGCCACAAGTCAAAGAATGTCAACAGCCACCAGCAGCTGGAAGAGGTAAGGAGCAGATTCTCCCCTAGAGCCCTTGAAAGGGACGCAGCCCCGTCCACACCTTGATTTCAGACTTCTGGCCCTCAGAGCTGTGAGAGAATAAGTTTCTGTTGCTCTAAGACACCAGTTTGTGGAAATTCGTTATAGCAGCCCTAGGAAACTAATACAGCCTCCAACGGAATACCCTGCTTCTTCCACCATGGCCATTTCTCCTCCTCTGAAATGTTATGAATCTGGTCACGTCAACACTGGAGTGGGACTCAGACACCATGGAAATCAGTAGCCATACTTCTAATGTGTATGTATATATATATATATATATATATATATATATATATATATATACTAGTTCTAAATAAATTTCACATGTTTTAGCTCAACCCTTAATTTTATGTTATTTTTAAAAATTAGTTAATTAATTAATTAATTTATTTTTGGCTGTGTTAGGTCTTCGTTGCTGCGCGTGGGCTTTCTCTAGTTGCGGCGAGCGGGGGCTACTCCTCGTTGCAGTGCGTGGGCTTCTCATTGCAGTGGCTTCTCTTGTTGTGGAGCATAGGCTCTAGGCGCGTGGGCTTCAGTAGTTGTGGCACACGGGCCCTAGAGTGCACAGGCTTCAGTAGCTGTGGTGCATGGGCTCAGTAGTTGTGGTGCACTGGCTCTAGAGCACAGGCTCAGTAGTTGTGGCACAGGGGCTTAGTTGTTCCGCAGCATGTGGGATCTTCCTGGGCCAGGGCTCGAACCTGTGTCCCCTACATTGGCAGGCAGATTCTTAACCACTGTGCCACCAGGGAAGTCCTCTAGAAGGGTGAGCTGTGATAGGGCGAGAGAGAGACATGGACATATATATATACTAACAAACGCAAGGTAGACAGCCAGTGGGAAGCAGCCGCATGGCACAGGGATACCGGCTCGGTGCTTTGTGACTACCTGGAGGGGTGGGATAGGGAGGGTGGGAGAGAGGGAGACGAAGAGGGAAGAGATATGGGAACATATGTATCTGTGTAACTGATTCACTATGTTATAAAGCAGAAACTAACACACCACTGTAAAGCAATTACACTGCAATAAAGATGTTAAAAAAAAAAAGATTTCTTTTTCTAAAACAAATTAAGTACATTAGGATGAGGATGGGTGTCCCAGCTCTATAACAAAGGGAAATACTAAACCAAAGTTCCTTGAGTTTAAATTTAGAGCTTCCTTCCGATTTACCCATTTCCTCCCTTATTCAGTGTCCTGCAAAGTTCAACATAGGAATAGATGTGATGAGTCAGAAAATTAGCCCAACGCAGCTCCTTGCAATGTACAGCAGCTGCCTTGTCCAAGCCTTGTCATTATTTTTTGGCTCGATCGCAGATGTAGCCTGTGTTGCTCTCTCTACAAACTCAAAGCCAATGTTTCTTAAATGGTTTCTTAAACTGTTTTTGTCCATGTCACTGTAAGAAGTACATTGTGTAGCAGTGCAAATATATAAAAATAGAGCAATGCATGCTGATTTTTCTATTTTCTCTCTCTCTGTGTCACACACACACTTTCTCCATCTCTAAGTGTGGGCCATAACCCAACCTGCTGTAATCCATGCAATAAAGCTGTAAGCTGTACCCCATACTGATGCCAGAGTCACCTTTCTAAAATACAAATCTCATCATTTCACTCTCTTAATTAAAATCCTCCAATGGCCCCCATCACCTTCATTCATTCCAATACTTTTACATTGTGAATCTATAAGGGCCACCACTCTCTAATGGCTAAGAGTTAAAAAGGTAAAAATATATAGTCTGTGCCCTGGCAGCTCATAATATATATATGTATAAATTTAAGATATATAAAACCCAAAAGCTTTAAAACTGTCTCCTGCTTTACCCTCTCAAGCAGCTGAATTCTCATACCCAGTACAGTATTCTCAGGCACCCTGCTATTTACTTCCTTATCCTTCAAGACGCAAATCCTTTCACTTAATTCTTCCTTCTTTCCTTCTCCTTTCATTTCTTCAATCATCCATCCATCCATCATCCTCCAATCCTTAACTTCCTTCAACGACTGAAACTACCTACTCTGAGCCCTTGTGAAGCTGACAGTCTAACTCAAAAACCCTTCCCAAATCCTCTTGGTCATCCTCCCCCCATAGCACAGGGAGAATATCTTTCTTGGTGCACTCCTCACCCATCCCATAATGGATGCTAAACATCTCTAACTTCCCACAAGACTGTGAGCCCCTGGGGTTTCTTTTTCGTCTGTCAAGTACTGATAGAGGTGTCTTGAAGTCTCCAACTATAATAGTGGATCTGTCTATTTCTCCTTGCAGTTCCATCATCTTTTTGCTCTATATCCCCACCACAACACAGTACCTGGCCCATAGCAAGGCTTGAGGAAGAAATAAAGGAAGAAAGGATGAAGGAAAGAAGAAAAGAAGAAAAGAGGCTTCGTCCTTCATCCAGCCTGGAAGAGGGTGCAGCACGCCAGCCTCAGCATCGGACAGCCATGTGACTGACAGGGTCCTGGTGCTCCGGCCTGGTGTCAGGCCTGAGCCCCTGAGATGGGAGAGCTGAGTTCAGGACACTGGACCACCAGAGACCTCCTGGCCCCATGTAATATCAGTTGGTGAGGGTTCTCCCACAGACTTCTGTCTCAATGCTAAGACCCAGCTCCAACCAGCGGCCAGCAAGCTCCAGTGCGGGACATCCCATGCCAAACAACTAGGAAGACAGGAACACAACCCCACCCATTAGCACAGAGGCTGCCTAAAATCATAGTAAGTTCACAGACACTCCAAAACACACCACTGGATGTGGCTCTGCCCATCAGAAAGACAAAATACAGCCCCACCCACCAGAACACAGGCACCAGTCTCCGCCACCAGGAAGCCTACACAACCCACTGAACCAAACTTACCCAATGGGGACAGACACCAAAAACAATGGGAACTACGAACCTGAAGCCATGAAAAGGAGACCCCAAAACAGCAAGTTAAGCAAAACGAGAAAACAGAGAAATACACAACAGATGAAGGAGCAAGGTAAAAACCCACCCAGCCAAACAAATGAAGAGGAAATAGGCAGCCTACCTGAAAAAGAATTCAGAGTAATGATAGTAAAGATGACCCCAAATCTTGGAAACAGAATGAAGAAAATACAAGAAACATTTAACAAGGACCTAGAAGAACTGTAGACCAAACAAAGAATGATGAACAACACAATAAATGAAATTAAAAATTCTCTAGAAGGAATCAAGAGCAGAGTAACTGAGGCACAAGAACGGATAAGTGACCTGAAAGATAAAACAGTGGAAATAACTACCACAGAGCAGAATAAAGAAAAAAGAATGAAAAGAACTGAGGACAGTCTCAGAGACCTCTGGGACAACAGGAAACACACCAACATTCGAATTATAGGGGTCCGAGAAGAAGAAGAGAAAAAGAAAGAACGTGAGAAAATATTTGAAGAGATTATAGTTGAAAACTTCCCTAATATGGGAAAGGAAATAGTCAATCAACTACAGGAAGCCCAGAGAATCCCATACAGGATAATCCAAGGACAAACACAACAAGACACATACTAATAAAACTATCAAAAATTAAATACAAAGAAAAAATATTAAAAGCAGCAAGGGAAAAGCAACAAATAACATACAAGGGAATCCCCATAAGGTTAACAGCTGATCTTTTGGCAGAAACTTGATCTTTCAGCAGAAACTCTGCAAGCCAGAAGGTAGTGGCAGGAGATATTTAAAGTGATGAAAGGGAAAAACCAACAGTACCCTACCCAGCAAGGATCTCACTCAGATTCGACAGAGAAATGAAACACTTTACAGACAAGCAAAAGTTAAGAGGATTCAGCACAACCAAGCCAGCTCTACAACAAATGCTAGGCAGGAAACACAAGAGAAGGAAAAGACCTCCAAAAACAAAAACAAAACAATTAAGAAAATGGTAATAGGAACATACATATCGATAATTACCTTATATGTAAATGCATTAAATGCTCCAACCAAAAGATAGACTGGCTGAATGGATACAAAAACAAGACCCATATATATGCAGTCTACAAGAGACCCACTTCAGACCTAGGGACAAATACGGACTGAAAGTGAGGGATGGAAAAAGATATTCCATGCAAATGGAAATCAAAAGAAAGCTAGAGTAGCAATTCTCACATCAGACAAAATAGACTTTAAAATAAAGACTATTACAAGACACAGAGAAGGACACTACATAACGATCAAGGGATTGATCCAAGAAGAAAATATAACAATTGTAAATATTTATGCACCCAACATGGGAGCACCTCAATACATAAGGCAAATGCTAACAGCCATAAAAGTGGAAATCGACAGTAACACAATCATAGTAGGGGACTTTAACACCCCACTTTCACCAATGGACAGATCATGTAAAATGAAAATAAATAAGGAAAGACAAGCTTTAAATGATACATTAAACAAGATGGACTTAATGGATATTTATAGGCCATTCCATCCAGAAACAACAGAATGCACTTTCTCAAGTGCTCAGGGAATATGCCCCAGGACAGATCATATCTTGGGTCACAAATCAAGCCTTGGTAAGTTTAAGAAAATTGAAATCGTATCAAGTATCTTTTCCAACCACAACGCTATGAGACTAGATATCAATTACAGGAAAAAACTGTAAAAAATACAGACTCGTGGAGGCTAAACGATACACTATTTAATAACCAAGAGATCACTGAAGAAATCAAAGAGGAAATCAAAAAATACCTAGAAACAAATGACAATGAAAACACGATGACCCAAAACCTATGGGTTGCAGCAAAAGCAGTTCAAAGAGGGAAGTTTAGAGCAACACAATCCTACCTCAAGAAACAAGAAACATCTCAAATAAACAACCTAACCTTACACCTAAAGCAATTAGAGAAAGAAGAACAGAAAACCCCCAAAGTTAGCAGAAGGAGAGAAATCATAAAGATCAGATAAGAAATAAATGAAAAAGAAATGAAGGAAATGATAGCAAAGGTCAATAAAACTAAAAGCTGGTTCTTTGAGAAGATAAACAAAATTGATAAACCATTAGCCAAACTCATCAAGAAAAAAAGGGAGAAGACTCAAATCAATAGAATTAGGAACGAAAAAGGAGAAGTAACAACTGACACGGCAGAAATACAAAGGACCATGAGAGATCACCACAAGCAACTATATGCCAATGGAATGGACAACCTGGAAGAAATGGACAAATTCTTAGAAAGGAACAACCTTCCGAGACTGAACCAGGAAGAAACAGAAAATATAAACTGACCAATCACAAGCACTGAAATTGAGACTGTGATTAAAAATCTTCCAACAAACAAAAGCCCAGGATCAGATGGCTTCACAGGCGAATTCTATCAAACATTTAGACAAGAGCTAACACCTATCCTTCTCAAACTCTTCCAAAATACTGCAGAGAGAGGAACACTCCCAAACTCATTCTACGAGGCTACCATCACCCTGAATCCAAAACCAGACAAAGATGTCACAAAAAAAGAAAACTACAGGCCAACGTCACTGATTAACATAGATGAAGAAATCCTCAACAAAACACTAGCAAACAGAATCCAACAGCACATTAAAAGGATCATACACCATGATCAAGTGGGGTTTATCCCAGGAATGCAAGGATTCTTCAGTATATGCAAATCAATCAATGTGATACACCATATTAATAAACTGAAGGATAAAAACCATATGATCATCTCAATAGTTGCAGAAAAAGCTTTCGACAAAGTTCAACACCCATTTATGATAAAAATTCTCCAGAAAGTAGGCATAGAGGGAACTTACCTCAACATAATAAAGGCCATATATGACAAACCCACAGCCAACATCATTCTCAATGGTGAAAAACTGAAACCATTTCCTCTAAGATCAGGAACAAGACAAGGTTTTCCACTCTCACCACTATTATTCAACATAGCTTTGGAAGTTTTAGCCACGGCAATCAGAGAAGAAAAAGAAATAAAAGGAATCCAAATTGTAAAAGAAGAAGTAAAACTGCCACTGTTTGCAGATGACATGATATACATAGAGAATCCTAAAGATGCCACCAGAAAACTACTAGAGCTAATCAATGAATCTGGTAAAGTAGCAGGATACAAAATTAATGCACAGAAATCTCTGGCATTCCTATACACTAATGATGAAAAAATCTGAAAGAGAAATTAAGGAAACACTGCCAATTACCATTGCAACAAAAAGAATAAAATACCTAGGAATACACCTACCTAAGGAAACAAAAGACCTGTATGCAGAAAACTAAAAGACACTGATGGAAGAAATTAAAGATGATACGAACAGTTGGGGAGATATATCATGTTCTCGGATTGGAAGAATCAATATTGTGAAAATGACTATACTACCCAAAGCAATCTACGAATTCAATGCAATCCCTATGAAACTAACAATGGCGTTTTTCACAGAGCTAGAACAAAAAATTTCTCAGTTTGTATGGAAACACAAAAGACCCCGAATAGCCAAAGCAATCTTGAGAAAGAAAAACGGAGCTGGAGGAATCGGGCTCCCTGACTTCAGACTATACTACAAAGCTATAGTAATCAAGTCAGTATGGTACTGGCACAAAAACAGAAATATAGATCAGTGGAACAGGGTAGAAAGCCCAGAGGTAAACCCACGCACATGTGGTCACCTTATCTTTGATAAAGGAGGCAAGAATATACAATGGAGAAAAGACAGCCTTTTCAATAAGCGGTGCTGGGAAAACTGGACAGCTACATGTAAAAGAATGAAATTAGAACACTCCCTAACACCATACACAAAAATACACACAAAATGGAATAAAGACCTAAATGTAATGCCAGACACTATAAAACTCTTAGAGGAAAACATAGGAAGAACACTCTTTGGCATAAATCACAGCAAGATCTTTTTTGACCCACCTCCTAGAAAAATGGAAAGAAAAACCAAAATAAACAAATGGTACCTGATGAAACTTAAAAGCTTTTGCACAGCAAAGGAAACCATAAACAAGACGAAAAGCCAACCCTCAGAATGTGAGAAAAGATTTGCAAATGAATCAACTGACAAAGGATTAATCTCCAAAATATACAAGCAGTTCATGCAGCTCAAGATCGAAAAAACAAACAACCCAACCCAAAAATAGTCAGAAGACCTAAATAGACATTTCAGCAAAGAAGATATACTAATTGCCAACAAACACATGAAAGAATTCTCAATATCACTAATCATGAGGGAAATGCAAATCAAAACTACAATGAGATATCATCTGACACCAGTCAGAATGGCCATCACCAAAAAATCTACAAACAGTAAATGCTGGAGAGGGTGTGGAGAAAAGGGAACCCTCTTGCACTGTTTGTGGGAATGTAAATTGATACAGCCACTATGGAAAACAGTAGGGAGGTTCCTTAAAAAACTAAAAATAGAATTACCATACGACCCAGCAATCCCACTACTGGGCATATACCCTGAGAAAACCATAATTCAAAAAGAGTCATGGGCTTCCCTGGTGGCACAGTGGTTGAGAATCTGCCTGCTAAGGCAGGGGACACGGGTTTGAGCCCTGGTCTGGGAGGATCCCACATGCCACAGGGCAACTAGGCCCGTGAACCAGAACTACTGAGCCTGCGCGTCTGGAGCCTGTGCTCCGCAACAAGAGAGGCCGCGATGGTGAGAGGCCCGCGCACCGCGATGAAGAGTGGCCCCCACTTGCCACAACTAGAGAAAGCCCTCGCACAGAAACAAAGACCCAACACAGCAAAAATAAATTAATTAATTAAAAAAAAGAGTCATGTACCACAACGTTCATCGCAGCTCTATTTACAATAGCCAAGACATGGAAGCAACCCAAGTGTCCATCAACAGATGAATGGATAAAGAAGATGTGGCACATTTATACAATGGAATATTACTCAGCCATGAAAAGAAACGAAATTGAGTTATTCGTAGTGAGGTGGATGGCTCTACAGTCTTTCGTACAGAGTGAAGTCAGAAAGAGGAAAGCAAATACCGTATGCTAACACATATATATGGAATCTAAAAAAAAAAATGGTTATGAAGAACCTAGGGCCAGGACAGGAATAAAGACACAGATGTAAAGAATGGACTTGAGGACACAGGGAGGGGGAAGGGTCAGCTGGGATGAAGTGAGAGAGTGGCATGGACATATATACACTACCAAATGTAAAATAGACAGCTAGTGGGAAGCAGCCGCACAGCACAGGGAGATCAGCTCTGTGCCTTGTGTCCACCTAGAGGGGTGGGATAGGGAGGGTGGGAGGGAGACGCAAGAGGAAGGAGATATGGGGATATATGTATACGTATAGCTGATTCACTTTGTTATACAGCAGAAACTAACACACCATTGTAAAGCAATTAGACTCCAATAATTTATCTATGTTAAATAAAAGAAAAGAAGAAGAAAAGAGGAGGAGGTCAGAATAGAGTCACATAACTGGCTTCTATCAGATAAGAAAAAAGAAGACATGGGATGAAGATTGTAATGTCAGTGGGGAGAGATTTAAAAATAAAAATAGAACGCAGGGGAAGGGGAAACAAATGTCCCAATCCTTTCAAACCTAGATTAGAGGTAAATCCAGAAAGAATTTCATCTTTTATGAAGCCATACAGCATTCAAATCCCTACCCCACAATCCAAAGCCTGGAGCAGGGACCATGAAATGTGCTTTCTCTTTTCTGGAAGCTATGCTCATAAATGCACCGCTTCTCAGTCCCATTCCTTTGAATCAATTACTGCCTCCACCTGATGGAATCGAGTACCCAAATCATGTTGAAATTCAACTGAAAGTAATTTTTGGAGTTTTCAAGTGCATAATGATGTCTCCAGTTCCCTGTGCCATGCTCTGATTCTAGGAAGTCCCACATTAGCACTTCAGGGAAGAAAAGATCCAAGCTCTGCTTGAATCTTGCTGGTGTCATAAAGGATGCTTAGTGCCTTGTAATGCAGACTTCTGTTTCACAGAAAAATTTCTCAATTTGTTTTGCACTGGAAAACTGCAAATGGATACCCTTAATCACACAGCCAGAGGGAAATCACTTGCGAGCAGGAAGATGGCTTTACTGAGACCTAATATGAGGGACCTAATTTAAGTGGTCATTTGATGATAAGGAAAGGATCCCTGCATTCTGCCAACAGGTCTATTAGTGAGTGAAGCCTGGAGAGTTAATGAAACAGTATCTGGGTGTATGACTTCTAGACAGACTCGCTATACATGACCTGAATACACCTTAAAATAGCGTATTACCTCTCTTTTTCTTTTGCCTCTAAATTTACAAGTCACCATCAATTTTGTGCCTTTTAGCTGTGATTCCCATTGAAGACCAGCTCATCTTTCATGTTAAAAAAAGAAAAAAAAAAAGCACACCAGTAGACTGCCCAATTGATACTGAGGATGACCAGCACGGTCTTCTCAGTGGCTTCGATTGTTAAATTCATTTTACTTTGTACGTGGCAGTTTTCAATGTCTTTGAAAAGCCCTTAGGGTCAAATTCAAGGTCAGACACAGGGGCCTAAGAACATTCATCTCGGTGAGGTACAAACCCCTCCATCACTACCAGCAGAGCAAGCAGACATCCTTTTTAGAAAAAAATATGTAATTGATTTTGCCTGCCCAAGGAAAAGAAAAACATCCATTTGTGTAAGTATGTGGATACTCCTTGTCAGGTGATATAATGCGTGGGTTAACTTTCCATCTTCAACTTGAAACGTCTTTGTCCCATAATGGTCATCCTGACCTCCCTGCAGTCATACATCTGCTTGAATTGGCTCTCATCAGCTTAATATTTTTCTATCTTTCCAACCAGATTACTTACTTCTGAATTTAACTCTCATTCTAAATTTTAGTCTCTTTCTCCTAAAATATGACTTTCTTCATGTACCTAATTTTTGTGTGTGTAATACTTGGTAAAGCAGTGAAAAAATATTGTGAGCAGGTGCTATCAGGTGGGGAAAAGGAGAAATGAAATTAAGGCTCGGTTCTTTACTGTTACAAAATAGTGGAAAAGACATGAAACCCATATGTACGATAACAGTGAGAAAAAATTTTGATCCGAAACACAAAGACAATTGCAAATTGAGAGAGAAAAATACTACAAATTGTGCCAATTTAAAAGTTCAAGTACAATAATAATAAATGAGATGTTTTGTGAGAATTTTCAGGTACTGCTTCCTGGAAAAAAGCAAGAATTGCCGAATATGGTTTACTTTAGTCTGTGTGTTTGTGGGGGAGGGGCATTTCACCTCTCTTTGGTGTTAGCTTCCTATATTTGCCAAAGGCACATTAATTTTATTTAACTTGACATTTATTTCCCTCCATGTGCAATCAGAACTCTTAATCCTAAAAGAGAAAATAGAAAATGCCTTATTTTATATCTGCTCTGTCTTTTCTATTTCCTATTATATTTATATCATTTCTTAACTATATAATCTGATGGTCTCATATTACCGTTGAATATTCATATTTTGGTCTCAATATGTTATTCATTACCACTCGAACCCACTTTCATCCTTTTAGAATTCATTCTCTTTCTTTCCTTCATCTAGGCTCCTCAAGTTTATTCATTACCTCCCATCCTGATCTCTGTAATTCACCCATGTTGGTCTTTTGACATTCTGTCTCAAAACACTATTGAGACCCTATTTAAAACCTTGAATTACAAATAATTTATTCCCCTACTCCATCAAGTCTACTGATTTCTAGTTCATCTCTGCCTCACATTCAAATGGCTGACTCTCATTTCCCCATGAGCACTTTATAAACCTTTAACTAACATTATCTATTTCTTCCACAAAATTACATGTATTTTCATCTCTTTGTGAAGCCTGTTTTCTAATTGGTTTCGTTTATTTAGCTTATCTCTCCAATTGTCTTCTTTTATAGTCATTTTTCAGAACTCTCCTTATTGTGCCACTTTTAATCACGGAAATGCACCTTGGTTTAAATGACCTGCAGATAAATACTGAAAATACATATCTGCATAGTCTAAACTTGATTACCTAATGGTTTGGGTAAGGATAAAAGGAACATGAAGATAAATAGTCACCAGCCAGATTTAAATACATAACAGGCTTTGGCATTTATACTCCCATATCCAGTGCCTCCTATGGCCCCTCATCACTCATCTTTCTCAAGGCTAGAAACAGCAAAGTAATCCAAGATGCATTTTTCTCCCCAGTCCAAATGTTACTTTTCATTGGTAGAAGCCAGGCTCTTCAAACATGGAACAGACCATTTGTAAATCAAAAACTGAGTTTTGACCAAAGACAAAGAAATTTTAAGAAACTTTATGGTTTCTTAATGGTTCCATCAACACCTATTCACCTTGCACTGTTTTCAAATCACTTCCATGATTATACTTTATTGAATCCACTGACATTCAATAAAAGGTGCTGATACAACAGTTAGGTCAAAAGAAAAAAATAAAATTAGTCACCTAATGAAATTGTAAACATGATGCTAACATCATTTCTTAAAACCCTGAACAATTTTTTTTTACCAGCTGAGCAGATCTCAATCAGCACTTTGCAGAATGCTTTTGTTCAGAACACGGGGCCATTTGAATTCTTCTAAATTCACAATCTGGCTTACACCAAGGCAGGCAAAAGTACCAGGCATGTTTTTCTTCACTTAAATGGTTGGCAGATCTTCTCTTTATTTCTTTGGAGAAAGAGATTCTCATCAGCAGGATACATCGTATTCACAGAAAACAAATATTCCTACATCTGGTTCTGGGTTGTTTATAAATCAAAGGTTAAGTGCTTCACTGCTTCTAAACCAAAGATGTTCCGTCCAGTCCCTGAGGCCTTCCCTCTCCATGTTAGTCCGTATTAACATTTACACCATTTGCCCTTTCAAAGCTCAGAGAACCTCGACTCAATCCAGTGCTCAATTACACACATTCTGTACCTGTGGGCTTCACTAGGATTTTACCAGTGGCCATTGCCATGTGTATAAAATAGCAGGATCGTTGGGAATTTGCATAAATTGTATTAAAACCTGCATACATTTGCCTAAATTATGACATCTATCCAATGCAGTTTTACAATGGAAATTGAATTCTGGCTATCTCTTGGGTAGGTGCCTTCCTAAAAGTAGTTATCAACTCAAATGGCTGCAGAGAGGGTGCAGACAGATAATATACGTGAGTGGGGCAGGCCAGTAGCTAAGAATAAAAATATAGTGGACACTTTAGTGGACAAAGGGCAGAGCCTCAACAATAATCACTTAGCCAAAGAAAACACATCTGTGAGCCATAAGCAGCTGGAGGTACAGACCTTATTACAGATTCTCATTACTATACAGGCAGAAACTGCTCCTGAGCTCCTCCCACAAACACATGCATAAAATGATGGTTTTCTCTACAAGGTACCCACTCCTCCCTCATGCGTAGTCACCTGTATTTACTACAAGCACCTAAGGCACTTGAGATTTCAACTGGTTTGGAGAAGCAAGGAGCCTTGGGTGGGACCTTAAGACTGAGTGGTGAATTATAAAGAGGAACTCACCCTGCAGGCCCTTTCCTTTGGGAACCCAGACCAGCCAGGATGTGTGGAATGTATTCTCCTTCAACAGCAGCCATGTCTCCCAGGGGGAGGGCTGTAGGATAAAATATAGGACACCCAGTTCAATTCGAATTTCAGACAAACAAGAAATGATGTTTTAGTATAAGTATGTCCCAAATATTGCATGAGACATACTCACAGCAAAATATTAATTGTTATTTATCTGAAATTCAAATTGAACTGGGCATCTTGTATTTTTATTTGCCACATCTGGCAACCCTCCCACTTCTTTCTGGGTAGTGCCTTCAGTGCCAGGTTGTCGTAGTCTCATGTGACAGCAGCAGGAAGATGGGGCAATCACTGGCAGAGTAGCGGTGGCGTTATGTGAACTCTAGAATCAACTGTACTGCCTAGGTTCAAATCCCTGCTCCACAACCTCATGAAAATGTATTTAACACCTGTACATCTATTAGCTTCCCAGTCTGCAGAATGGGGATGATGGTAAACACCCTACTTTTTGCATCTATTGAAAAGAGGAAATGAGATAATCCATACAGAAGTGTGAGGTTCCATGTTCGGCACACAGTAGGCACTCAATAAATGCTATAATCTCCACCACTTGCCTTGTCTGGTACAGACAGTAATCTACTTGCTAATTATGGCTGCATTCTAGCCGATATTTAAAACTATTTTACTGATGTGATAAACACTTATTTGGCATCTCCCACATGCCCCTTATCTGGAAGAAAATATTATTTTAAATTCATATTTAGAAAAATACAGTTTTAAATTCTAATACAGAGCACCAGAAAATTCTTAGGTTACATTAAACTCACAGGATAGACTGTCAATTCTTCATTTGTTCCTCAGTCCTATTTATCTCTTTTGTCTCCCCCTCGCTTCAGCTTATCAGAAGGAAATGTAAGAGCAGCAAACAGTCACTTGTTTTATCCACTAGACAGAACAGGACGTTATCTCCATCGCAAATGATTTACTTGCCCCCCAGACACTCCCTGCTGCAACAGACACACACACACACACACACACACACACACACACATCCGCCTGTCCCACCTCTATCCTCACCCTGGAACTCTGTGTCTTGGGACATTATTGTTCTCCTCTTAACATAATAAGCAGGAAACCTGCTCAAGGGGGCACAGAGGGAGCCAACTGGGGAGCTGAAATTGAGACTGTCCCAGTTCTTGGCTCCCTGCCCAGTGCTCTGTCCAACAGACCATAGTGGACACCTGGGTCTGCTGAATAGGGGCCCCACGGTTGCTATGGCACAGGATGAAGCCAAAGTTGGAAAACTCTTATGATGCTCCCCATGGCGATTAATCTGTTTGAAGGTCTGGGTCTGAACCTTGGATTCCAGGTCTGCATTCCTTCATAAAAGCTTATGTTTTGAAAGCCACAGTCAATGACCCTGTGAATTTAACTAGACGCATTCTTACAAAGAAACATCATAAAGGAAAGCTCCTAAGTGATCGGAATCTGCCAACCTGCTGTCTTGTGCTCCTGGCTCCCAGTATGGGGGCCCGGGAGAGGAGAATCCCATGCCAAGTCAATTTTCACTGCTTGGGCTACCAGTGTGGAATGCTGGGCTTCCTTAGAGGCACGGCTGTCATTCTGGATGCTCTTCTTAATGAAGGCTTAGGCACTAATCTAAAAGGTCAGTGCCTGCTCACACCACAGTACTGGTGGCCACGCTTAAATACATATCCACGGCTGGCAGGGTAGTGTCTCTTTCAGACATGAGGAAACCCACATCTCTCTAACCCAATAAGATGAAATCTATTTGCTCTTTGCTTTTAGAAGCTTCTAAGTCTTTATCCATTTCAGTGGATAAGCTAAGGGACAGGTAAATTCAAGTGCCACAGCCTCCTAGAAAGGACACTGTGACCTTTCTCTCTCTCTCACTGTCTTTCTCTCATTAACTGCTTTCATGAGAACTAAGGAAATACAAGAAAAAATCATCAAATGATTCTGGTTTAGAAAGGAAAATGGTCTCCATTGTGTTTAAGATTCTTCAGAAAGGTAGCCTCCAAGAAAGTTTGCTATACTTATTCTGATTAAATACATTCCATTCAGTCATTCAACCTTATTTACTGATCTGCCTCCTACCGGCTGTGTGCCTGCAGCTGAGCCAACGCTTCTACTTAGAGGGACATTAGAAGCAGGACCATGTGCATCAGAGACCGTCTGCCTAGTTGAGGCATCTGTGATTAATTGGGCCTGAGTAACCTAGACCTCTAGAAAAGCAAGGCCAGCTGTAGTCTCATGGCTTTTACCTGCATAGCGTCCATTTTAACGAAGTGTGATAACACTCTGATTTTCCTTTCAAGAACTATGCTTCCTTCCCATTCTCAGTCTGTGTGACTGAGATGCGACCAATCCCACCTGCAACAGGGCCTATAACCTAGGCTTAGGCAGTCAGCATTTTCCTTTCCTCTTGCCAGAATAATTGGTTTTACACTGTGCCTGAGGCTCAACTCAGACCAACTAGAGTCAGGGGGACTTTGCTAGAACTGTGAAGAAAACGGCACTCCCCTCCCACTGGGCTTGTGGGGCTGGCAGATCGTGGATCACCACCCCAGATGGAAAGCTGACCTGAGTGAGATGAAGAAAAGCAGAGAGAAGCAGTGCTGAGCGATGAAGAGAGACTGATTTCTATCGATGTTAGAGACATACCTAGAGCCAACTTTGCAGCAAGCCAGTAACAGCCCTGGTGATTTCAGGTGCAAGAGCTGAGGCACCCGTCCTTTGGCCCGAGCCAGTGTGGACTGGGTTTCATCACTTGCAGCTGAAAGACTGTTGATAATGGTACAAAAACATGTTGTGGACACTGCCTAGATTCAAACTCTATAGTGAGAATTAAGTGTACTACACATACTCATATGTATAAGCAACCACAAAGGATGTACGTGGTTTCTGTTCTTAGTCTCTGCTTCTCCTCACCAAAATGAAGGAACAGTCCCCATCTCTATCCCCACCCCTTCATCAAAACAGCTAAGCAAATAATTCTTGCCCATTCTGTACCCTTTTCACTATCTTCTACGTTGGCATTGTCCCAGATAGCTCTCTCTACTAGGTGATTGAATTTTTCGTATTTTTTGATTAGTTGGTTCTTTCTGTTTGTTTATTTGTTTGGGAGAAGGAGGTGGGTTTTGGATTTTTTTGCTTGTTTTTTGTTTGTTTTGGGGGGTATTTTTTGCTTATTAATGATCTAGATCAGAAATCAGACAACTATGGACTGGTAGACAAATCTGGCCCACTGCCTGTTTTTGTAAGTTAAGTTTTGGTTTTTCTCATATTGTCTATGGCTGCCCTAGCACTACCAGGGCAGTGTTGAGTAATTGTGACAGAGACCACATAGACCACAAAGTCTGAAATATTTACTATGTGGTCATTGATGGGAAAAGTTTCTTGACCTCTCATCTAGATTATTAACCTGGGAATGACTGCAGCCTTTAGCACATGTGTGTTTTGTGTCTGCAGTGTCTTTGGTAGCTCTATTCTCTTTACACTCAGTATTCTTTTGCAGGCTGTGGTGATGACAGGGGGAAGTTTAAACTCCTTTTGATTATAAAAGTCACTGCCGGGTCATATGGTAGTTCCATTTTTAGTTTTTTAAGGAACCTCCATACTGTTCTCCATAGTGGCTGTATCAATTTACATTCCCACCAACAGTGCAAGAGGGTTCCCTTTTCTCCACACCCTCTCCAGCATTTATTGTTTCTAGATTTTTTGATGATGGCCATTCTGACTGGTGTGCGATGATATCTCATTGTAGTTTTGATTTGCATTTCTCTAATGATTAGTGATGTTGAGCATTCTTTCATGTGTTCGTTGGCAATCTGTGTATCTTGTTTGGAGAAATGTCTATTTAGGTCTTCTGCCCATTTTGGGATTGGGTTGTTTGTTTTATTGATATTGAGCTACATGAGCTCATTGTAATTTTTGGAGATTAATCCTTTGTCAGTTGCTTCATTTGCAAATATTTTCTCCCATTCTGAGGGCTGTCTTTTCATCTTGTTTATGGTTTCCTTTGCTGTGCAAAAGCTTTTAAGTTTCACTAGGTCCCATTTGCTTATTTTTGTTTTCATTTCCATTTCTCTAGGAGGTGGGTCAAAAAGGATCTTGCTGTGATTTATGTGATAGAGTGTTCTGCCTATGTTTTCCTCTAAGAGTTTTATAGTGTCTGGCCTTACATTTAGGCCTTTAATCCATTTTGAGTTTATTTTTGTGTATGGTGTTAGGGAGTGTTCTAATTTCATTCTTTTACATGTAGCTGTCCAGTTTTCCCAGCACCACTTATTGAAGAGGCTGTCTTTTCTCCATTGTATATTCTTGCCTCTTTTATCAAAAGTAAGGGGACCATATGTGCGTGGGTTTATCTCTGGGCTTTCTATCCTGTTCCATTGATCTATGTTTCTGTTTTTGTGCCAGTACCGTACTGGCTTGATTACTGTATCACCTCACGCCAGTCAGAATGGTCATCATCCAAAAACCTACAAACAATAAATGCTGGAGAGGGTGTGGAGAAAAGGGAACCCTCTTGCACTGTTGGTGGGAATGTAAATTGATACAGCCACTATGGAGCACAGTATGGAGGTTGCTTAAAAAACTAAAAATAAAACTACCATATGACCCAGCGATCCCACTACTGGGCATATACCCTGAGAAAACTATATTTCGAAAAGAGTCATGTACCACAATGTTCACTGCAGCTCTATTTACAATAGCCAGGACATGGAAGCAACCTAAGTGTCCATCGACAGACGAATGGATAAAGAAGATGTGGCACATATATACAATGGAATATTACTCAGCCATGAAAAGAAACGAAATTGGGTTATTTGTAGTGAGGTAGATGGACCTAGAGTCTGTCATACAGAGTGAAATTAAGTCAGAAAGAGAAAAACAAATACCGTGTGCTAACACATATATAAGGAATCTAAAAAAAAAAAAAAAAAGGTCATGAAGAATCTCGGGGCAGGACAGGAATAAAGACGCAGACCTACTAGAGAATGGACTTGAGGACACGGGGAGGGGGAAGGGTAAGCTGGGACAGAGTGAGAGAGTGGCATGGATGTATATACACTACCAAATGTAAAACCGATAGCTAGTGGGAAGCAGCTGCATAGCACAGCCACAAAGGTTGGGGACCACTGTCTTACAGGCTAAACGTCTAGAAACTACATTTCCCAGAATCCTTTGCTAGCAAGTTTCCAGGCTAGTTGGCAACAATAAAAAGAACTCCCATGAAATGTAGAAGACAGAGGAGAAACAGAATGATGCTAGTGCTCTTCCAGCAGAATGGGGATGGGAATGCATGGGCTTTAGGTGGTGGGCAAAAAGTTTTGCAGTGGTCTCTGAAGATCACATAATTTAGTGTACCAAGCTGTGGTGAATATTCTGTGGGTCTCGCAGGAAACTTTAGTAGGAACCTGAGATCTAGCAGAGCCTTTTTCCTGACTTTTCAACCTCCAGATCTTCCAGTAGTTTTTTTATGCATCCATTCCTAATTTTAACACCCCTCCTGTTTGAAATACCTAGAACAGTTTCTGTTTGCCTGTCTGACCCTTGACTGATACACCATAATATTCCCTGGATAACACAGTGTAATATTTCCATCAGCCCAGAAGCAATGGATGACAGTGCTGTGGTTTCTTAATACCCCTGCATGTTTAGTTAGTGTGCCAATGTTTTAAATCACTAGGTGACTGATCCTAGCGATCTGCCAATTGATCATCGCTGGGCAGGCATTGTATGTTACCACTAAGTGCCACTATTGTTATGATCTTTCTGGCAGAAGGTGTGGTGTGTGCAAGGATGCAAAAGTGAGACTAGATGTGTACAAAGGACAGAGAGTAAATGTGGGTCCCTGAAGCATGAGCCCTGGGAAGACTAGAGAGGATGACGATGGAGGAGAAACTTTTACGCTAAGCCAAAGTATTTAAAGTTAATACGACTGCCTGTTTCCTCAGCCTCCTGGAAAAGCAGAAAAAAGTAAATTAATGCACAAACCAACTGGCATTTATCTGACTGTATTTTCAAGAAAACTCAAAGTGACATCAAACTAGAGATAATGGGAATGGTGACCTGACTGCAGGGACACTGCATATGACAGTGACAAAAGCCCTGAACTGATTTCAGGAAAGGCAATTTCCAGTGCAGCTGCAGCCACAGCTGCCTGAATGACCTTGGCTGAGTCACCCTTCACAAGGTCTTAGCCCTTTTCTCTACGAAAAGAACTAGACAACCTCAAAGGCTTTTTTGTTTTTCTTTTCTTTTTTTAAGGCTGTGATTCTATTATCCATGGCTTAAAGGGGATTGAGTCAATGGAGGGTCTCAGGAGCTGTGAGCAGATTAAGGCAACAGAAGCACAAATCTCATCCAAAGCACAAAGTTCTTTCTACCCTTGATAAGTTATCACAGAATCAATCTCATTCAATGGACACCAGCGAAAGAGCCAAAGCGGCCATCAAGGTTTGCCTCCCTCCCTCCCTGTCTTGTTCCTGCTGTCCCATCTATAGCAGGATGGGTCTTTTTTTCTTTCTTTCTCTCTCTCTCTCTCTCTCTCTCTCTCTCTCTTTCTTGTACACATATACACAGGAAGGCCTGACTTCAGCTGGGGAGAGAGAAAGCCAGGGGTAGGGGGGCAATTACCCAAAAGAAAACAGACTATTACTAGCTTTTGGTATTCTCTCTGCCAGTTGTGCACAGACATCACTGTCACTGTCAAATTTGCTTTTCTGTAGGGAAGAGAAAGAGAAGGGACAAAGAGAAAGACAGTAAAGATGCTAACATGCTTTGTTAGGAAAATTTTTAAATTAACCTGGAACAGAGTCTACTGGAGTAGGAACATCCTCTATAGAGGACTTATATTCTCAGCTGTTTTCAAACTGTGACTTCTATAAAAATTAAGCTGTATAAAATGTTTTTTAAAAACATTTTTTCTTTTCATTTACAGTTGATTTATTCAAAGCACTGCCCCTTTTTTTGGAGTAGGGTGTCAAACTAAAAACATTATATATTTGAGATTTGAAGCTGTCATGGAATTATCAAGAAGAGATTTAACACTCGATTCCAAGTGTCCTTCTCTCTGCAAAGGCAAACAGTGCTTTGGTATTTTAAGTGAGCCAAGTCCTTTTAACTAAGGAAAAAAGAGTCTTTTTATTTATCCATTCCCAAGCAATCCTGCATTTCTTTGTATGACTTATTAATTTATTTACAAACGTTATTTGTGACCATGTGTTTGCTCCATTTGGGAAGGCTGCATGGCTGTCATCTGTTTAGTGTCTCTCTACAAGTCATTGTTTTGATAAAATAGGACAGTCTGCATTTATGAGTGTCAAAAGGGACTTCAGCAAGGACTTAAAATTAGACTTGCCAGCTGTGTGCTCCAGGAAATGGGAACTTATGGGCCTGTCTCGCTGTCCCTTGACTCTGACAGTCTTTGCCTAAGCCAGACAAGGAATTTCAATATCTGAGTCTCTTGTTTTTTCAATGCTTGGAAAGCAGCCCTTGTGGTCATCCAGATCAGCCAACAGTTCTAAATAGAACCCACAGTTAAGCCAACTAAAGAAGGAATATTTGGGACAGAGTACATGCCAAGAGGTTATTTCTGGAGGGAGCACCAGGTTGTAGACTTGGGAGATGTACAACATCATCATCCTGACTACTATTTCCAATGTACCTACTGTGTGCCAAACACCAGGCAAGCCAGGCATTTCATACACGTTAACTCGTTTGATCTAAGTCTTACCACCAGGTACATGTGCCCACTTTATAGATGAAGAAAACTGGTTTCACAGAAAAAAAAAAAAAGACTTAGCCCATGGGCATATAGCTACTAAGAAGCTAAGTCAGAATTAGAAGTCAAGTGTAAGACCATAGCTTGCCTATTGAACGGCTTTGTGCAAATTAGAAAAAGATGCCCAAGGGCACGTGGCTTGCCGAATAGACTGTGCCTGTGTACCAATTAGTACAAGATGCCTTTCCTGCTAGTAGGTGCAGTCCTAGTTCAGGGCACATGGCTTGTTGAGTAGTACACTGACTACCGTCAGTGCCCACTCACTCACTCAGCACAGTGCATTTGTGAAAGGCGTGGACTGAACAATTCTTCCTGGCAGCCCTCATGGCGGGCCAGATATGTCTAACCCTCCTAGAGTGATGCTTAATTTCATGTGTCAACTTGGTGGGGCCATGGTGCCCAGATACTTGGTCAAACAATATTCTGGAGTTCTGTGAAGGTGTTTTGGATGAGATTAACAGCTAAAGCAGTGGACTCTGAGTAAAGCAGATTATCCTCTATTATGTGGGTAGGCCTCATCCAATCAGTTGAAGGACATATTGATATCTATGTAGATACAGATGTATAAATATATAAGTATACAAATATACATATACATATATATACACACACATACATATACCATTGTTTCTGTCTCTCTGAAGAGCTCTAATATAACCAGAATCTAGAATCTAGATTCTTCTCACAACTCCAAAGAAGTTTTTCTCGATATCCATGGAAGATGACCAGAGTGCAAATAAGAAAATACTTAGCTGGTTGAAACACTTTACTGAAAGAGTACCAATTAGTAAAACTATGCCAATATAGAAGGAAATCTTTAGGACACGCTTCAGGGCTCCACACTTGGTACTGTCCTATTCAACACTTCTGTCAGTGGCTTATGATGTAGGATCACGCAAACCCAGTTTGAGGATGAAATGAAGCCAGGAAGGGATAACTAACATGACAGATGCCAGGATCAAGATTTTGACAGGTTGAGTTACTGTGCTGAAACTAACAAGAAAGATAATGGCAAAACCTTACATTTTAGATTAAAAAAGTCAATAGTTACAGCACAGCTATAGATTTAGATTTATAAGGGCATATTTTAAATGGAAAATTTGAATTTTGTTCTTCTCAAGTCCAAAATGAATCCACAAAGTGACACAGTTCCTGTAAAATGTTAACAGTATTAAAATCAAAAGATAAAAATATTAATGCATCCTACGTAACGGTCTTTCTGTAATTTGCATAAGTCTGAAAATATCAAAAATATCACAACTGATTCTAAGCGAAGATTCTTCTAAGTGAAGATTCCACACTTCATAAGGGACATGACAAAATAAAGCACCAAAGAGAAGGACAACTGGAAACGTTTAGAATTTATTTGGAATGGAGAGCAGTGTGAGAAACTGAGGGTTGATGTAACAGAGGAGAAGATATCTGACAAGAGAAAAAGAGGGATCTTCAAGTACTGAAAGGAAGAAAAGCTAGTCTTCTCTCCGTGCACTTCCAAACAGTAGAACTAAGATGCGAATATAGAACTTCCAGGTCAGTAAAAAGAAAGACTTTCTAAACATTGGAAACAGCCAACGAGAAACCTAAGGTACTCTGGGCAAAGGGAGGTCCCGTGGCTGAACGTATCCAAGTTAGGCTACCTGATCACTTTATCTAGTGCCTTTCAAAAAGGATAGACCCTGTCAATAACATTCCCCTACTCCTTCCATCTCACAAAACGAACAAAAGGGCCAGGAAGTTAATTTGGCATCATCTGTTCTTGGTGAGCCATTGCTGACTCTTAGGAACCACCTAATTCTTTTCTAAGTGACTGCAAGTTGGTTAATAATTTTTCTAAAGAATGGTGTCAATTGCACCATCTATTAATTTGGAATTAAATAATTGTGTTTTCAAGAATTATTTTCCTATAATCATGAGCACGAATAACTACCGCTGCTATTTTGTCTTATAATTTCTATTACTATGCCATTCACTGTGATGTTTTAAATATTTAATCTCATGTAAGTCTTGCAACAATTACCTGAAGCTCAGAGACCTTGGTTCTCCACCCCAGGACACTAGCTTGCAAAGAACAAAGCTAAGATTTAAGCCTAAAGCCATCTGATCTCAAAGACCCTGCTCTGAGCTGCTATAATTTGTGGGCCTATCTCCACCAATGCCATACATATCCTTATTTTCCACCATGCTTTCTTTACAATGTCACCTACAGTGCTTTTCTACCTCCTCTCAATGCATCCTACAAGATCCAGCTCACTCTCATCTCTGAGATAAAGTCTGCCCACACGGATTAGCTCAGGCTACAATGACCTTTACTTTCTGTGTTAGATATTTTAGTTATGAGTGGAAGAAAATCAAGTTGAACTACTTTATGCAAAACGGAGAACTTTTTAAGTCACAAGAGCAAATAGCAGAAAAGAAAGGGAGTAGATCCACTTTTTGAAACTTCAGGAACAAGAGACCAGAACCTTCAGATTTTCCCTCTCCCTGTCCCTCATCTTCACCTCTGTGTATGTCAGCTTCTTTGGCTCAAACTGGCCTTCCCCATAGGGCTAGAACTGAGGCCTCAGGCAGCTCTGAGTGTATATTCTCAGCCTCAGACCCAGAGAAAAAGTTTTTGGATTTTAAAAAAAATTACCTATATTGAGACATATTTAACGTACAATAAATGTACCCATTTGAAGTGTACATTGTAATGAGTTTCGTCAAATGTATATGTCTATATGTAACCATCATTACAGCCTCAATATAGACTAGTCCCGTCATGCCAGCTCAAGTTTTATAAAACCAAAAGAAGGACTCTGGTGAGTTTTGCGTCAGTACGTGCTCTGTAAACCAATCACAAGGAGGTTGAGAACTAAGCTGGACAGCCCCCACTAACATCAAATGCTGGAGTAGAGAAAGAACAAAAAGTTAAGGTCTATAGCCTAGAAAGAGCCCTTGGAGACATCATTATAAGTTTGAGGTGGGGGGGAGGGAAACACACCCTATGTCATTTTTGGTCTAATTAGGAGACTGAAATTACACAGTGATTTTAACAGGTAAATTTTAAATATACAATGCATTAACTATAACAAGGGATTGGCTAATAAGAAGTAAAGAGATCTCTAAAGAGTATCAAAACAGCTATTATAAGGAACAGCCACTATCCCTAGGGCTGAGATAGAGCACCCAAGAGAGAGGCTTCCCCTAGGGTTGAGGTCTTCCAGACCGGCACACCAGAACTAGGAAGCAAAACCCTTTCTTTCTACAATAACAAAGCTTAACCGCATGCCAGCTGGCAAAGGAGAAATATTTAAAGGGCCCAGATCCATTTTCACAGACCATGCAAAAGGGATATATTTGGAACTGAGAGATAATACATCAATAATCAGCTCACATCTCAGTTCGTTTCTAGTAAACATCCTCTGAATTCCAACAGTACCCACTGGAATTTAATATTGATTACCTGCCTCTCTAGTTATTTCTTATATGTATCTGTACATAGATACACATAAATTGGTCTTTCCAACTAAGGAATTCCCAGAAGATAAGAAACATGCCCTAAATTACTGTAGGCTTCCCTTCTACCCATCCCCATAGTATTTAGTACAATGCTAGGCCCACGTTGAGTACCTTTAATGCATGTCATGTATTGGCAGAGATTGTAAAATAACCCCAAACCTCTACAGCAGAGTTGCAAAGAGGAAGCCTCCAGCCAAATCCATCCCCAAAACATGCTTGTTCATTGTTTAAATATTACTTGCACAGTGTTTTTTAAATTAGCGGTCAATATGCAAAATTGGAAATTTCACATAGAAACTGAGCATTCTGGAAAAATGGAAGGTGATGCAACAACAGGCCTGCACAAGTTGGCTGGAGCTGACCATCAGCCTCTCCTCTCCTTTGTCATAGTCTTCAGATGGCCTGTTCATCTGTATCAAAGGTTTGGATCCTGTAAGTATTTGAGTTCTCTACCCCTGCTCTATAGGACAGATCCCCTTAACTCCTTTTGTGGGTCAAGGAATGTGGAAAATAAGCACTAATTCCATATAAATATTTTGTTAATACTGATGATTTCTTAGTCCCTTCTTTTCACACACACATCAGAATTGCTGAGTACCTGAGTTCATAAGAAAATCAACACAGGTTTTGAATTTAGGATCACTGATAAGGTTTCGGAAGAAAAAATAGACAGAGAGTCTAGTTTTAAGAGCCATCACTGCTATTATCTAGCCAATAGCCCAGCACATCTCACACTCTCCCTGATCTCAGTGTCCTGATCTGAAAGTAATAATAGGACTAGTTCTGACACTGTGATTCTAAGAGGTTGTTACAAACAGAGGCTCTACTCATTTTGAATAATATGAGGACCCTGGCCTAGTAAAAGAATGCTTAATTAGGCAAGAGTTTTAATTAATTACTCAGGTTTTTAAACTTTTCTCTTTGCTGCTTTAAGAACACCCTCTTTTAACACCTGCCTCTCTTGCGGATTGACAACTTTGCCATGGCTCTTTTATTACCAGGAAAACCACCAAAACAGCCTTTGAAAAGAGGCATCTATATTGTAGTCTCATCCACAAGAGTAGGAATCTCAAGGGGAAAAAAAAAAAATCTAAAACTGCAACTGGATTTGTTTAATTATCAAATATTTATTGACTGTCCAGCACTATACCAGCACTCTCCTGTATGCTGTGTATACATTTGGGCCACCTCAGCATTATTACAAGCTATGCATCTCATTTACAATCAACACACACGTTAAACTTGGGTCCAAACTGTTAATTATACTTTTAAAAATGAAAATTATATTTTAGTCAAGTGCATTAAAAATAGACCCTTCAGAGTGTGACTATTTATTAATAAGGTCACTTAGTTACTTTATCACACATTCAGATGTGTAAGGAAAATGTAGCTTCTTATTTATTTATTAGATACCTCACCCTCCCTCTGAGGTATCTGATACCTCACTCATTATTTACTTATTTATTTGATACCTCATCCTCCCTCTGAGATTCTTCCTGCTGGGCAGAACCTTTTAATCCAAAAGGTAAATCAATCCAATGAAATTATTTCAGCAGTCCCTTTCACTGAATGCCGTGTCTTGCTATTTCAGACCTCCTGAACCTTGCCGTCTCCTTCCGAGTGATGACTGGATGTGTGGAGTTGACCCGTGGAGAGATGGCAAGAACCCTGAATGCACACAGGGTTCTGGATCCTTGCTGGTCTCTGTTACAAAGTGGCTGGACAGTGCTCCTCTCTGTTCCCTGAACCATCAGTCACACTTGACATAACTGATTACTCCCTTCTCCTTCAAATGCTTTCTTCATTTGGCTTCTGGCTACCTGTCTTAATCAGCTCAGGCTGCTATAACAGACTACCAAAGACTGGGTGGCTAAAACAACAAACATTTATCTCTCACAGTGCTGGAAGGTAGAAATCCAAGACCAGAGTGCTAGCATGGTTGGGTTCTGGTGAGGACCCTCTTTCTGATTTGCAGTTGGTCATCTTCTGGCTCTGTCCTCACATGGGGGAGAGCAGAGAGAGAAAGAGAGGGAGAGAGGGAGACCCCATGTCTCCTTCTTTTAAATTGAGGGCACCGATCCCATTAATGAGAGCTCCACCCTCCTGACCTAATTCCTCCCAAAGGCCCCACCTCCAAATACCATCACACTGGGTATCATCACATCAACAGCTGCATTTTAGTCCACACATTCAGTCCATAACACCACTATTCTCTGCTGGTCTCCTCACTGGCCAACCCTTCTCAGTATCTTTTGTTAGTTGCTCCTGACCTCCTGACTTCTCAACATTACAGTCCCCAGGCTTCAGCTCTTTGTCCCCATCTCTTCTCTATTTACACGTATTCTCTAGGTGATCTTACCAGCTTCATAGTGTTAAAAAGCATCTAAATGTAGTAACTCTCAAGTTTATATCTCTAGATAACACCTCTCTCTGGAAGTCCAACTCATTTGTGCTACTTTGACCCACAATTTCAGTTAGAAGGCTCAAAGTCATCTTAGATTCAACATGTCCAATTCTGAATTCCTGACTCAGAATTGTCCCCAGACGTGTCCCTCGTATACTCTTGCCCATGTCATGTACATATCATTCCAGATGCTCAGGCCATAATCTTTGGAGTCATTTTCAACTCCTCTCTGATCTTATTTGCACCCATAAGTAAATCTTATTGGTTCTGCCTTCAAATATATCCAGAACCTGACCAGTTCTTATCAGCTCTTCTACCTGGTCTAAACCACCATCATTTATCACCTGGATAAATGAAAAGGCTCTATCATTGGCCTCCCTGCTTCCACCCTTGTTTCTCAATCTATCTGCACCCAGCTAGTGTGATCCATTTAAAATATTATTTTTGAGTTCAAAACTCTGCTCAAAACCTTTTCATCTTACTTAAGGTAAAAGCCTAGGTGCTTATCTGCTCTGTATCTTCTACCACCTCTCTGATCTCACTTTCTTCCTTGCTGATTCAAGTCAAACTCCTAACTCCTAAAGAGCTCCTAACTCTTCTATAAAGAGGGCAAGCAAACTCCAACCTCAGGGCCTTTGCACCTGCTGCTTCCCTAATGTAATACTCCCCTAAGATAGCCATATGGCTTCCTTCTCCATACCCTCAAGATCTGTATTTAAATATTATCTTATAAGTCCTTCCCAGATCACCCTTTATAAAATACTAATTCCTTTATCTGATACTTCTCATCTAATTCCCGTACTTTATTTTCTCCATAACATCTATCACCATCTGACATATGCCCTATACTTGCTTATTTACTTGTTGTCTGTGTTTCCCCCACGGGGATAAAGCTTTTTTAACCAATGGGACTCAACTGGTTTTGTGAACTGCTGTACCTCCAGTACCTAGAGCACTGTACAGCACACAGTAGATGATCACTAAATGCTTGTTGAATGAATGAATGGACAGGTGACCTATGACATTTGTCTGAGCCTTAGGTCTTGAACATGATGTTAACACCCATTGTGTGGGTCTTTTGCCCAAGTCTTGGCCTTTTGCCCCTAATTTCATTGCCACCTACAATGGCCTCTTCACACTGACCCCGAAATGCCATTCATAGGCACCTTCAGCACCTTCACTTCCCCATTCTGGGGCACATGAAAAACCTCTGCATAAGAACATCACAGTCAAAGCACAAGGAGCTCTGCCTTGGACACATCTATCCACACACTTTCGGCTGCTACCCCAGCGCCCTCAACCCATGCCATGTGGAAACAGCTGTGTATGTAGCTTCACCTAATGAGCTACAGTCTTCCCCTAGTAGTCGGGGGATGTGTGCTCTTAGTCTGAATGCTCTGTGGCTCCCCATACTTAACTGGGCCTTTTAAAAGATTTCCTCTTACGAAAAACCTAAACACACAGAACAGTTGGGAGAATTTCACAGTGAAGACTTATATACGCACCATGTAGTTTCTACCATTAACAAATATACTTTATCACGTATCTATCCATCAGCATACTTATCATTAATTAGTTACATTTGTTTACGGTTTTTTATTTTGATGTAAAATTTACAATGAATTATACAAATCTGAAGTGTATATTTGTGGATGCTGACAAATGCATACACATACCTATCTCTGTGCTACCCAAACTTTTATCAAGATATCAGACCATTATCGCCACCTCAGACAATTTCCTCAGGTCCCCTCCCACTCAGCTGTCCCCCACCACGTCCTCACCTCCCCAGAGGCAACCAGTGCTCTGATTTCTACCTCCCATAGATTAGATTTTCCTTTTCTAGAACTTCACATGGACGAATACTATTTGTGCTCTTTTCCATAAGGTTTCTTTCACATAACTGTGAGCAAACAGAACTATCTGACGGTGAGTGCGCTGAGTTATTTAGCAGGAAGTATACAGATGTCTGCAATTTACTTTGAAATACATCAAAAAATAAGATGAATGGATGGATGGATGGATGGATGGATGGACAGATGTCTGTGGGATTCATCCACGTTACTGCATGTAACAATAGTCCATCTTTTTTATTATTAAATAGTATTTCAGGGTATGACTATACCACATTTTATCAATTTTCCTATTGATGGACACTTGAGCTATTCAGGCCTGTTATGAAAAAGCTGTTCTGAACATTCCCGTACAAATCTTTTTGTAGACATATGTTTTCATTTCTCTTGGGTAAATTCCTAGAATTGAAATCTCTGGGCCATAGAATATCCATATTTTTAGTTTCACTCAAAAAAGACGACAACGACTGCCAGACGTTTGTCAGAGTTTATGCCACAATACACTCTCACCAACAATGTATGAGATTTCCAGTTACTATCCAGTGACTAGGTAGCTTTAATGCCCAAAACATGCCTCCCTAGCTTCTGCTCTCAGGGGAAAGGAGAAAAGGAATGACCAGCTCCCTTTACCTGCATTCCCTTCTTCCCCAAATCCCTCCTCCTTTACTTCCCTTCCCATCTCTCTGCTTTGTCCACTTGCTCACAGGATCAGGGAGGGCCGTCTTCAGCTTTTCTATTTCCTCTACACCATGTCCTGTAGCAGTCTGGGTCCAACCAGGAGAGAGAGACCACATAGTAGGTTAAATAGGGGAAATTTAATATAAGAGTTATTATCTTTGATTAAAGAGAAACTGTAAGAGAAAGGAAATTCTATCTGGTAACCTGGGGCTGAGGGAGAGCACCCAAGGAAGGACAAGCTTGGAAGGGGTTCAGACCTCATGGGAGGAGGGGTGGTTTGGTCCTTGGATAGCAGAGAAGTGAGCTGGCCTGGAGTTGCTGGGCAAACACTAGGAGACCCTATGGCGAGCAGGCAGGGGAGCAAACCGTCGGCAACCAGTGACAGAGGTGTGCAGTGAAAGTCGGGGTGCCAGAGGGTCTGGGGCAGAGGTCGGCAGAGTGCCCAGTCTGCCCAGGGTGGTGGAGAAGAAAGCGGTGCTTGCAGAAGGGATCACGGCTCAGCGTGTGACTCTCTGAGCTGTAGGCAGTCTGTAGGTTGCACAGGGTTTGGTTTCCATGTGGAGAGGGCTGCAGAAAGGCTATCACCAGGCCAAACCTGCAAAGTCACGCAGGGACCCCGGGCCTCTGGCTAGGGCAGGCTCTCTGGGGTGCCTCATACCCACGCTGCTGACCTCAGTGCATCAGCAACTGCAGCAGCCTCTTCCTTTTGTAATGTCCCTCCAGTGCCCTCTACTGAGAAAGCTTACCACCGCGCTCATGGTAAGGAGGAACGTTTACACGAATTCCACTGGCTCTCACAGAGCGTATATATTGAAGGGTGCATTTAGAGCTGAGAGGCAACAGATTGATAGTTGACGCAGTGCCCTTCTCTATTCCAGGTTTGGGCTAAGCCTTAACGATTAATGGGGAGTGGTACAGAGAAAGATGGGCTTTCCAACTGCGGTAGACTGTATGCACAAAAAAACCCCACAATAATTCTTTTCTTCTCTGCATTCACACCCCCTTGCAGCTCTCATCCTCAAGAGGGACAGTCTCTTTCTTCATTCCTTGAATCTAGGTCGGCCATATGTCTTGTTTTGGCCAATAAGACATCAGCAAACCAACAAAGACTTGAAAAGTGCTTGTTCATTGGAGCTTGCCCTCTCACCACTGGGAACAGAAATGCCACCACATGCACAAGCCCGATTGCCTTGGAGGATGAGGAACCATGCAGAGACAGGACTCAGTCATCCCCGCTCAGACCATCCTAGACCGTCTGGGCCCAGTGAAACCAGCCCGGACCAAAAGAACCACCTAGAAGACAACTCACAGAACAGAGGGAAATAATAAATGTTTGCTGTTTTAAGCCACCATGCTTGGGTTTTTTTATGGAACAAAAATGACACAAAAATAATAAAACTTGTATTGAGAGTTATTCTAAAAATGTATGCTAATATATTAATATCATGAACAGTAAGATACTAATATTAAAAACCTAATTACAAGAAAAAAAAGCTTTGTTTCCCCTGAGGAACAGGTATGTTTGTTCTTTGAGGGTCATTTGTCTCAGGAAGTTGATCCTGTTTCCCTTTTCATTTGGATACCAAGAAACACAGAGCCAATCTGTGCTTTTCTTTAGCAACTGTGTCCTCTTATTTATGTTCAAACTCTTCCCCAAGTTTGACTCCCTATTCTGTTCCTGTTCCTGATTTATAACTCATTTATAATGTGTGTATTTTGCTTTATGTATTTGTATAATCGGTCTCAAATGATTGTTTGAAATGAGATTAGATATAAGCATATAAAACTAATGTAACCACTTACAGATATAATATTCAAACCATAAAATTCATAATACTCTCCTCTGTAATAAAGTTACCATGCTTTATTGTATGAAGTGTTCTTTTGGCAAAAGATCAAAATAAAATTGGTAAGCTCTGGATTAGAGGCAATAATTATCTTAAACTGAAAAGCAAACAAACAAAAAATTTCCATTTTTATAAAATTTCAAATTTTTATGAAATTGATAAGGATGGCTCTGTGTAGTTAGCATAAGTCAGAACACGAGTCCAAAACAAAACAAAACTGAGCTTCATTAAGTCTTTAGACACAAAGTAAAACAATCTTCTAGTTTTCAAACATTCTAGTGCTTCTATTACTACTAACCTAAGCTTGAAAGAACTTAGTTGTTTCTGCTTTTTAAAAACTATATGTAATTTTTAACCAGACATTTGGATAATGTTAGACCATTTTGCTGTGTTGCTCCATTCCTTTCCCAAATTGTTCTTGAAAGAAATATAAGAAAGCTAATAGACCAAAACAAGGTACAGATCTTGAATTAACAAGAAGTGATCTTTTTAAAATGACAAGATTGCCCTTTTATGATAACAAATGTGGATCTACTATTTGAAAGTGGACCAGAATCCCAGACTGGGAGAGGGAGGCCAGTCAACTGTGAAATAGGTTGTCAAAAATATAAGTCTAAAATATGATTCAACCAGAAAAAAATAAAAATCCCAATTGTGTTGGAAAGTCTAGGATGTTCATTTACTTAGCAGCACAAAATCAGCTGAGCCTCACTGGAGAAAAAGTTGGAATTCCACAAATAAAACTTTGCCACAGTGACAAATCTCCCCATAATTGGAATTCTTCGAAATATTAAACATGTAATCCAAGAGTAATTGGAAGGCAGCACGTGTTTCCATAATTAGTCCATCATTTTATTTACCTCATGTATAATACATGGCAGCCCACATCGTGAAATAAATTAACAGCTAAATGTCAAACCTGCCCTCTTCTTTAGGCCATCTGCTTAGATGTTCAGACTGACACCCACCGGCATAAGAAATTATAGAGACCAGGGAAATCTGACCGTCAGAGAAGAGCTACTGGCAAATGGGTCAAACATCAGGACTTGTTCTTTCTGGCTTCCTCCTCCACTAGCTCCCCCACCATCAACTACCAAAGTCTAAGGATTTTATTTATATTACTACTGTTGCAAGTCTTTTTTAAAAAAATTAATTTATTTTTCATTTAATTTTGGCTGCATTGGGTCTTCGTTGCTGCATGCAGCTTTCTCTAGTTGCATCGAGCAGGTGCTACTCTTCGTTGTGGTGCGCGGGCTTCTCATTGCGGTGGCTCCTCTTGTTGCGGAGCACAGGCTCTAGAGCGCAGGCTCAGTAGTTGTGGCGCATGGGCTTAGCTGCTCCGCGGCATGTGGGATCTTCCCGGACCGGGGCTCGAACCCGTGTCGCCCGCATTGGCAGGCGGATTCTTAACCACTGTGCCACCAGGGAAGCCCCTGCTGCAAGTCTTGACCACATCTCAGGACACAGGGAATTGAATCAGATATTCTCTTACAAGAATGTGATCCTCACATTACCTTCAATTACATCACTGAAGAAAGAAAGACTATGGGTTCAGAGCCCATCACCGCCTAAGTTCCATCCACGAACCTTTCAGGAAGGAGAATTCTGGAGAATCCTGACCAAGCTCCCTTTCTTCATAACAACCAGGTCTACTAGTATTCTTTCTCCTCTGAAATCAACATTGGAAACTCAGATTGGTACCCCGACATCAGAGGGCAGTCGGGAAGTGTCAACCCCGGGGAGGCCTAGGGGCTAAAGAGCAAAAGCTAGAACCACTGCTCCTGGGTCCTCCGGCCTTCCTTCTCCACTCTGGGATCCCTACTGGTACAGCTCAGGAGAGCCAGGCCAAGGGGTTTGTACCCTTATTACTTTCCCATCGGCCCAAGCAAGAGCAATACCATCGTTTTACCGATTTTACATAAACTTAGATTTCAAAAGCAAATTACTATCCAGCCACACCTGCCCTATTGCCTCCCACTGCTGTCCATCCTTCTCTCGCATAAACTTGGAGGCCCCTCTGATATATTTTCCAACTTCTCATCAGGTTCATTTCAGTAACTTCCATTATTCAAAAAGGAAAGAAAGTGACTCAAGTGCCAATAATGCTGCTCCCCACCCCGCAGAGTGGAAAGGGAAGCCAGCCGGTTGGTTTCACTCCCATAACACTGCTTTTGGGAGCAACCTGGATGAGAACCAGTAAGAAGGGCTGTGATACAACAAACTGCCAGATTAGGCTTGAATTTCAACTGTAATGTAAATACTTTCTGCGGTTTGGGACAAATTACATAACCATCTCATCTTCCTTCAAACAATAATAAAATAATAATTTATTGTAACACAACTTTCATCGCCGTAGCTCAGATGCTTAGATTAGCTCCCTACCTACCTATCATGCTGTGATGGGAAAATTAATTAGCTAAATGTCTGTAAAGTGCTTTCAAGATGAAAAGTGCCATATGAGCGCTAAATGCCACCTATGAGTACCAATAAAGACAGCTGTCATAGAGAACATAATAGATCGGCAGGGGAATGAGTGAATAGCCAGCTTGAAAAAGCAAGGTGACAAAAACATAAATAAATACAGTGACCATACAGAATAGAGTTCCCACTTCATAGACTTCATTGTGCAAGAAAAGCAACAGGCACACAAATATGGAAGCAGATTTTTGGATCAGGACTAGAGCCAGTGGTATACTCAAAGGAGTGTCATTAAAGCCACAGGACACTCTTGGGGGATTTTAGCACAAACAAATGTTTTCAGAAGAGGTGTAATTCAGTGGTTATGATGGACTGTTTTCCTGAAGACCACTGCCTTTGTCTAGACAAAAGAGATAAATAAATGCCTGTACTTATCCATAATTTTATAATTTTCAAAGTTCTTGCCTCATAGTCTGTCTCTCTTCACCTGCATATGAACACTTATATCTGAGGTGGATAGAGTGAGTTTTACTATTCCTATTTTACAGATGAGGACATTGAATGTTAGGGATATTGATTTGATCAAAATTATAGAGTGAGCAGTCAATGAAAGAAAGCTCCAGCCCAACCTTCTACCACAAACACAGTGTTCTTTCCAGGATGCCATATTAGTTAATGTGCATTTTACAATTATAAGGCATTGCCAATATATTTCAAAAGATTTCAATATGTGTGTATGCCCTATCCAAACAATCTCACTTCTAGCAAGTTATCCTAAGTAATTAATAAGATGCTCAAAGATCTAGCTATATAGATATTCATTGCATCACTATTTATAAAAGTGAGAAATAGAAACAACCCGAATGTTTATCAGAAATGATTGAATAAATACTATTATATCCAAAGATGGAATATTAGGAGGCAGCCAATTAATATAGCACAGAAATATCTTTACGGACATGAAAATTTTCACTATATATTGTTAAATGTTGTACAATATTCTTTTAAAAATACTTTATGCACGCATCATAGAAAAATATCTAGAAGGCTATGCAGCCCACTACTCACAGTGAATACCCCTGGATGATGGGATTGTGGTGGTTTTCATTTTTGTCTATTGGATCATCTGTACTTTCAGATTTTATTTCATTTATTTGTACCCAAAAAATCACAAGAAAAAGCACTGCTGTAACCATTTAAGTCACTTGAAATCGCCGCGAAGGGACTGGACTGCAGAAAGGCCAACTCATTTAAAATGCCTCCCTATAGGGCTTCCCTGGTGGTGCAGTGGTTGAGAGTCCGCCTGCCGATGCAGGGGACACGGGTTCGTGCCCCGGTGCGGGAAGGTCCCACATGCCGCGGAGCGGCTGGGCCCGTGAGCCACGGCCGCTGAGGCTGCGCGTCCGGAGCCTGTGCTGCGCAACGGGAGAGGCCACAACAGTGAGAGGCCTGCGTACCGCAAAAAATAAATAAATAAAAATAAAATAAAATAAAATGCCTCCCTATAAATGGCCTGAACAAAGGCTGCTACTAGGGAGTGAAGGCGGGATGGCTCCATCCCACTGCCATTGTGTGGGGGGAGGTATGCGGCTGTTTCTTCAAGATACTGACTTCATTTCCTTCAGATATATACCCAGGAGTGGGACTGCTGGATCATATGGTAGTTCAATTTTTAATTTTTTGAGGAATTGCCATACTGTTTTCCAAAATGGCTGCAGCAATGTATATTCCCACCAACAGTGCACCAGGGTTCCCCTTTCTCCATATCTTTGCCAGCATATCTCTTGTTTTTTTGTTAAAAGTCATCCTAACAGGTGTGAGGTGTTATCTCACTGTAGTTTTGATTGCACTTCCCAGATGACTAGGGATTTTGAGCATCTTTTCATATACCTGTGGTCCATTTGGATGTCTTCTTTGGAAAAACATCCCTTCAGGTCCTTTGCCCTAAGCGGGCATTATCTTAGGTCACTATGTTTGTGGTAATTTGTTATGTAACAACAGAAAACTAATAGAGTTAGAAAGTGCTATAGAAACTCTTTTGTCCATTTCCCTCATTTTATCATGAAGGAAGCTGAGACCCAGGAAGTTGTAGAATTTGGGGGGAAATTGTGGCAAAGCTGGAGCTAGAGTGCAGGTCACAGGGGTCGATAGTCCAGTGCCTTTTCCATCATCCTACTTCCCTGCTCCCAGCAAGCGTCCTAGGATCACTTTTATCCAGCCTGACTTAGAGTCTAAGAGGAAAGACAAGATTGTCAGTTGAGGTCCCTGCCAGCATTACAATTCTAATGTATTTCTTGATTTCTAAAAAATGAACTGAAATTGATATTGAACACACAGACACTTCTCTAATTTAAAACAATCAATAATATTTATAACTTTCACCCAAGATTTAATATGCTGACAATACCATACAATCCACTGCACTCTCCAATAAGTGACAATTTCAGTTTTCAGTTCAGTGAAATTCAGCAAAATTTACCGTATTCAAATTCCCTAGGAGGTCACACATGGTAGAATCTTTTAAGGCAGGGTTCTACAGTTTTCCCTAACTGAAGTGACTTAAATTGTTTGAAAATATATGAAGAAAGTTAAGAAACTTTTATGGAGAAAAGCCTATAAACCTTTAAATGTCAAATATTTTTACACTGTTTCTATGACAGAATGTCAACGTACTATTACATGTATTTAATTCTAGTCACTTATTCTGAAGGCAATGCCATCGGTTTCATTTCTAGTAATTGTCAAGACTAAGACAGACGTTAGCTCCTGCCTCCCTTGGGATTAACTGAGTATCATTAATAAATGTAGCACAATTCGTGATGATGTGATGGATCACTGGGAACTTACATAAGCATGAGTAACCAAGACTGAGTTTCCTCACTTTCTAAGGATGATTAAATTCAGGTACATTCAAGAAACAACCAAATCACATTGTGTTTGCAAAGGGCCAGTTTTAAGATGACTCACGTGGTTCCACGTTCATTTCAATTTCAATTGTATAATCCCATTTTGGGGGTTGGATTTGGGTTTGGTTTTCCTTCCATTGCAGCTCTTTGGGACTGACTCATGGCTTCCCAGTGGGATGCTGAGAGGTGATGCTGAATGGTGACTGATGATTCTTTCTGTTTACCTGAATATTTCATTCAAGAGGAGCCAAGGCCTTTAAAATGCACTACACGGTGCAGTTTGTTCTTTTTCAATTCCTTGCTAATTAATTTCCACACACAGGGTCTGGTACTCACTTGACTGCACAGTTTTCTTCCTGTATCTTGCAGACCTCAGTTTCGAAATCCCAGGTTCTTTGCAGAGTTTACCCTAGGGCAGTGCTGCCTAATACAACACTTGGCAGTGATGGTGGAAATGTTCTCTGCATTGTCCAATATGGTAAGCACTAGCCACATGTGGTTTGGGGCACTTGGAATTTGGCTAGTGTGACTGAAGAACTGAATTTTTTATTTTGCTGAACTTTAATTAATTTAAATTTAAATAACCATGTGTGGCTAGTGGCTACCGCATTGGATAGCACAGCCCCAGGGACGTAGGTCAGGATTAACCCAGGCTCTTTAAAAGTATAGCCAGGCCAGCACTAGGGGGTGGGGTGGTACAAACTCCTTAGGTGTGTGCTTCCTCAAGACCTCTCACTTACTTTTGCAGTCTTGCTTTGGCTTCATTATCTGGCCATTCAACACATAAACGTACATGTAATGATATCCCTTTTTTGCTTATAATAGTAATAATAATAATGGCTCCTATTTATAGATTGCCTGTTGAGGGCCAGGTATCATACCAGACACAACTGCATAAAATCTTCTAAGAAAGGTTTCTGCACACATAGCTTCACACATTTTACAGGTATAACAGTTGAAGCCAAATAAATGAATCCACCCTGGTTTAGATGTGTTATTTGCAGCATTTGATGTTTCCCTTATAGCCATATATTTTACCTTGCAATATACCCTAATAATCAAAATCGGATAAAGTATGAGCATTACGTTTCTCTCTGTAAAAGTAGAACACGTTATGTATAATATTTCATCATATAAAAGACATCTCCACTGCTTTCCTGCCAAGCTTTGGCTCTATTACTCTGTCAGTTTCTCCTGGTTTCTTTATAGCAAGGCACCAAAACCAATTGTGAGTGTGTGAAAAAAATTTTAATCTGAAAGAGAGTTGGTGCCAAATAGATGCCACGAGATAATTTGGATGAACTTGCCCCCAGAAATGAACCTCTTAGGAGAGAGAACAAGTTTCTTGGCAGAAGGGCATGGGGCTGAAGGGTTTGACAACTGGACCATACAGTGATTAGGTCTAAAAATTCAGGGGGTACAAGATGCGGAAGACATCTGAGTTTTACGTAAATCTCTGGCTAAACCCGCTCCTTCATTTTGAGAGGACCCAGAACTGAGACCTTTAAGGATGGCACCATTTCCTCTGCAGTGATGAACAGCAACAGCCTCCACCAGCAATCCACCACTACTTACTACAGAGTGCTTTCATGTTTTGCTCTGAATCTTTTATACCCAGTAAAACATTAAGGTGTTTATGATCAAGTGTAATTCAACCAAGTTGGTAAAGTACGATCATAAAGCTGAAGACTTAATAACAACCCGGGTTCAGAGACTGGCTGTCACCAGCAGGCAGAGAGCTATGGTACACAAAAACACCAGTTTGTGTGATAAAAGCTTGACAGCCTTGCCTACACACACACCAGAGAAAATAACGTGCCCGTGACAGCTACAACAGCAGCAATTTTAAACTTCTCACTGATGAAATGCATTTTGCAGTCATAACTCTTGCATAAATCTAGATGTCACTTTTTTTCACGTTATAATTTTGCGATCCAGTGGATCATTGTGTAGACCCTCTACCTGCAAATGAGCTCGATAATGCAAAATGTGCACAAATCATTGAGCTATCAGTGACATCAGGGGTTTGGCTGCTGGGATTATTAACAGATATTTTTTCACCTAGAAGCACAGACTAAAATCAATCATTCTGATAACTAGGCATGGCATGAGCTGTCTGCAGTTTCATTTCAATCTGATTAATCACATATACACAGACCTTTACCTTAAAGGAGCAATTGTTCACATTTAATCACAAAGAAACATTCAAGCATACCATCAGACATTACTAAATTTAACCACAATTTATGCTCCCTGTTTTAGCAAATATGTTTATGATAATATGGGTTCCTGCATTTAAATGCATTGTTTCATTCTCTTTACAAACACTAAAATCGAAGCTAAGTAAAATAGTCCACCGTGTTTTATATCGTGTATCATCTATTTGATGTTTTTGAAGTCTCCATTATAGTCATATATTTTATTGCACAATTTATACTGATAATCACAGTACAGGTACATTATTAGCATTATATTTTCTTTAGTAAAGCAGAACATGCTAGATATCAGGTTTCATCATGTTACTTGTCCTACTCCTTGCAAAGATTTGGTTGTATTACCCTGTCAGTTTCTCCTGACTTCAATAATGCAAGAAAAAAAAAATACAGTTGTGGGCACAGGATTTTTTTTTTTTCAGTCTGAAATAGAGTTGGGACCAAGTGAATCTCTCTTACGATCCTTACAACAGAGTTCGCAGGAAGCGTAACATTCCAGAGGCACATCTGTTGTTACTATAACAACAGAAAGGCTGAGTCTAAAGAGACTCTGATGATTCTCTGATTCTAAAGAGAATCATCTGTACTTGAGGGCAGTCCACACACCAGGATGATTCCTGGGTTCCTCTCTAAGAAGCGAAAGGTGAATTTAAACAAAGCAGAATTTGAAGGTTTTGATTTATGAATGGGGCATAGGGCAGTCAGAACTTAGGGAAGACAGAAGGGCAGCTCAAGATTTACAAGCTGCTTCTAGACCAAAGGTGCACAACTTCTATCAGAGAAGTCAGCTACCAGAGCTGTAGGAAAATATCCTATTGCTGAGATATGTGTATAAAGTTAAGAACTGGTCAGAGGTGACACCAGCCGGAAGAAAGAATCACCCTCCAGTTGTCTGACCAAAGGACAAATAGCACCGCCTTCAGAAGGAAGTGAAGCCACTGGCCCAGGGATCAGTCCATCTAAGACTTTGCCTCTTTCGTGCCTTAGCTTCTGCTTCATTGGCTTCTTCTCAGGTCCTTGATCTTCTGGGTCTTCTTGCCCCTCTTCCCATGCTGGATTGATCTCCGTTTGGGAGAGTCCACCCCAGCCTGTCCGCCATTCCAAAGAAAAACCCTAGCAGGTCACTAATCCCACTCTCCCTCCCTAGTCTCTTGGATTCAACTTCTTCCTACCTGAGCTCTAGTTTGGCCTCAACCTGGAGCTTTCTGACCCTCCCTGGAACTGAACTTTGCCCCTTTTATGGTCAAACTGGGTCATTCGCTGATTCAGTCATTGTCCAGTGGGGGAGATTCACGTCCAGCCGTAAGTAAATAAACAGACACATAAATAAAATAAAACATGGAGTGGCATGAACCTCCTTTTGTAGGGTGGTCAGCAAAGATATCTCTAAGGAGGTGATTTTTAACTTGAGATGTAGGAAGAGGAGGAGTAGCCAGCCACATTAACTTCATGTGCAGAACCCGGCAGCACAGGAAAGAGGCTGTGGTCGTAGAACAGAAAAACCAAGTGTGGCTTCTCAGTAGTGAGCTCCAGGTGGAGGGTCAGGAGATAAAGGTGAGAGGTGGGTATGGGCCAGATCGTGGAGAGATTTACAAGTCATGGTTAAAGAGTTTGGATTTCATTCTAAGTTTCTTGTGTGGCATGTTGTCACAAGACCCAAAGAGGCTTTTGGGACTCATTTCATCTGTCAGGTAGAAGGTAATTCTTTTGCTTTTTATCCATGCACCAACTTTTGTAAGTCAACTTGACTAATGTTTGTTTATAATTAGTGAGTAAACTGCTACTTTAATACTGCCAGCCTGGAAGAGGCCCCTTCAAGGCATGTTGAATTAACTGATGTGAATAGAAACAATGAATAAAAACACCTCCCTCTTTTAATGAGAACAGCAACTTCTATTTCCCTGGGCTTTTTCAGTCCCATAAGACCTTTTAAAGCAGAGTGAATGTATTCTGATTCAAATGCTAGAAACATAACCTCGTCTAAACGTAACCTCGTCTCTCTCTTGCTGGGTTGTTTTGAGAAGCCATTTTAGATCAATCTTCTCGAGTACAGAAGCTCCCAGCAGCTGCGGCTAAAACATACCCAACACCACTGCCAGGGTGGTCATTTTCCCTCCAAAGCGGTTCTCACACGGAACCAAAAGGCATTGTAAGCCTTTATCTGACACATGGACCCTCCAGGCTCTGGAACTGTTGATAAAGAAGCCCCAGAGCTTGTGCTCTGTAAGGACCTGGTTTTCCATCCTGATCTCAGTGCGAAAGGTTGGGTAAAATGCCACTTCTCTAACTTGCCATTTCTAGACGGTTTTAAAAAGTTTACATGGATACTTTCTGAATCTATTCATATGTTCTGTCTGTACCACCTCTCAGGTATTAGATTACGTATGTTTATTATTCACTTTACGAAGAAGCAAAGTTGTGAACACTGGATTTTATTCCAATTCTGTAACTAATCTCTTTTGTGACCAAGTAAAACTTGTTTCCTCTCTAAGTGCTATTTTTATTTGCCAGATGACCTCTATAGATCCTTCCAGCTCTATTACTCTGTGGATCTCTATCAACAAGGACTCAAAAATAATGCCAGTATTAGTTACAGTAGGCTAAACTGCTCATTACAAATAGACCCCAAAGTGCAAGTGCTCAAACAAAACAGAATTTACTTCTCTTTCACACAGTGGTCCAAGACAAGTATTCTAGAGCAGCTGACAGCTCTGCCCCTTCTTTTGATTCAGGGAACTGGTGCAACAATACTTGGTCTCCAAGGTCACTCTGCTAATAGCCGTTCCAGCCCATCAGAAAGGGGACAAGTTGAAGTCCAGGGCCAGCTATCTCCTGCAAGGTAAATAAAGCAAAAATGATACACATCTCTCCCTCTTTCCTTCTTCCAGCAAGAGCTTAAACACATGGCTACACCTAGCTGTAAGGGAGGGTAGAATGTACAGCCCCAGGCTGGATTCAGACAGAAGTCCATTACTAAGAAGGGAATGCACTGGGTGAACAGACTGTAGTCTCTGCTTCATGCCCAACACCTGTAAGGTGCTTCAAAATCTATAAAGCTTTCCATCTGTTGAATTTCTACCACAGCTTTGTAAGATAGTTATTAAGATCTCCATGCTACAGAGATGAAACTACGTCCCAGAGAGATTAAGTAAAATATATGAGGTCTTACAATTAAGAGCTGAGCTGAGCTTCAATTTCAGGTCTGCTGGTCAGTGCTTTCTCTATTATAAATACTAAATTGAAATATCTGCATAGGAAGTAATCATTAGCATAAATCTGCATGAACATGATGGGGTTTGAAGAACAAAGAGGCTTTATTATGAAAAGCAATGGGAGAAGCAAGTGTTAAGAGGTCTCCAGATAACCTGGAGGGAATCCAAAAAGTGAATGTATTTTTTAGAAAGTTGATAAATAGTATGCAGTTGAGGCACGTACTTATTTTGCTCTCACTCTTAGTTGGTCTACAGAGCACATGTAAGGACAGGGGAATTGCAAGAAACATTGCGGTTGGAAGAAAAGTAAATCATTAAAGAAGGCCAGAGTCTAAAAATATTAAAAATAAAAGTTATATATGGTCATCTCACACAGAGAAGTGGTTTTGTAGTGGCAGTAGATTTGCAGAGAAAACAATATATACCTCCCTACCCCAACCCATCACAGGCACTCACAAATCATTTGCTGCTCCAACTATTTTATGCTTGCTAGGAAAATCCAACCATAAACTGCCAATAAACCAACCTCATGTCTTTGGAAGGAACAGTCAAGCAATCCCTAAGCACAACACTGAAAAACTGTACCTGGGTTCTTCCTTAGCTTAAGCCAAATTTCTTTGAAAATAAAGAATCCCTAAAGAATGCATTAGGTATAATTATTCCTAGTTTTAGCCTTCAAAAAGAATTGAAATAGTAGTATTTCAGGATGATTTCTCTCCCACCTCTCTCCCTATTCACATTAATATGATTTCACAGTTTAGAAGGAAAGGTCCCCTTTCTCACAAATCTGTTCAAAATTGGCCATTTTTTACAGGGACGGTAGTGTTATGGATGACCAACTCTATATAAGAAAGGTTGTGATGGGTCTCAGAGCTTGGCCGTCATTCATAAAGCATTCAAGATGAACTCTCAGAAAAGGGATATCAGTGAAGCTCACCAAGTCAGTTATAATGTACCAGATGTGACAAGGTAATGTATTATTTCATACAGCAAGTTAATACAGTGCTGCTGTGCCCTTTCTGAGAAGGGTAGGAAAACTTATCAATGGATATGATTCCTTATGGAGAATTTTAAGAATTATGCCACCCTACATCCTATCATGACAAAGACTTTGCTAAGTCTTCTGGACATTTTCTCCTAATTCATCTTTATTCTAGACACTCTGGGCTGTACCGAGACACCTTTTGTCATCATTTAAGGGAAGCTGGGAATTCCGCCAAACTGCACCATCATGGCCTTTAAAAACTCTAACCATAACCAACTTACTTTAGCAATTTTTAGTGCTGTTTTGTTTTCATATCCAAGCCTGTCACTGTCGGGTTATATTTATTGAACACTTGTGTGTTTATAACATTGAATTCAGCAGATAACAGAGCAGAAAAGGGACAGAAGTGGAGGATTTTTACAAACTAGAGAGAAGAATCTAAATCTACGTCAAAAGCTAATAGCGTTTTACAAATGCAGTTTATCCTAATGCTAATTTCTCTGGTCTTTTGTTTACACAAGAAAGCTCCAGGCTGGTTTATGGTGTCACATTTATCAGCCAGTAGAATATAAGCAAATCCCATTACACACGAATTCAGCCACCCAAATAAACCAAAATATGGATTACGATATCTTTTATGCTGCAATTTCTACTTAAAGACAGAAACATGATTTTAATACTCAGCAAATACAAAAGAAAAGCAAACTGGTTTTCTCACAGTTCCTGCTTTGACTCTCTCATTGTCTGAGCCCTTAGGCTCATCAGTAACTATATAAGAAGGAAAAAAAAAAATTAAAACATGATCACAAAATGATCCAAAGCCAAGAAAGTACAGTAATGGTGTTAAGCAGCCCTCTTTAGATACTCAGACCATTCAGCATTCTCTCAAAATTCTGCAGGTTCTCAGATGTTTCCGTCCTTATGTAACTTAGAAAATGCCTCTTCTTTATCATAATATCAATATTTTTTATAATATCCAGCCCCTCCTAAGGAAAAAGCAAAGCCTCATCTCCAGTTTCAGGACAGACCAAGTTCTAGGTGACCGTGTCAGAAAGGACCAGTGCCCATATTTATTATACTTGTTCAAGGACTTTTACATTAAACACTCAAAGACCAAGGGTGTGGTTCTCCCACTGGGGTAATCGGGGCAGGTTTGTTAAAAACTTTTCTACAGCAACTTCAATTAAAGGAGCTACACTTTCAAACTTAAATGCCACAGGGAGAGTATATTGGTGAATATAAAGTTTCACCCTTTAAAATAGAAAAACCTAGTTCTGTTCAATCATCCCTCCTTTTGGTCTCTTTTTCTTAATGTATCTGTCCATTAGAGCTTTGCCCACTTTTATCTAAACTACATTACCCTTTTTGCTAGTTCCAAAAGATCTCAAGGTCAATTATAAGAGCACAAACTCAACCATCACTTATCCATACATTCATTCACTGACTATTTGTTACATGGATAACAGATCATATACACACACACAATCTTAGGGTTTGAGGATTACCAATACACAGCACTTTTCTTCCCCACCCAATTCTGACCCAATTGGGAACTAAGGCAAAGAAGTAATAAATGAAGATCAAATTATCATCTTTTTTCGTGGTAAAGCTGCTAGAGGAGACTGTGTCTAACCTGCAGACAAGAGGATTTCTTCATGCCAAACACCAGATTTAGGGAGGTTTATCACCCAGGCACAGGGGACTCCAAATGACCACAGCCCTCCCCTGTGAGTTGCAAAGCTCACCACCTGACCAAGAGCATTCCAGAGCACAAACTCACAGACCAGAGTTTGCTAAGAGAAAGTGGGGAGGAAAGGGTACAGCTATGCACATGCAATTCCTTACGCCCAAATCCTACCAATCGGGCAAGTGATGCCTTTCCCCCAGATGAGTGAGGGGCTGGAACAGGGCTGGGAGTGTCACACTTAGCAACGCCCCCTCAAGTGGATGGAAGTATGGAGTAAGGCGCAAGTGCCTATAACTGCCACAGCATCCCCGAGGGGTTTACCCTCTTAGCCACTGTTCTTCATTGCTAACCAGGGCCGTGGGTCTGCCCCTGGGAGAAAGAGATGTCACTGTCAGGACTTGGGGCCCTTCACGTACAAGGCCCCTCCATCCCCAGCATACACTGCTCCTTTGCAGATACTCCTGGCACCACTGACCCCAGAAGGTTCCAAATTGGGCGCAGCCATATACCAACTAAACCCGCACTTGCTGTTGCCCCAGGTGCTGGCATCGCTCACTCCCGTACCTTCACTCAATTTTCACCTTATCAAGGATGCCTTTTCTCACCACGCTATTTAAAACTGAAAGTGCTCAGCCATCTCAGCGCCCCACCCCGCTTTCCCTGCTTTTATGTTTCTCCAAAGCATTGATTGGCACTCGACATGTCACTTTGCAATTATAAAACATGTATTTGTTATTGGCTGTCTCCGCAGCTCCAGTGTAAGCTCTTTGAGGGCCAGGCTTTGGGATTGCTTTGGTTATTGCTACATTTCCAGTGCTGGAACAGTATTTGGCAGCTAGTAGACACTAGTTAATATTTGTTGGATGAAAGAATGAATAAGGAGTCCCTCAGTCGGGCACAAAGCACCACAGGCTGCTGGAACCTGCAAGCTAAGACTCCCAGGAGTCCAGCCTCCTCCTCAAAGTTTAAAGCCATCTGTCCAGCCCCTCCATCTTCTCCAAACCTAATCTCCTTGATTCTTCCCTCAATATTCCCTGCCTGTGCACCAGATGTTGATACTCCTGAATTGAATTAACTTCCCAAACTTTAAAACTTTTGTTTAGAGGAGCAGGACAGAATATACGGTCTTTGGGGACAGGACTTTACAGAGAGAGAAACGGGGGAAGGGGTATAGCTTTGTGTACCCATTTCTTCACTCAAATTCTCTCAGTTAAGTCATTTATCTCCCATGCCCAACCTCATTCCAAGGGGCAAAGTCTAGAAGTATTACATGGATGGATTCCCGCCCCCTCATATGGAAGGAAGCATCAGATAGGGGGAATAAATCTTCCCAAACCCAAAACGTTATTTATAGTCCAGAGAATTTATGATCTAGAGACACAGACACATAAACTATTATTAAGAAAAATAAGTTAGGTAATAATATTGGTATAAAGTGTCATGGGAACATAAATGAGGAAACAACCAATTCTATGTAGTTTGCTTATATCTGCCAATGTACTGTAAACTCAGGGTAGTTTTTTTTTAAACGTTAGCTATGTAACCACTAGTATATACATTTGTCCTAGAATAATTCCTTAATTTTGTAGAGTCCTTAATCCATTTGCAAAGTAAATCCTTACGTATCATCTCATTCAATCTTCACCTTCCCTGCCCTTGCCACTTAGGTATGTGCACAGCCTCACACACATGCACAAGCACAAATACACAGGCACTTATACATACATGCGTGTGTGCGCACATGCACACACAGAGTCAGAGATCTGTGGTGTCCCCCAGGAATCATGCTTTCTTGCTTCAGTTACAGCAACCACCACATATACCTGAGCACATGGCTGCCCCAAATAAAGACTATAGTTCTTGATTGCCTTTCCATCTAGATGTGGTCCCAGAGTACAAGTATAATTGATGTATGTAACTAACAAGGGACTGGGCAGAGTGAACTCTTCCCTTTGCTCCTTCCTGTCCTTGGGAATGTGGCTTTCATGGTTGGAGTTGGAACAGCCATCATGAGCCATAAGGTAATTTTGAGAATGAGGCCACATCTGGCAGAACAAAATGGAAGAAACTTGTGTCCCTGACACGATGAAGTGCCATACTATCCCTGGGCCCTACTTTTAACCTTTATATGAGAAATTAGTGAACCCCCATCTTGTTTTAGGCATTCACAGACAAAACTAATTCTAGTCCACCCACCCACACACTCCTACGCTGCCCCCATGGTAGAATTCTTTGTGTTTCCCTTTGTTTCTGGCTCAGGTGCTAAGAATGTCTTTCTCCCACTTATTTCTAACCTCTCTTATCCCTCCTTTGAGCAATCACCTCAAATGTCACTTCACCCCCAAAGCTTTCTTCTTCTCATCCCTGGCCACTTTCTTAGACTGCCCAGAGCAACTTCTGCCAACTTTGATGGCCCACAGTGTAATCTTCGATTAACTAACTTCTTCTCAAAAAAGTCATAGCTTCTTAAAAGCAGGAATCAAAACTATTTTACTTGATATTCCCAGAGTCTAGCCGCATGCCTGATGCAAAGACACAGCCTTCAGCACATATTGGATAAAGCAGGCAGGGTAAGTATTAATAACCCCATTTTACAGATGGAAAAACTGAGGTTAGCCACCTAAGTTAATATTCAAACTGTGTCTTCCTACTGTACGAAGATTCAAATTTAAAAATAATTATGATTTCAGGCACTTGGACATATCTTTCTGTTCCAGGCCATAGCTTGTTCACAAATAGACCCAGGCTTGGAGGAATAATTCATGGATGCCTGCTATGTTAGTTTCCTTCACTACTTAATTTAGGGCCCAACACATATTCCACAGTCCTATCGAGCAGCTAAAGGACCTACTGAGTTAGGGGAAGAGAAATCTCAGTCTCTTTAAGATTGAACCACAGTCAAGTTTCTTCACTCACATTTATTCTTCTGCTTCTGAGTTGAGCAATTTGTGACAAAGTTTTTAGGAGGTGATTGGTAAGTACTAGATAACAACTTTTATGCAGCTGTAGCATTTAACATAAACGGATTTTAACTTTTCTTGCCTAGCCAGAGCCCTGTAAACCAACCTGTACATTTATCTAAATGACATACAAACGGATTCATTACCAGATAAACTGAAAAATATGTTTTGTGATATGATATCCTAACAAATTCAGGAAAGATACCTAAATCCACGTATGAAAACTGGAAGACGATGATAAACTCCAAGGCCCACGCTACTTAAGAAGGGAGTAGGCAGATTCCTCAGAAAAGGTCTGCCTCCTTCCCTTTCTGCCCCTCTGTCTCCCAGAAGAGCCTGGCCACACGGGTAGTAATGCAGCCAGGTGTTTACTAGCTTTCTTTGGGGTCCGCTCTCTGACTCCAATTCACCCATTCATCCCCCAAGAAGCAGGTGCTTCACACAACCACAGTGTGAACCTCTGCACGTGCGTCAGACCATTTTGCTCCCCTGCTCGAAGCCCTCCAGTGACCCTCCCGATGAGGGGGAGTAAGTCCTCCCCAAGGCCCACTCAGCCCTGCTACATGGCCTGGTCCCTGACTACCCCCATCCATTTCTCCTCCCTCTGCCCACCTTGGCTCACGCCACCCCAGCCTCACTACTCTTTGCGGCTGTTGACTTGCATTCCCTCTACCAGGAACAGTCTTTCCCAGGTATGTCATGTCTCACTCCCTTGATTCAATTAGATCTTTCATGAACACGGAGGTGGTCCCTGATCACTAATCTAAGACAGCAGCCTCCATCACTTTCTTCCTACTGGCCCTCCTGTATTTTTGTTTACAGCAATCATTATTCCTGACATTACATTAACATCGATCAATCAATTGCTCTATTAATATCTCTCTATCATTTGCTTTTTTGTTTATTATCTATTTTCCCCACTGCAATATAAGCTTTATGAGGGAATGGGCTTTGGTTGTCGTCTGCACCATAGAGCACTGTGCCTGGCATATGACAGACTCTCAATAAATATTGACTGAACAAAACAAAATTGATTAGACAACTATCTATTCTGTCTCAGGCCTTGTGCAGGATACGTACAATCGATACTGTCGCTGCTCTCACGATGCTGACGGTTTAAATGGAAAACAAGCTGCTATTATTTTTTTAAGCATTCTGGGGAAAAATTATTTTGTCTCAGGTCTTAAAGGTTCCCTACCAATGTTAGAGGAACTACATATCTAGTGTATTATTTGGTCCATTATGTAGAAGGTTGAAGAGCTAAATACCCTTTAGGAAGTCTATTTCAGCTATCTGTTGGTTCTATTTCCCCTTTGTGGTTTCAGCTATCGGGCTACGTAGGCAGAGACAGCTAATATGTCAGGTGGCTTCTCTCCCAGTTAATAAGAGAGAATTTGATTAATTCTAGTGTCTAGTTTTAGAGTTATCTTGGCCAATAAAGCAATATTATCAATAAATAACCGAATCCCTATAAAACATGTCCAGAATGCATAAAACAATATAAACAGCAAAGGGGACTCAAGAAATCTATAATAATAGATATAATAAAAATTAACGCCTATTGAGTACTTTGTGTTCTAAGAACTACAAAAATAAATGCATTTAATATATCACAATAATCTTAAGAGTTACCTTTTCACAGAGGAGGAAACTGAGGCACAGAGGGATTAACAACTTGCCTGATGTCACACAGTGATGTAAGCAGAGAGGCAGAAATGGCACCACGTGTGGCTCCATGCTTCTGTTTGTTCAGGCTGACGTGCTTTGAAGCTATTCTGTCTAACTTGGCTTCTTCACCTGTGGGCACACTCCCGTCTTAAGGCACAGTCTTTGTTTCCCTTTCCTTTTCATGAATCTTGGGACTCTTCTGCTGTTCTGAGCTCTGAAGTGCATTGTGCATCATGTGGCAGCTCTCCTTAGGTGATTGCTTCTGGCTCTTAGACTCTGCATGACATTGCCTTTCCCTCTGATAACACTGACAGAGTGAGGAATCTCTCTGTGAGTCTGTTCCAACCTGATTCCAACCACACCTTGAATTAGACTTGACAGTAAGATCTCTTTATAGATGTCGGGTCTCTCAGTTACAGCTACCAAATTCTGCCATATTGGTGAGAGCTGGCAAGTGATGCTGGAGTGGAGGAATGTCCACAGTGCGCCTCCCACCGGCATCCCATGCCCTAGTTCTGCTCCTGCTGCTTTAGGATATGGACCACCGACAGCTGTCTTCTGGCTGTTCGACACATCACAAACAGAGAACTCTTTACTTCCACTACTTTGATGGAGGATACAGAATGGCTGACAATTCTGATCACTTTGGCCAAAAATTGTTCCCTGGGATAACTAAGCACATTTTAAAGGTCAACACAGTGATCTGCTGAACAGTTATTCCTGGCAGTGCTGCCCCCCCCACACTTGGTTTGAGGTGAAGAGCGTCAGAGAAGAGATAAGCAGAATTTTACATCCTTCCCACATTCTAAGAGGACATCACCTTGCTATCAAGTGGGGAAATGAATCCTACTCATTGCTAAAGTGCACAAATTAGTCACCAAAGCAAAAATGTAGGTTTCTCTTTCTCTCTTTCTTTTATACACAAGGTGAATAAAAAACACTTCTGAGCAACAATTCAATACACCAGAAGTGGAAAATTACAGACACAGTTTGTAAATGTTCATGGATTGCAAAATACCAGAAAGAAAATCAATATAGTGATAAACATTGATTATAGTTGGAAGAAACTCATATTTATAGTTCTTTTCAAAAAATAAAACATGTTCCCCGAAGATGAAATTCTTCAAATATGTATCAAAAACATGATTCACGCAGTTATTTATTTGCAATCAAATGATGCTATCAAGAAACCTATAGCTTACATGTTTCAGGATTGTGTCTGGCTCTATGCATCTGAATCTATTATAGAACCTTCTAGTTTAAAGGAATAACTAGAGGTTGTCTAATCCAGGCCCTCTAGTTCTGGGATGAGAAATATTTAAACCACCCATCCAATAGATTATCTATTTCATATCCTATTTTAAAATCCTCCAGAGATGTACAGTCTCCAACATTTTTTAAATTGCCTATTTAAACATTATCAGTTTGGTTGCTGGATAATTCTATAGAGCTATCTTGAGGAGAAAGGCAAGGAGATTCAGGAATTACTAATGTCCAAATAATGACACAACAGAGGTGGGAGTGTGGTGGGATAGAAGAAAACGAAAGGAATGATAAAGCTAGAAAAGTTTGGAAATTTTAAAGAATAAGTCAGACTGAGATTTCATCATCTGAGAAAGGAATAGAAAATATGCCTTACCAGGGATAGGGAAAAGGGATTTGTAGAAGTAAATTTATCCCATAATTTAAGAACTCAGAGCAGGAATCCTTCTATGTGTGTCTCAGCCAATAAGGGTGCTGAGCAATCAAGCAGAAGTGGGGGGGAAAGTGGCTGTGTTCAAGTTATCTATTGTTGTGTAACAAACCACTCCAAAACTTAGTGGCTTAAAACAATAACTATGTTATTATTATTGCACAAATTTGCAGGCCAGGTACCCCTTGGAAGGGTGGGGCACCTCTGGGTCTGTCAATCAGAACACCTGTATGTGGGCCCTCCAGATTTCTTACATGAGGAAATAGAAATAATACACTTCAGCCCCTTCTGTGTAATAGAACAATTACTGAGTGCTTCTTTGTGCTGGTCCATAGTATGTACTAGAGACCCCCAAAAAGCAAAATGGGAGTTTATATTCTACGGTAGAAAGACAGTATTGTAAACCTACAGGGGAATTTATGAAATTTTAGAAGACTTACTGATATGGATATGATTAATGGTGTTAGAGTTTAGAGGAAATGTCATGGAGAGACAACTCCTAAGCAAGGTTTTCATGGGGGAGGAGGAGTTTATCAAGTGAACTAGAAAAAGCAAACAGAATGTGCAAAGACAGAGGAGGCTGAAGAACCATGATGGTGTGTGTGCGTGCGTGCGTGTGTGTCTTCAAGTATTTTAATGTGTTGAGGAAGAAATAGGGGAAAATAAAATTGGAGGGGAAGGCAGCGGGCTTATACTTTTTAAAATAATCTTGCATCCTATGTGCTTGATTCAGAAAGTTAGGGAAA